>NW_012101687.1:6034598-6100817 GCF_000951045.1 Mandrillus leucophaeus | reverse complement strand
ATTTATTAGGGAAGATCAAGTAATAAATATGTCATACACTTAAACACACACTCTAAGTAATTGAAGCTTACTCTTGCAATCTTGTAGGGATGTAAATCTTTTAAATTTATATTTCCTTTAAATACATAAATTTTTATTGTTATTTTGAAAATTGGGTCATACTTTGCAAGTGGCTTTTCTTAATAATATGTCATAGATATAACTCAGAGTCTTTAGCTATAAAGCCAAATTATGTCTTCTAAATAGCTGCATAATTTTCACGTTTGTATATACTCCACTTTCTGAAACTATTCTTCTGAGTACATCTATTTCATTTACAGTGTTCATTCTTTGTGTATGTGTTTTATGTTTGCCACACAAAATTGCTACAATAATAATCTTTTATAGAAATCTTTGGAGAAAGAGGAACATGTCTATGTACGTGTATAAATAATACGTATTTATGTATATATTATATATACATATATGTTTACACATTTACATATGTCAATTGGATAGATTTTCAAAAGAAAGATTATTTAGCCCAAGAGTATTTTAATAAATTACCAAACTGTTATTTTTTGAAAAGTTGTAGCAATTTACCTTCCCACCAGCAATGTGCATAAAGTTGCCTGATTTACTCATAGTCTCTCCAGGAGTCGTTCATTGTTGTTCTTTTTAATTTTTGCTGACCAGGGAAGTGAAAACTGTACCTCATTACTGCTTTCCTTTGCATCTCCCTGACTATGGAAAAGGGCAACATCTTTCATGTGTATTAGTTATTTGGAGTTCCTCTCATGCACATTGTTTAATCTTCTCTGGTATATTGGGTTATCTCTTTCTCAACAGTTTGTAGCAGCTCTTTGTTTATTGGAACATAATCCATTTGTCTGCCATGTGGGTTACAGATATTTCTTCCTACATAATCACTTCCCTTTTTTATGGTATCTTTTTAAAAAATTGTTTTGTGTTCAAATATTTTTGTCTTTTTCAAAAAACTACCTTTTGTGACCGTGTCTCCTTTTCTTTTTTCCTACTTAGCAATAAATCCCAGTCATTCTTACAAGGCGGATTTAACTTTCTCATTTATCATTCCCTAGTTTCTTTATATGTAGATAAACTTACGCATATATACTTATACATAGGTAAGAAATCATTGACTTCATTTTTATTGCAATCATTTTTGTTTGATATTTTATTGGCTTCCCTCCCCTCTCCTCCATCTTTTTACCCATTTCATTGTCTTCTACTGAACCTCCATATCTCCTGGTCCATCATGCTAAGAACCCAATATGTGTATGTATTCTTCCATTTCTTTTCTTCATGTTTAAGTAGTCATGCACTCATACATGCACAATCACACAAAAATATGTACATTTATACATACACATATCCATATAGAAATTGTGTTTTGTATTCTACAAACGTGATATAACATTATGGACACTTCTCTGCTTTATTTTTCCTTTCTGTCTCAATGATATCCATGGAAAACTTTCCTACTCAATGGTCATGATTCTAACTGATGTTTTTTAATGGTGCATATTACTTCATGATATGGTTATACCATAACTTATTCAACCATTCCTCTATGAATGATAATTCACATTGTTTATACCTTTATTTTTGGCCCTATGAATAATGTTATAAAAAGATCTTTGTACAATTGCTGCTACATGCTCTGCTTTTATTTCTGTGGAATAGATTCCCAAAAGTGAGGCTGCCAATTTTTATTATTATTATTATTTTGAGGTGGAGTCTCGCTCTGTCACCGGGCTGGAGTGCAGTGGCCCAATCTCGGCTAACTGCAGCCTCTGCCTCCCGGGTTCAAGCGATTCTCCTGCTTCAGGCTCCTGAGTAGCTGGTACTACAGGTGCACGCCACCATGCCCAGCTAATTTTTGTATTTTTAGTAGAGACAGAGTTTTGCCATGTTGGCTAGGATGGTCTCAATTTCTTGACCTCGTGATCCACCTACCTCAGCCTCCCAAAGTGCTGGGATTACAGGCATGAGCCACCATGCCTGGCCAAGGTTGCTTTTTAACAAAAGTTATATATAACTGAATTTGTTTCCCAAAAGATAATGACAAATTGCATTTCCACCAATAATTTCTGGAGTATCCACCATTCATCCCTACCAGAATCACTCTTTGTTTTTGTGACTGAAAGGCATAAATCTGTATCTCATTATTATTTCTAGTTTCTCAAAGAAGCTACCAAAAATAATTTGCCCTTTCTGTGTGACTCCAGATCATTCATCATTATTTACTGCATTGTGCAGTCTGTTAGCTTTGTGAGTTTCCTGACCCTCTCTGAATATCTTTGTCGCCACCTGTGCCTGACTCCAGTGGTCTCCTTGCCCATGCCACCACTGTACTTATTTGGTTGTCTCTAATAAGTTTGAAAAGTTTGGGCATTAAAATCAGGGGACTTTTTTTGTTCAAAATATTTAAACATTAGTCAATAAGACTCTTACTGAAGAGTAAAAGTAACAGGCCCGAAGAGTAGTTTCTGATTTTAGCTTGATATTTTAATAATCATTCAGTTTTTAAAGAAAATTTGCCTTCCAGAAAGGTATCTTAGTTAATAAAGGACAGTTAAAAGGCTTCAGTTCTGCTCTTTAAAGCTGTTGAACACCATTTTCAGTCTACTTAGGGTATTAGTAGCCTCAGAACCTACTTATCACATAGCAAGAAAACTTTTTAACCTAAAATCATCAGCTTAGAATAGAGTGGCTACCTCTGTTATGACATACTGACAAATTCTGTAATGCTGTATGTTTACACTCACCCACATACTGCTATCACAACACTAGCATTCACAAACACTCTGATCTTTAGAGTGTCCCAAGCACTGCCATGTGGAAACATTTATTTTCTCTCTTCCCCACCCCCCACCCCTCCCTGACATTGTCCCTGGTATATTCTCATGATAAAATTGCAGCCTAGACAAATGACTTCAGGAAAAGATAATAAAAATATCACACAGAAGGAAAAGTAACACATGGTAAGTGTGGTCCTGTACATCCAGCACTCTCCCAAGGAAGCTAGTCTTCATCAGAGGAATCCACGTATTTTTGTTCCATAGATTCATCCACAGTGAGAAAATCCCTCAGTTCTCTTAGAGACGTTGTATTGGTCATTTCAATTCCTTTTACTTTTATTGTAGACTCAACAAAGCTGACTTCTGTTTAGGGAGGGGCATCCCATCCAGCTTGACTACAGGGTGAAAATGCATCAGTAAAAGGATTTTAAGAATTCTGGTTCCTCTGCAATTGTTTCTCAATGTAAATAAGAGACCTAGGCACCTTCATTTCCCAGCCATTTTGACTGGCATGAGTTGATCTCTCAGGGTTCCATCATCCTTGGGCACTGACAAGAGGGAGTGAGTCTCAAAGCTCAGTTCCAAATCATGGAGAGCTGGCAGCCTGATCATTTTGCTCCACAGTGAAGTCTTGATCATTTCAGCCACTTGATCTCCAAATGTATACAACTCCTCATACGGGCAGGGGTCTTACCTACCACCTGTCCAACTCATTCATTTTGTGGATAGCCCCAAGAAATACGAGATGACTTGTTTGAGACAGGAAGCTCATCAGAGACAAAAGAACCTTGAACTGGATCATCTGAATTCATTTTTTCTCATAAAAATCAGGATATTGATATCTGTTCTGTTTCGCTCATGAGGATTTTAGTAATGATCAAATAAATTAAAACACTTCAAAATATTTATATTATCCTCAAATGTCAGATATCATAAAATTGTTTTAAAGTTCATTGTTATATTTCCTTTAGTAGGAACACCAGACATCACTTGATGGATTACAACAGCCATCATTTACTGAGTTACTGTCTAAGAATAGGCTGTCTACCAAACTCATCTCATTTAAGATTGTCATTGTTGCACATTTACCCTTGCCTGGAAAAGGCAAAATGGTTAACTTGGTGGATTCTATAAACAAGCAGGAGGATGTTACCACTATCTTTCCTTCGAAAAACATTTAAGATGGCAATATATTGTATGCAAGGCCTCAAACTCAGGAAGCCCATTTCCAGTGTCCACATGTTCAATAACCCTGGTTCCTAAGGCCTACTTCATGTGCCATTATGTGATCTATAGAAATAAGAGTACGTAATTTTACAAGCATGAAATAAAAGTTATATCTAGATGTAAGTTCTATTTACATTTTCAGATGACCTTTTAAAGAATGAACTTTTAAAAAAAACTAAATGTGGCTACAATCAAATCTGTTTATGTTTATGAAAATCATGTCTATTTTATAAGAAAATATAGCGTAGAGCTAAGAAATAAGATTACTAGATTTATTTCTGTTGTTTGGTGTTCAGACAGACGTTTATTTTTCCAAGAACAGGCTCAAGAGAGCCACTCTGAAGGCCAGTGTTGTTACCTCTCCAAACTCTTCTAGCTGTCTTCACTCATTGTTATTATAATCTTTATGGGAATGAGGCCAAGGTATGACCTGAGGTGATAAGAGTTTCCCTTCTCAAAAATATATACTCAAGCAGTTTGTCACAGCCTAAAATTTCACCATCAGAGAACAATTTACTCTAATAGGAACATTTAATTTCTAGGATATCGGAGATGATTAAAGTTTTTAATTTTGCTTTTAACTGATAAATAATAACCATATATATTTATGGAGTACCATGTGATGGTATATCTCTGTATACATTGTGGAACTTGATATTTACTATACTCAGGTACTGAGACAGTCCCCATATAATTTTTCTAAATAGTGCCAACGAAGTATTCATTTGTACAGCATACTTTACTGATAATTGAAATTAGAAAGTATATTGCTATACCAGGGAAACTGTAGATTCCTACCCTTGTCCTAAGGGAATGAATGAGCCTTCAGATATGTAGTTTTGCTCATGGAGAGAAAGAATGATCTAGGTTTGGAATAGTCTCTAAGCAGAACAAAGTCAGGTCAGGTGCGAGGGCAGATGTGAGCCGTCAGAGTGCAAAGCGCAGGGCATGCACACCTAAGACGTGGGAGTGAGGGTGATTTGTGGAGTAAGCAGCTCTGAAGACAAACTTCTCCTAATCCTATTTATCCCTCAGGCTGAGTTTGCTGCTATTGTATTTTTTGGCAAAGTACCCATATGCCAGAGGGGCTACACATCACAGCCTATAAGCTAAAGTTAGCCCATAGAGAGTCTGTTAGTTGGTGATGTTTGAATGGAATTGAAGGGGAACGCCCTCAAGCAGAGCTTACAACCCAATTTGCCACAATCCTTAACACTGGTAGATCCCTCTCCTTTACTCATTGGGCTTCCTTCCTGGCTCCTGAAATCATTTGAGTTTGTGATGCTGGCTTTGGATTTCAGAGTTCACTGAACCTCTATTTCCCAAGTGTTGGTTATATTTTTAGTCCACTCGAAAATGTGTTTGTGCCCATTGCCTGTTTTATTCAAGACCAAGTCTGTGAATTCACGTTGCTTTACATATTCTCAGCTTATGTTGATTTACGTGTTGCATAGTATTCATTAGTGCAATAATACTGTGGAAATCTTGGTGAAAATGTAACTGTGCATCTTTGCAGAGCCTGAAGACTGCTGAATGCCACAAGCACACAGTCTGAAGCTGCTACAATTGAACTCTTCTTTAACAAGCATCAGCAACACAGCGTACATATTGGACATGATAGTTGTCAGGATGACTTAAGGATGGTGAACTTTTTGAGAAGTGTCTCATTCTTCTGACATTCCAGTGACAGGAAGTTTTATTGTAAGTCTAACATTTTAACAGTGCCGGAAGCACGTGTTCATTCAGTATCTTTGGGAGATTAGGACACTGAAATGAGACGTAAAGATTTTTATTGTCATTCCCATTGAGCTGCTAATTTGCTGAGGATAGGTAGACAAACTTAATCTTGTGATAATAGCAAATCTGCAGAATAGAAAGTAGCAATAGGGAATAACAAATCAATTTCTTCCATTTATAGGGTTCCTATATTCACAAAGCACCATGGTAGAGGTTTTTCATTCTACTGTTTCATAACTCTATGTGATATTACTCCCATTTTGCAGATAATGACAATGAGGCTCAGGCTGTCACACAAAGTATCTCATTTATGTTAAAGATGATATTATTTCCATCATGTTGCTCTGCATCCCCTCTCATCTGTGGGCTTTGGAAATGGTCTGATCAGAACTGGAGATGATTGGTGGCTACTGTCCTGGGCTCCCAGCAGAAGAATTGTTTATGTAGAGAAGACTGAGGGCCTTCTAATAGACAGTAGGTTCCTTCAGGGCCAAAGAGCTCCTAAATTCATGGCATGGGTCTGGTGAAAACATTTCCTCTTTGACTCTCCCCTCCCACAGCCTTCTCTCTGACCAGAAGAGGTTGTCCAACTCTTTGTGGGCTTCTCTATGGCTGTGTTAGATTCCTATGGCTGCTGTAACATTTGACTGCAAACATGGTAGCTTCAAGCAATACAAATGTATTATCTTATAGTTCTGGAAGTTTCAAGTCCAAAATCACTGTTTTTGAAATGTCTACAGGGCTAATTCCTTCTGGAGATTCTAGGGGGAAAATTGGTTCCTTGCCTTTTCCAACTTCTACAGACTACCTCATTCCTTGGCTAATGGTCCCCTTATAGCAATGCCCCATCTGACCTCTCCATCAGCCGTCACATCTCCTCCTCTCTCTGATTCTGACCCTCCCTCTTCTAAGAACTCTAGTGATTATATTGGGCCTACTAATCCAGGATAATCTCCCATGGCAAGATAGTTAATCACATTGACAAAGTCCCTTTTACCATGTAAAGTAACATTCACAGGTCCCAAGAATTAAAATATGGACCTCTTTGGGGGCCTGTTATTCAGTCTACCACAGTTGCCAACCCTGGTGAATTCTCCATGGATAATAATATCCCACTTTGGGCAACTCAGGACTGTTCCATCAACTTCTAGGACACAGCATCTGGAGTTCCCCACATGTGAGTCTCCTCAAAGCAAGACTATGAGTGCAAGGTCAATCTGCACTCTTCACTGTCAAACAGGACTTGTAATTTATAGACCACAAACTGGACCAGACATATTTTGAGTGACCCTCAGTGAGCCTTTTTTCTTAAATTTGGAATTCTATTGTCTAAAAATGCATTTTAAGTATTTCTTTAAAAAATTAAGAGATCTGATATAACAGTGTCTTGTTTTGAGGTGGTTGCATCATGGCTTCTCTCTTTAGACAGAATACGTGCTCTCTCAATCACCTCAGATCTTGCCATATCATGTCTGGTATGTTCTACTTATTTCTTTTAACTGCTTGGATCCTGTAGTTTAAGTATATGAGTTTACAATAGTGATTCTAAAGCAAAGCATTAACATATATCTTAGAGGACATTTGTTCAGATAATTTTGTCAGGGACTGTAACTTCATATATGTCAGAAAACTTTGAGTTAATCCCCACGTATTCAGACAAAGCAGAGGATGAGTCTTATCATTCAGTATCATCCTAAGATTTCTAAGTTAGCTGGATCTTCCCTTTGGATATTTCTTTTTTTCTGCCTGATTCTCTCAGCCTTTAATCCACCAACACCTAGGCCAGGCACTTCTCATCATCATTTTAATATCCCTTCCATTTCACTGGAAGCAAAATCTTTCACCTGTCTTCTGTCACTTGGAAGGTGACCATCCTTTCTTCTTCCCAAGCTGTCTCATAAGTATTTCAGTTCCTTAAAGTTTAGGATCTGCTTTACTTCAAATAAAGACTTTCTTCATCTGTATTAGTCTGTTTTCATGCTACTGATAAAGATACACCTGAGACTGGGAAATTTATAAAGAAAAAGCGGTCTAATGGACTCACAGTTCCACGTGGCTTTGGAGGCCTCACAATTATTCTCAGAAGGCAAAATGCATGTCTTAAATGGTGACAGGCAAGAGAGAAATGAAGGCCAAACAAAAGGAGAAACCCCTTATAAAATCATCAGATCTTGGCTGGGCGCAGTGGTTCATGCCTGTAATCCCAGCACTTTGGGAGGCCAAGGCGGGTGGATCACGAGGTCAGGAGTTCGAGACCAGCCTGAACAACATGGTGAAACCCCGTCTCTACTAAAATACAAAAAAATTAGCCAGGTGTGGTGACACATGCCTGTAATCCCAGCTTCTTAGGAGGCTAAGGCAGGAGAATCACTTGAACCCAGGAGGCGGAGGTTGCAGTGAGCGGAGATCACACCACTGCACTCCAGCCTAAGCAATGAGACTCCATCTCAAAAACAACAACAACAAATCATCAGATCTCATGAGACTTATTCACTACCATGGGAACAGTATGAGGGAAACCACGCCCATGATTCAATTCTTTCTCACCAGGTCCCTCCCACAACACATGGTAATTATGGCAGCTACAATTCAAGATGAGATTTGGGTGGGGACACAGCAAAATTATGTCATCATCTTTATGTCCAGTTTCAGAGAGTGACTGGCTCATAATGGAATATTAATATGTGTTGAATGAGTGAACTGTGATAGTGATGATGGTATTTATAATGATAGTTTACGTTTATGAGAACTTAATTATGCATCTTTGATTGAAGTAACAATAGCAATCATGATGGAGACAAATTCATTGTGAGTGCCTGCCTCCCACAGGCCCTGGAAAATCAACCCTACTGATCATGTTACCCTCTCTCCTGACCACTGATTAGGGGACCACAGAAGATTCCTAAGCGAACGACTCCCTATCTTTGGCTGACCAGAAACCTATGACATGGCCTATTGCAAAGAGCACTCCCAAGAAGTAAGCTTAGCATTTCAGAGCTTTTTCCTTTTCATAACCCAAACTAAGAGACAAAGTGGAGGGTGCTTGGTAAATGGGTCATGCTAGGGATTAGGGACTGGTTGCCAGTCTGGCCATGCACAAAAGGAATACGCGCAACTAACGCAGTCACTGGGAAATAGAAGAGAATTTCAGTTTCTGATTTTCCAGCTTCCAGATACAATATACGTGAGTCTTGGCTATCTTTGGATGTCTACAAAATTACCCTCTTGTATCCTTACAACTTTCCTCTTCTGCCTTTACCTCAGCAAGACTATCTGCTCTTTATAACTAAAATACTTGCCTGGAACATTGCCTTAACCCAGGATCCAAGCATGGCAGTGGAATTTACTAAAGGAGGGATTGTGAAGTAGTAGCATTACCAGAGTGAAGATCAAAGGCAACCAAAGTTTAGCTTTGAGCACTACCACTCCCAGTGAGTTGTTCTGAACAGGATGGAGACTCAACATTTTAAAGTACTGGACATTGTCTAAGATGAGAATGTTCCTGAATCCTTAAATTCTGAACACAAAAACAGTGGTGAAAATACCCAAGAAATATTTCACCCTGTTATGAAGCAAGATGAAATGATAGACAACTGGTTCATTAGAATCATTGGACTAAAAAGGATGTCAATTAAACAACGAAAAAACTCTTAAAATGTAATTGACTATTTTAGGAATCAGCTTGCTAAATTTGAAAAGATGACATACTTTTCAAATATGATTCCTAGAATGGTTACCTTCAAAGTGGATATAATCTGTATGAAATAACCTCAGCATTAATTTTTCACAAATTAAAAAGCATGCTAGGGGATTAAAGCAGAATAATAGATGTAACATTACATAAAAGTAGGACAGTCATGCATCATTTATGACTTCCTTGCTCATCAGGACTTGGCTTTTTGAATCTTAATTGCAAACTGGTGTGAATAGATTGTTGAAAAAAAGTAAATTGGTTATTCTGATAGCAGACAACTTTCATTAGGGAGATAATTAATTTTAGGAGACTGAGATCGTGGTATATTAAGCATACTTATATAGTCATGTTTAATCAAGAGACTTTAATTATAGTCTTCTGGTCAGTGCACATTGTTTATATTTTGTTTGTATTTTGATCAATGCTAGTTAGATACAACGTAAGTTATTATGTGTTATAAGTGTCTGTAAAAGCAAAGAGTAGGGTTAAACCTCTAGTAGAGAATAGGGCAATTGGTTGATTAAAAGACATATTCTACTACAGCCTTGACACTAGTCCAATTGTTCCTCCATCCGGTTTCCTTCTTTCTTTTATGCTTCCTTATCTGTCAATTGCTATGGTAAACTTCGACATGCTTTAGATTACAAATGAGAGGCTATGATAAAATATAAGTTGATTGATCTTTTCTTTCTTTTTTGAAAAATTAAGCAACAGATGGAATGGCTGGTGTACTTATTTTTTGTTCTGGAAGTATTTAATTTCTTTAATTTTTACCCTTTGAATTTTCTAACTACCTTAGTTCCCTCTTTAATAAAAATAACTCAGTCTACCAATCATTGACCACTTAACTACACTAATTATGCTACAACTCTATAGAAAAGGCACCCTTATCTTCATGCTATGTATGAGGAAACTGAGGCTCAATTGATTACCCATAGGTAACTTATCCAGGGCTGCAGAGCTGAAGCTGGAATTTAAACTGGTGGAGACATAGCTTCCAGTAGGCCTTGGATAATTTGCTCAAACTCTTCTAATTTTTTGCACACTGCTTCACTTTTTCGTGGGAACAATGAACAATTACCTTACTTTCTCTACTACTAATCATGGACTTTGTCAAACTGGTTGTGCTTTGGTGTGGGAAAGGTCTGGTCGTGAGCCATTCTGATATATTTACCTTGTGCCCTCACTCTCTGGCCAGATGTCACTCTGTTTAAAATTCTTCCTTAAAAGAGCATGACCATCTGAGCATTTGCTCCATTTCTGAACTCAAGTTTAGTCTGGTTTTGAAATCCAAACTGTACTCTTTAAGAACTAGACTAAGAAGGTAGTAGCCAATTAAGGCCACCTGTTCGTATCCACAGAGTTGTGCTTGGATGAATCCTCACATAAAGAAAGAGATTTATGGTCCTTTAACAAGATCATAACTCCCTTAGACAGATGACTGTAATTTGTTATGAGGAGGATGGGTATATCTGCTTACCCGGCCCCGGCACTAAACAAAGGTGTCTGTGATCCAACTGTGTTCACTGCAGCCTAGAACACAGCCCTGACTATGATCAATCCCAGTCATTCCACAAGGCTTTGGGAAATTTTCATGGATGCCATTGGAATTAAATCTCCATAAGGATATTTGGAACAGAAAAGCCCATCCTTCTTACGGTTTTATAAACTTTACAATCCAACTGATGGTCTCTGCAAAAGCTCATCCTGTTTTTCATATGCCAGGCAGTTCCTCAAGCTCAACTTTACAGCCACCATATCAAAAACGTTTGGGGATTTGAAAAATACTTACCAATTCTAGGAATGGGAAAGAGCACATGTGAAACTAATTTTACAGAAACCCATGGCAAGGAAATGATTTAACCATTACATTAACAGATGCCCTCAGAGACTGTGCCTTGAGACACACTGTCTTTCTCCTTAGCTGGCATCTTCTCCCCATGTGAGTATCTCACCTCTCATTCCCTGCTAGGCTTAGAGGACTTTCCTCTATGGAACTTCTTGAACATTGTTAGTTTATATTAGTCTTGCCCTACTCTAATTCTAGTTTGCAGGAGTTCTTCATTTATTCAACAAATACTTATTGAGCATTTTTATGTTTTAAGCACTGCATTAAATTCCAGGAATTCAAAACAAACAAAAAATCCCTGCTTTTATTCCAGTGGAGGAAGACAGACCATGAACAAATGCATGCGTACTATTTCAAGCACTAAGTTCTAGAAAACAATTTAAAATGGCAAAAATAAAAATAAAACAAGCAAGGTAAGAGTTATGTGTAGACCTGGTTTACATAAACTGGTCAGGGAAGAGGCTTCAGTTGTTCATACTGCCTAGCACACATATGACACATAATAGGAACTCAATAAACACCCAGTACATTAAATATTCAGTAAGTGCTTTTTGATCAGATATTTTGCATCTCAAGTATCTTAACATCATGGACTAGTCTACATTGCATATGTTTTACAGAAGACTGGACCTTACATTTATTTTTAGATTTCTGTAAAACACTACATGGAACTGGATCTCAGAATGTTGCTAGTTGATAAATCCAAACCTTACTGGGGGATTTTCACAAGTAAGTGTGACCATACATAGGTAAGGTAGCACATACACATAAGTACAGGACATGGAGCACGTAGCAAAAGTGTATTTCATACTAATACAGAAGTTCCCACATGTAACTAAATATCTACACATTAAAGTGAACTTTCTGTTTACCCATAAATTTCTGAAATGTCCATGGACCTTTTGTGTTATCCTTAATTGAAAGGCAGTCTGAACTCTTTAGGTTTTATTCGAACTGACTTGGTCTATATCAAATAATGAAATTACACAGAATTTCATTTAAGAAAGTGTTACTTAATTTTTCTAAATTTCTTAATTTCCTAAGTTTGACTCTATTAAAAGGGGTGTTCACATACAAAATGGTATGCTACCTTGTGGACTCCAAAAGAGATGCACCTGTAGTACTGAAAACTGTCACTCTATCCTTTTGCCAGAAAGTATCCCAGTGTGGATTTTGTGAAAGGGAAGACCTATGAGCTTTATGAAAGGGAAGAGTTTAAACTTTACTCCTGAGGGGCGAAAAAAAGCAATGACTTGGAATGGGTACATAATAAAAAGCTTTTAGAATAAGGAAGAAAAAAGGATTATTAGTTCAATAACAGAAAAGGAAAAAAAAAGAAAATAAGCTATGAGTTGAGATCAACCAAAATGTTTTTTGAGCACTTGCTTTGTGGTTATCACTGTAACACGTGTTTGGGGAGGGCAGAAACATGAGTTCTTTTGCCATTAGGATGATAAATTATTCGGGAGAAAAGATTTCCACACAAGTCCATATTTACCCAGTGCCAGGATCTTGGTGTAATAAGTTTTCAGCCTCCCTCTCAGCTGATAAATTTGTTCCTATTTCTTGGAAAAAAGTAAAAGACATCACAAAGAAACTCACTCCAATTCCTTTCCTGCTCCTCATATCTATAAACATCTCTAGATCTGTATATTTCCTTTCCTCCTTCCCAGGAGTCCCAGAGAAATGACTCTTCTATCCATTATAAATCTTTTTTTTTTTTTTTTGAGACAGAGTCTCGCTCTGTCGCCCAGGCTGGAGTGCAGTGGCGCAATCTCGGCTCACTGCAAGCTCCGCCTCCCGGGTTCACGCCATTCTCCTGCCTCAGCCTCCCGCGTAGCTGGGACTACAGGCGCCCGCCACTGCACCCGGCTAATTTTTTTCTATTTTTTAGTAGAGACGGGGTTTCACCATGGTCTCGATCTCCTGACCTTGCGATCCGCCCGCCTCGGCCTCCCAAAGTGCTGGGATTACAGGCGTGAGCCACCGCGCCCGGCCCCATTATAAATCTTATACCTTCACTTGCTCCATCAATTACCCCCCTCCCTGAGAACCTTCAACCTTCTTAGTATTATTCTCTCAGTACATAAATGTGCTTATATCATAAAATGATGATACCATTAACAACAAAAAACTTCTCTTTGGACTCCATGTCAGTAGTTGTCAACTCTGGATACATATTAGAATCACCTGGAGATTGCGGAACAGAAACCTGGGGCCCAACTCAGATGAAGGGGAATAATATCTTTGAGAGGTGCAGCCCAAGTGTTGATATTCTTTAAAGTTACTCTACTGATTCTAACTCACAGCTAGGGCTGACACACATTGGCATACGTGATTCTATATCTTATTCTCCTCTCCCCTTAACAGCCAGTCATTTGTTTATTTCTACTGAATTTTAAAGAATTCATGAAGGCTAATGTAGAGTTAAAATCTATGTAGATATTAGAACTGGCAGAAGTTGGTAGCAGATTGGATGTCCTGGTATGAAGAACTGGTGCTTAAGAAACCAGTGCTCAAGGCTTTGGTGGCATTTATTTAAATAAGAAATACTAGATCCCTTCCTATTAGAGCCAATGTAAAAAAAAAGAGAGGGCAAAATACTAGAAAAAAATCAGATGAAGTTTAGATATGTTGAGTTCAAAATGCCTACAAAGCATATCTAGAAGTATAGGTACTTATCAGGACACAACTGAATATATAAGCAGTTGCCAGCTAAAACTTATTATGAACTTAGAATGGCACCAATTTAAATATTCTCTCCAGCAACCCTGAGTAGCATTTATAAAGGTATAGAGAAGGTAAGCAGTTGGATACTCAGCTTCATCCAGGTGGATGGGATGAAAGGTCATGGGGCAAGGTGCTGAAGATACTGAAAAGAGAATGATTGAAATAATAGAAAATAGAATATAGATCATGGGAGGGATTTACTTGAAATGCAGAGAAGAAAATAAAAGAAGACTATCAAATAGAGGGTAAAGCACCCAAACTCTAATAGGAGACCTGATAAAACTATCATGTCTCTCCACAAGAGGCATGATCTTGGGTGGATCAGAATAAAGGGAGATAGGACCTTCCAGAGAAACATTCCACTGCTACAGTGGGATGTGCTAAGTGATCCCTGACTGACCTAGATCACACTTCTCTTATGAATGGAAAAGTTATGCCCTGACAATTTAAAACTTCTGCATCTATCCTGTGTCAGTGTCCATCCTACAAGACGCAGAGTCCAAGATGGAAATAGATGTGCAAGAGATTTATTGGAGGAAATTCTTGAGAAGGAAAGTAGGGAAGGGGTGCAGGAGTAGGTGGGAAGAGTCATTGGACCATGATGCTGGTCTGACACTTTTGAAAGGAGAGAGGGAAAAAAGAATAAATTAAGAAGAGCCTCACACTGCAGTGCAGCCAGACTGATGAGGAACCAAAGAGCAAAATTTGGCCATAAGTGGAGTCTCTCAATGGACAGAAATGGCCTGTCTCTAGTGCCCCTGCTCTACTCAGTCATTGGCTAGAGTGGTGCAGAGAGAATATAATGTCATCATGAAACTGGGGCAGATCTTGAAGATGCAGCAGCTGGAGAACATCAGCAACAAGTCCTTTCTTGAAGGGAGATCTGACCAGCACAACCCCATTGCTGCCACATCCCTAGAGAAATGCCCCAACTTCTGGCTTTATAGGTTCCTCTTCTTGCCCCAGCCTAACTTTTGCCTTGCAGTATATTGTCAAAAACAATATAATTGAGTTATGTTCTTGCCTTCTGAGTTATGCATATATTCTTCTCCTGTCTCCCTAGGGTAAAGTTTGTCACTTCAATTAGGCTTTTATGTGTTTCCAAATTCCCCATCACATTCATAGACAATCTTATAAGCAGCCAACCATATTTACTGTGTATAGATATTAAAAGTCTAACCAATTTATTTGCCAGTTTTATGGGTCACTTTCTTGTTCTACCATTACTGCCAGCATCCACCCCGCAAATATGTTAACATTTTACTACATTTTACACTTTCTAATTTTGTGCAAGCTAAAATAATCACTGAAAACTTTATATTCTATTATACAGCCGCAAAGTCAGGCACCTTCAAAGAGTAGACTATCCTCATTCTTAACTTTCTCAGTTTTCATTAATCTACTCCAGTATGGATTCACCTCCATCACTCCGATGAAACAGCATTATAATGGTTCCAATGACTTAATTGACAGTTGAGTGTTCATTCCTTGTGCAGCTGGAGATTTTGACACTGTTAACTCCTTCCTTCTTCATGGCATTATATTCTCTGGCCTTTCCTACCACTTCTCTGTCTGTTCTTTCTCAGCTTTCCAATCACAATTGAAATGCTGGTGTTCCTGAGAGATGTGTCCTAACTCCTTCATTTTGACTGTATGTATTCTCTCTAGTTGATATCATTTTCACCCAAGATATCAGATATGAATTTACTGATTCCTAAAGCCTATATCTCCAGATAGACTCCTCTCTAGAGCTCCAGAACTAACCACCATTAATAATCATTTGGTCATTTGACCATTTCATACACATTTGCCTTTAGATGCTACACAGGTAACTCAAATTTAGTCATTTAAAAATCAAATCACACGTATTTGTCCACATCTTCTCTTGTTATTTCCTTCGTAAATATATCCACCCAATTGCCTAGAGTGTATAGGCATATACACTGCTGAGTGACAGTAGATTCTCTCTCTTTGTCTCTCTCTTCCCCACCCCACTCCTTACCTCTCTCTCTCTTCCTGCCTTCCTCTCTATCCTTGCTTTCTAAGTCAAATCAAAGACCAACTCTAAATAATTCTACCTGATATACTCTTCACCATCATAACTGCAATTGCAACAATTAAGGACTAATAATTTCCTGCCTTGTTTAGCATAGTGTCCTCCAAGTTGACATCCCTAGCTCTAGGTGTGACCTCTGTTATCTCTGAAGTGATGATTTTCACAGACAAATATCATTATATTACTCATATTCTACAATGGTTCACTATCAAATGGTTCACATATTGCTTTGCGTGTCCCACGGAGCCTTCAACATCTTGCCCCTGAAAATGTGTTCAGTGTCATTCCCCTCTGGTCTCACTTTTCTTCTCTGTGCTCCATTTGACCTGAACTATTGGCATAGAAGTCACCATGCTCGTCCTGACCTGCCCTTGTGTATATGCCACTGCAGCTGCCAGCCTGGCATTCTCACATCCCAGGCAGATTAGGTGATTTTCCTCAATTCTCCCATTACTTCTTTCACATAACTTCACTATAGCCAGTACCATTGTCCTGTAGTTGTTGGCATGTCTTTCTCCCCACCATACATAACACTAATTAGATGCAGGGGTTATATCTTTTCATCAGTATATCAAGTGCCTAATAATATTTGTACTTGAATGAATACATGAGTGAGAGTGAGTGAGTGAAATGAGTCTTGAAGATTTTTTTTTTTTAATTTAAAGTTAGTGCGTCTTCTCCTGAGTTATTCTAAAACAGTCCTTGAAGAGATATAGGAGAAAAAAAATATTGTGGAGTAAAAAAATGCTGTGGGTTTTGGGTGACAATTTTCTTCTATTTACTAAAGTGTACAGATTTCATTCCATTACAAGCAACTTCAGAAGATTGTCTCCAACTACCTATAATAGCTTCAATTGTATCACAAATTCCCAGTATAAATAAGGCACGGGGATGTTGCAAAACATTGTTTTTATATGCAGGTTTTCAAGCAGTGCTTTGTTGTTTAAATGCAATTTGGCCTAAAAGCCTTAAAAAAGAATAACTTTTCTTCACATAGTACGTTAAAGTTTCTGAACAGTTTTCACATGCCATTTTTATTCAGTATTCAAAGTATCTCAGTGAGGTATTCAGAACAAAAATGATCATCTTTTTATATACAGCATAGGTCTAAGAGGCTAGGAAGCTTGCTCAAGGTTGGCAGTTTCTGTGTGGTGATCATGGAGCTGAAATTTAGGACTTCTCGCTGCTAAACCCATTTTTTTCTCTCTATCCTTGCAACCTCCTTGGCATTTCTATGTACAAGGACAAGTACAGCTCAGTTTGCATTCCTACAATGCTGCTCTTGGCCCTCGTCAATCTCACGACCATGGATGTTGTGGGAGTTCCTTCTTTTCCCAAGTGCATTTCCTTAATAGGCTTCCCTGCCGCCCTAGCTGAGGCTGGAGCTGCCAGCTCTAGTTATTGACACCAACCCTTTCACTCACCCCATATGATGATTATTCCTTTTGGATTTATGTTTAAGCTTCAATTCTGCATGGTTCCATCTTCTTGGATGTAAAACAACCATTGCAGTAATTTTCTTAAAAAACAAGGATAAACTGAAATTCCTTAATTCTGCAAAGAGAGCTAGAATATTTATTGTGCCATTCATGGAAGAATTCTCCTAGCCCACATTTCTCTGCACCAGACTAAATTCAGCAGCAGATGTGTTTGGTTTGGATTTCACAGTGCTTTAAAAAGCACTTAGAATTTGGAAGACTTTAGGCAAACTATGCACTCTTCAAATTGCTGTGGGTCCTATTATATCATTTGTTTACATTTCTGACCCTAGAAGATATTTGAGTTTGTGGCCCCTGCCGATATTAATATACCACACTGGGTAAAAATAGCAGCTAATATTTATCAACCATCTTCTATGTACCAAGCACTGTCTTTAACATTTTACAAATATTAATACATTTAACCTTCACAACAAACCCTTAATAGGTAAACAACTCTTCCTAGTAAGTATTATTTCATTGTTCCCAAATGAGGAAATCAAAGGACTGATAATTAAGGACATTGTGCAGTCACACAGTTTGTGGATGGCAGAGCAAGATTCAGACCCAGGCTGTCTAGATCCAGAGCCAACCTCTACCCTCTGGTGCTTGGATACAATTTCAACTTTTGTGTGATCCATGAAAGGAAACAAAATAGATCGTTGGCATCAGAGGAGGTCAAAGAATAGTTTTTCTAAATGAAAAGAGAGCTAAGGAGCCTTGGAGTAAATGAACTGAGAATGCCATGTTTGCATGTGCAACACTAAGCATATACCTCTTTGGACACAGAAGACCCTGAGAGCCTTATGAAGATGTGTTTACTGCTTCATTCACAAAGTTGAAAAGGGCACATGGCATAGAGTGACCTCATGAAATTGACTGAATGCAGTGTGTCTTGTTGTGGTGCTTTGATTCTGCAAAAATGTAAATTAGTACATTGGCAGCAGCAGCTGGCTTTGCTCTGCATTTTCCTCCTTAGCAATTTTGCTCTTCTTTGCCAGCCCTTAATATTGCTCAGTGACACACAGAAATTGAATGTGATTCCCAAAAACCTCTTAGCAGTCAAACTAGGGGACTGTTTGTGGTCATGGAAAGGAAAGGGGAAAGAAAGTTATCCTTTCTTCAATATATGCCTTTGAAATAATTATGTTATTCCTTCCTGGCATGCAATTCTAGAATGGGAAAGAAGGGACATGATTCAGATGTTTGTAATTGTTAAGGTTTGATAGAACACTATTCTAAATCTGGTAATAATGATAATAATGATGATATTTTACCTACTTGATTCTTAGAGATATGTTGTGTCATAAACACATATCTATGACATTTTCTGTATGTCCCACTTTTTGACGTACAGTAAGGGAAGGGTAGAAACACCTCGCCACTTGGCATTTAATCTCCTTCATCTTTACCACTTATTGATTTATAGTAAGTTTTTTCACAAACATATGTGACCAATGTTTTTCATTTTGCCAGAGGCGGAGTAGGGACATGGCTGGCTGACTTGTGTCCTATAGCAAGCTTTGGGGCCCTACAGCTGCCAGTGCCAAGTAAGAAGTAGTGACCAGAGATGGGATGGAGAGTCGTCATGTCCTGGGATAAGTACAATAGGACCCCAGGGTTTGGTACAAGAAGCCAAAGCATATTTGGGGTCAGGCCAATGTCACATATCAAGTCCAAGACCAAGATTGAGCAATATTGAGTGGAAAGGTCGGAAACCACAGACAAACCCAAAGGAAGAGAGCATATGGTTGGGCAAGGGCCGAAGGCAGTATTGCTTAATGGTTAAATGTCCGTGCTTTAGAGTCAAATTTGGATTTCTATTTTTCTTCATATTAGTTGTGTGACCTTTGTAGTTTTAATGCAGAATGTGCAATGGTCAAGTACTGGATTCTGCAATCTAGTTGTTTACGTTTGCATCCTGTTTTCCCACTACCAGTCACTTGATGACATGAACAGGTTATTTAATTATTAGATGCCATAAGGCTGGTAATTATAGCAGAACCTTTCTTCAAGTGCTGGTGTAAGGATGGAGAGAATTAACATGTGAGAAGCCCTTAGCACAGTAATTGCACAGAGTAAACACAAATAATTGTTCTTCTCATTATTATACTGCTAATCTCTTTTGTGTTCCTATTTCTCCTCCATAAAATGAAAGTCCTAACACTTGCCTCAGAGGATCGTAGTGAGGAATAAATGAGATAAAGTGTGGAGACCCCTGGCCCCTGAACGATAGTCATGATTATTATAAGGAACACAAGATAGAAATTTACCACGGTAATCTCCCATGAGGACAGAATTTCTTTTGAAAGCCCCGGGATCCTGCCCATAAATCATAAGGCATGCACACCAAGCATAGGGTCTGACAGCAGTTCCTTTCCTGCCTGTCTCATCATGTTAAACACAATATCAGAAAATTAAAGAATAGAAGGGGGAAGAAAATGTAAAGTCCTCAATATAAGCAAGAACGTAGAAGTCCAAAAAAAGAAAATAATTTGCACAATGTCACACAGTTAGTTTGTTACAAAGCTGATCCTTGAACTCAATTACTTGAACTCCTTTTCTGTTATCTATTCCACTATTCCACACTAATACTGCCTCTTCTAAATTCTCACAATCCATCTGGTGGCTTCTCGGGGGCTGATTTAAGCTCCATGTAGGGGCTTAGCTTAACATCAGTATAGAATCAGCCTCTCCCGAGAAGGGATCCGATTGCTGTTTGCTCAGTGCTGATTACTCTGATAGTAATCACAGTATAAAAAGAAGTAATATAGTATTAATCAGGAAAACATTATGCTACCAGTGCAGAAACTAGGTCATAGTTACAGTTAACTATGCCATTTTTAATGCAAATTTAATGTCAATTTTCTCTTATTTTTCTTTTGTAATTTTTTCTTTCTTATTTTTTAATTTCTTTCATATAGCATGCAAAGCTAGTTGAGTTGACATTGGTGTTTAATTTAACAATCGAATGAATAATTTGAATAATTGATTTGTCCCTGATTCATTTTTCCAACCATTTACATCTTCCTAGTTCTCGTATTTGCCAAGTGGCTTTGGATTTTGACTTGAAAAAAATTTTAAAGCATCCGGTCTCATCAGGTAAATTTAATTTCCTGCACACCCTTCAGCTCCTTTCCCTTCACCCACTCGTGTACTCGCACAACATCTGCTTTCCTTCCAGGGCATTCTGTCTTTCATCTAAGGATTTAGTACCACAGCTAACTCTAATGCCTAAACATGAGTAGTTTTCCCAGAACCATGGTACTGAAACCTCATGATTAGATACAAAATATTTGAAAAAATAATGAAGAGAAACTGAAAAAGAGAATTGAAAAACTGAAATTGTTAATGTATGTAAACATTTAATTCTGCCAGCTGGCTTTTTCTTTCTTGTCTATTCTGCGCATCATTCCAACGTGTACTTCTTTTCACATTTCAACATCTCTGACATCAGGATGCATCTAAACATTAATGGCTTCTCGAATTTACAATAGGCACTTTTTATTAGAACGATATTGAAAATAGTTCATCATTTTGTAATGGAGTATGTCTTCAATATGATGAAATATGATAACAGGAATACTAGCAAGTATTATGTGCCATTCATTTTCCTGAATTGCCTTATACATATTAACTTATTTAACCTTCACAAAATACCTACAGGGTGGATTCTCTTATTCTCTATGTTTTCAGACTGGAGAAACAAGGAGAGATAGGCAGTGAAAGAGGTTGCTTAAAGTGCCATATCTAGTAAGTAATGGGGCCAGTATATGAACCCAGACTCCTTCCCTAGGCTGTGCTCTTAACTTCTATCCAATACATTTTTCTGGTTTTTCCATATAGGACTTTGGACACTTTTCCCATCTCTTGGTTTATCTTTTAGAATATCCCATCGTCTTCTGTGAAGACACTGGAATATGTATTCTAATTCTCACTTTTTTGTGTCTGTGTGTCTGGGTATTTTACCAGAGGGTCATTATTAGAGTCAGGATAAATGCAATATTTAAGAGAACCATCTCTGAAATTAGAAACTAACTGGGTTCAAATACTGGCTTTGCCTCTTACTAGCACTGTCACTTTGGGCAAATTACCTAACCTCAGTTTTCTTTTTTAAAAAAATAAGTATTTTTTTAAATTTACCTCGTAGGGTTATCATGAGAATTAAATGACTTATGTATAACATGTTTAGAACAATACCTAAATATAATGAATACCCAACAAATGTTGGCTTATTTATGAAATCATAGTATATGAGACTGAAGTAAAAGGGAAGAGAATGGGGGGGGCGGAAAAAGCAGGAGAAACACTCAGAAGAGTTAGCAGTTTATTAACTCATTCACGTATTCAAAAGTTGTACTGAGGTTGTGTTGTGTGCAAAGCAATGTAGGGACAGCATCTTCCTTCTTATAGCTAGGTCTGAAGAAGAAAAGGGACTTGTAAAATGCTTTTGTTTTCTGCATTGGGCCTGGCACTGAGTAAAATGCAAGAGAGAGAAGGGTACATCAATTTCTTATTCCCCAAAAGCGTAGAGAGGCACAGAGAGCTCCAGGTTTTCAAGGAAGGGTGAAATTATCCCCAGTCACAATGGATTTGAAGAGATTCATCCACCAAATATTTAAGTGCCTACAATATATTGTATTCAGGATATAAAGAATAAAATAATTCTGCTCTCAAGAATGATGCTTCTAATACTTATTTGTGATTTAGATATAGAAATCAGTGGTTGGAAAACATCACTAATGAGGTAGGTAGTCATTTTAGTTGGTAGAGTTGGATTCAACTTATTATTTCAAGCAACCTGGCTTTAAATTGCTGCCCTATTGCTCTTTCTGGAAATTGATACAAAATTACCTTTTTTTTTCTTTTTCTTTTTTTTTTCTTTTTTTTTTTTTTTTTTGAGATGGAATCTCGCTTTGTTGCCCAGACTGGAGTGCAGTGGCGTGCTATCGGCTCACTGCAACCTCTGTCTCCTGGGTTCAAGCAATTCTCCTACCTCAGCCTCCTGAGTAGCTAGGATTACAGGCACCCGCCACCACGCCCAGCTAATTTTTGTATTTTTAGTAGAGACAGGGTTTCACTACGTTGGCCAGGCTGGTTTCAAACTCCTGACCTCAGGCGATCTGCCCACCTCGGCCTCCCCGAAGTGCTGGGATTATACAGGTGAGCCACCATGCCCAGCCACAAAATTACTTTTTTTATAGAGAAATGTATTACTATGTTTAAATATCTAAATCTGAATTACTTTTGAATTTATTAGAATAGAAAAACTGAAATGAACATTTTTGTAAAGACTAAAAACAATTGCATTTATAGTTTAGGCAATTGGATGTCTTTTGGTTTTTGTTTGTCATTCAGTCTACTGAGTGATTTAGCTAAAAATAACATATCTTACTTGGCCAAGAAAAGTCACGCTTATGTTTTATAAAGACAAGCAAGTTCATCCTCAAATGTCCTAATTTGAATTAATTAAAGAAAAATGACTAAAAAGGCATTTATTAAACATATAGTAAGGGGCCAGATGAAACAATCACCATACCCAAATCACTTGGTCATGAATAATTTTTGCCCGTTGTCAACCACATATTTTTGTAGACAGATTTTCTTTTCATGGAAAAATCAATGGAAATGTCAAAATACGTTGTAAATTATAATATAAAAACAAAATCGCTTTCATTTTGCTTATTTCATCCACCAGATGTCCCTCTTCTCAAATTTGGTGATGTGTTACTACAGAAAGAGTGCCATGCTATGTTAATGAAAGAAACTGGTAGTTGAGTTGAAAAAAATCCACTGTCAATCTCTACTCTTATTTTTGGCAACTACAAAATGACAAAACGTTAGCAGCTATGTATAGCATTCTTTCCAGACTTGGATTCCCTCCAAACCTTTCTTCTTGAGTGGCTATCTGGCCTATTCTTAAGAACTCTCTTTAACAGGAAAGCTACTCTCATCCGAAGCAGCCAGTCTATTTCTGATCAGCTGTGCCTGTTGGAAAATTTTTACTTTGCTAAGAAATTTATTTCTTATATCTACCTTCCACAGTTCAAATATCTACATTTGGAAATAGTCATTTCTAATACATTTTTTCCCAAGTAACAGTCATCCAAATAATTCAACAGCTAATAAATTCTACCTACATCTTTTCTTCTCCAGGATAAATTGTATTCCCAAAGTTTGCTTATTAGTCAATTTTTTTTTTAATAAAGGGCATATTTTCACATAAACAAAAAATTATAAATGGTGATTGGGGATATGGGCTAGATAGAAAAAATTATTTAACTTATATCACGATGAAGCAGTCAGAAATTATCTATATTAAATAATTATTTGTGAAAACTTTAATAATTCCCAATAGAGGTTATTTAATATGTTAATTGTGTTTGGTTAAGTGACACTATGCAGAAAGTATCATTAGAAGTTATATTCCCAGATTCAAATCATAACTCTAAGCATCTATCACATATTCTAACCCAGTGTTTTGGTGTAGCTATAAGTCATCTAAATTGTGAATGATTGTTTTACATTATTCAAAACATTTTTAGTACAACCAAATGGCATTTAAAGTACATCTGAATTCTTAAATTATTAGATAATTCTCTAATCTGATCATTACAGTTTAATATTCATTAATCTGGCTGGACATGGTGGCTCATGTCTGTAATACCAGCACTTTGGGAGGCCAAGGCGGACAGATCACTTGAGGTCACAAGTTCCAGACCAGCCTTGCCAACATGGTGAAACCCTGTCACTACCAAAAATAAAAAAAAATTTTAAAAATTAGCTGGGCGTGGTGGTATGCGCCTATAGTTTCAACTGCTCCAGAGAATCTCTTGAACGCAGGAGGCAGAGGCTACAGTGAGCAGAGATCCACTACTGCACTTCAGCCTGAGTGACAGAGCAAGACTCCACCTCAAAAAAACAAAAAACCATTAATTTGTGTGAACACAGATGAACATATAAATATTCGAAGGGAATAATACTATGAGAATAAAAATTGGTCAGAGAACCAGATAGCTATTGCAAATGGAGATTATTCAGTGATAGTATGATCATCTACACATCAAGTCATTCTATTTTATTTTTAGAGTTGTTTGACAGTGGTTTAGGCCTATACTGAGTCAATCTGAGCGCTAAGTGAATTTTAATGACATTCTTCCCATTGTATGTAATATGAGTGGATGGGAATCTCTTGTAATTCATAGTAATGACCCTCAGGACACCCTTAGGTTTAGGCAATAGTAGATTATTATCATGCCCATATCAAATAGTTTTCTCTTCAGAATCTCAGGGAAAAGATGAAGGGGATACCCCGAAAGCAACTGACTACAAGTTATTTTCACGGAAAATCTTTATGTTTATGAAAGTCAAGTAACACAAATTATATGTTACAACTATTTTTAAGCTGTTCTTTACCAAAAAATAGAACAAATACTACTTGAAGTGAAAATACAGCCAAATTTCTTTATTGTGTTGAGTCTTTCTGGAACCTCTAAGTGTCCATCTGGTACTTAGAGCCACAAAATTTTGAAATTTAAAAATTCTTTCTCCCTAAGCGTTAGGGTTGTGGGAGGATTAAATTCAAAGCTCATTATGGACAAATCCCATTAACTGGCATTTTTATTTTGGTGAAGTAGGAACAATAAAAACTTTTTAAACTTGGTTCAAATGGAGAATGGAGAGGAAGAGTATGACTCACCCAGTCTTTCCAAAATTTAACCTCACCAAGCAAATTGAAGGAGGTGGCGATTATACAACCACAGCCCCAAAACCTCATATTTTGAGATGTAAATTTATCAGTTTCCCGCAATAATACAGGCAGAAAAAAATATTTTCAGTCATCTGAAATATCAGCCAACTAGACTGACCATATTATAATTTCTATTGGCTTTTAGAGAGAATATGTTGGACCAAATGTTTTGATTATGTTTGTGGTTTGACCATAAGTTTGGTGCATTGATAATAAATAATAATGAGCTAACAATTAATGACCAGCTACTCCAAGCCAGGCAAAGTGCTAAGCACATTACTTGTGCTACATTTAAGCTTCACACAACTCCCGTGATATAGGCACCATTGTTATATTGATCTTATATCTGCATAAACTGTGGCAGAGCTAGGTCTCTTGCCATAACTTTTGTACTTAACATCCAAGTTCTCATGTCAGGTGTTTGTTTTTCACATCCTTCAAAGCAGGAAAGTTAGTCTTCCATCATTGAGTTTCACAAGATGTCAGGCACTAGGATGTACAGTGTCTGGACACACCAGGAAAGATCCTCATGCCAGGAGTTTACACAGTGGCATGAGAGGGAGGGAAGAGGCAGGTACCCATAAGCAATTTCAATTCAGAGAAATATTGTGCTGAGACAAGCAGGGAAAGCTGTGGAGAGATTGAGGAAAGACAGATGCCTATCTGAGTCCATTCAGGCTGCTACGATGAAATACATTAAACCAGGTAGCTTTTAAGCAATTAAATTTGATTTCTTACATTTCTAGAGGCTGTGAAGTTCCTGATCAAGGACCCAGCAGATTTGGAGTCTGGTGAGGGCTCACTCTCTGGTTCATAAGTGGTGCTTTCCCTTTGCATCCTCACATGGTGGAAGGGGGCAAACAAGCCCCCTCTCTCCTGGCCTCTTTTGTAAGGGGACTAGTCCCATTCATGAGGGATCTGCCCTCATGATCTAATCAATCCTAAAGGCCCCACCTCCTGACACTATCACTTTGAGGGTTAGGATTTCAACAAGAATTTTGAGAGGACACAAACATTCACACAATAGCAATGCCTATACGCTTTCTTCTTCATAACTAAAATAACCATTTCTTAAAATAAACAAGTGAGTCTTAAGTGCCTACCCATGCCAAGTACCTACGTTCAGGACTCCACACTTCCTCTGGGCCATGTCTGGTGAGATGCCAGTTTGCCTCCAAGACGCTCATAAGCCACATTTTTACAGGTGTCTCTGAAAAGCTTCCTATGAGTTTTCTTTGTATGTAATCTCATAATCTAGTCTTTGAATGAACCTAAAGCTTTTTTCTGGTCCATAGCTAGTGAAAATAAGTGTTTTCTTTGCTCGTTTCTTTCCATGTTAATTAACTATAGCGCTATCCTTCAAGCCAACTAATTTGTTTTCTACTTTGTTATTTAGATGCTTCAAACATTTGGTGATTATTATCCTATAATTATTTAGTTGTTGCTTAGTTGGGTTACATACACTTGTATTTAACTATCCATTTATTTTCCATTCTTGGTCTATATTTTCTTTCATTTTGTTATTTTTAAGTATTGAAATTGCTTTTCTTCTCTTGTCCCAATGAAGCACTATGATTCATGTTAACACTCTGAAACAATTGGTCATAAATCCAAACTCAGGGCACTTTGGTTCAGGAAAGGCAGGTTTATTACCTTATTTCAGAAGATTATAGAAGAACTAGATCACCAAACATCAGTGTTAGTGACTTCACAGAGAGAAATGTAGAAATTTATCGAATTGCTCTCCCTTCTTTCTGGATTTTCTAATTTTAACTTCCTAGGTTGCATTCATGCAACCATTTATATAACTACTGGGCACTGCATCTTCTCCTTTCTTAGGCATTTTATCCAATGAAGACTTAAAATTCATGATGTGGTTGAGGTCGTTCTTAAAGGAAATAATAGACTTTTTGGGTTAATTAAAAAATATGGAGAGCTGGGAGAAGGAAAGGAAGGAAGGGAGAGAGATTGGATTAATTCTGGAAGCATACAGGAGTCATCCTAAAGGGATATAAAAAAAGCACTGTAAATGTTACTGCTCTAAGCTCATAAAGGAATACTTTCTAAATGTGTCCTACTGTGACTCCGACTTTTCAGTCTTTACTCTTAGATGATGTACACACATTAAGGTTCTGTCCAGTGCAGTCACTGGTATGGTTCAGTATTATTTCTGTCCTTTCTTGTTTTTTTGTTTTGTTTTGTTTGGTTTGGTTTGGTTTGGTTTGTTTTTCTAATCAAGATAAGTCCTTCCAAATATTTTCCCTTTTTTATACTTATGACTTTCTCTTGTTTTTGGGAGATTTTCCTGTGCACACCTATAAGCTTCTTTCTCCTTCCACTTTTGCATTCTGTCAACTCCCACCCACCACTGAAACCTTCCTAGAAGGATGTGAACACCTGCAGCCCACAAGATCTGCATTCACAGTCTTTAGAATTAACTCCAACTGTCTACCCTAACTTTTCAAATCTTCCTTTTTCCATGTCCAGTTCAAAGCCAGTCTCCTTTTTGAAACTTTGATTGTAACAGCCCACATAAATCCTTCCTTATACATTCTTTTTATGTATTCACAAAATGTACCTGAGACTTTTGCATCCCATGTATTGATTATTGTTCTTTCAACCAAATTCTAATTCCTTGAGCACATGAAACATGACTTATACTATATTGGTATTTTCATATCATATCTAGTGCAATGCTAGGTATATATCATATATATAAATTGTATTGACTTTTTTACTTTCTGTAAATTGGGCACTTTTTCCATAGTACCCAACAGAAGCCTATTGGAATTTTGTAAATGATGAACCTTAAATTCAAACTAAAACTATCATATAAGTCAAGTCCAAATATAGTATATATTAATATAGTATATATTAAGCATGATGACTCACGCTTATAATCCCAGCACTTCAGGAGGCCGAGGTGGGTGGACCACCTGAGGTAAGGAGGTTGAGACCAGCCTGGCCAACATGGTGAAACCCCGCCTCCACTGAAAATACAAAAATTAGCTGGGCATGGTTGTGGGTGCCTGTAATCCCAGCTACTCGGGAGGCTGAGGCAGGAGAATCATCTGGACCTGGGAGGCCGATGTTGCAGTGAGCCAAGATTGTGCCACCGCACTCCAGCCTGGGCAAAAAGAGCGAAACTCTGTCTCAAAAAAAAAAAACAAAAAACAAAAAACAATATTTTCAGCAACATTTATGTCTCAAAGCTTTCAACTTAATCTTCATAGAAATAACAACAATCTGTTTTTGGTACTCATATTAGTCATTCTATATAACAGTTCTTAAATTACATCAATTACAATAATAAAGATAGTTAGCATAAACAGTTTTGGAAACATCTACTGACTTTTAGTAAACAGACAACTGGTCGGTACAGAATCATGCAATCTTACTAGGAGTTAATCCACTTGTCAACAGGCCTCAGCAGGCTCTGAACTTCATATATCTTACAGAGCAATTGGAGAGTTCATTAAAGTGCACTTAACTATGAAGATGGGTTACCTTCTATGGTTGTATAATATTAATATTATAATTTTAGATATTTATGTTCAGGTCCAGAGAGCCTAAGCACACAATTAATGTTCAATAAATATTAGCCATTTACATTTCATGAGAAAGTTAAATATTTTTAAATGCTTTCAGTTCATAAAGACTTTTGTAACCTGTTTAATTTGCAATCTACATTTCTGGGATGAGAGGAACCATAACCAGAGAGGAAAAAGACTAACAGAGGTGAGATTGCAGAAGTCAAAGTCTAGTTTATTCTTTCTATTCATTGTTTTACCTAATCAACACATCCATTTTTTAGTGGCTGCTCTTTGCCAGCCTCTGTTCTCAGTGTGACAAAGTCAATTAGACAAAGACAATTGTCACTTGTCACTTTTTTGTACAAGTATGTCTTCATTTTTTCATTTTGTGGGTGATTTATTTCAACTCCTGGAGTAAAATACAAACTTGATTAGAATAAGCTTCTTAAGATATCTAAGTAGGGCCTATCTGCACAAAATGTTCTAGAATTATTTCTAGCTCTTCAAATTAAATATGCTGAGAGAACAATGGAATTATAAGGCAAAAGAACTAGAAGATTTCAAGTCAAACAAATTTAAAAATGTGTGGTAAGCCAAAAAATGGTGCCCCAAAAGATATCCATGCCAAATCTCTGGAATCTGTGACTATTATCTTATTTTGGAAAGAGAGTCTTTGCAGATGTGATTCAGACTCTTGACATGAAGAGGTCATACTGAACAATCCTGGAAAGCTCTCAATCCAATGACAAGTGTCTTTTTAAGAGAAAGGCAGAGGTAGATTTGAAACAGACAGAAGACAGGACACACAGACGAAGGCAATGTGACCATAGAGACAAAGGTTAGAGTGAAATGGTCACAAGTCAAACAATGCCAACAACCGCCAGAAGTTGGCAGAGGCAAAGAACAGATTCTCCATTTTTGTGGGGAGGGAGTGCAGCCCTGCAACATTTTGATTTCGGACTCTGGCCTCCCAGACTGTGTGAGAATAAATTTCCTTTGTTTTAAGCCGCCTATTTTGTGGTAACTTCTTACAGCAGCCACAGGAAACCAACATGCATGTCATAAATAAATGTACTAAGTATCTAACAGCTAATCTTTATGCTGGGAACAACGCAAGGTTAAGCATAGAGCAGGTATTTGGGATCTCATTAAACAAAGAGTTCCAAAAGAACAGTATCTGAGGAATTCAATAATTCTACAGATCTGATTATACTCATTATAATCTCTTGTGTTACTTACAGAGAATTATAGGGAAAAGGTAAAATATAGTAATCTAAAAAACAAAATTCGCACGTCATGCATAAAAAGTCATAGCAGTTGGTCATACATACATTTTTGTTTCTGTAGGAATTGCCTTATAGGGCTTTTTAAGAGGAAATATGGCTGTAAATTACTTCAGGGAATATATTAATATTGTTATTTGAGAAAACCTTTTGTAAAATTAAATTTGAAGATATGGGACCTGGTGCTGATATTACCTAAGGGAAATTGACAATGCTAATAGACCACCATGGAGATATTAACAGGAAGGCTTATCCACGAGGTATTAGTAAATTGTTTTATAAGTACCATGTGCCCATTCATATATTCTCATTATGAAAATGATAATTGGGTTTTGAATTTATAGTGAAAACTAATACCATGAGAAATTAAATGAAAAAATAAAGGCTATTGCATTTTGTATTAGAAATCCCTATTAGATTTAGGAAAATGATGTCTTTACTTTTATTCAGCTTAAATAAAATATTTGGGCCGGGCGCGGTGGCTCAAGCCTGTAATCCCAGCACTTTGGGAGGCCAAGACGGGCGGATCACAAGGTCAGGAGATCGAGACCATCCTGGCTAACACACTGAAACCCCGTTTCTACTAAAAATGCAAAAAAACTAGCCGGGCGAGGTGGCGGGCACCTGTAGTCCCAGCTACTTGGGAGGCTGAGGTAGGAGAATGGCAGAGCTTGCAGTGAGCTGAGATCCGGCCACTGCACTCCAGCCTGGGGGACAGAGCGAGACTCCGTCTCAAAAAAAAAAAAAAAAAATATTTGGGACATGTTGAATATTTTTACAAGTATTATTCTATCTAAAGTCAGACTTGATGTTCACTTTTGTTCTGTAAGTTATTTTCAATTCCTATGAAAAAAGTTTTCTTACTTTACAACATTAAACATCAGATTGTGTGCAATCACACCAGTTTTCAGCTATTTTTTATGGACTCTGAGTCCATCAACTCAGAGTCAGGGAGTCAGGTTGTGAGACTTAAGTTCTAGAAATAGTAATCATTTCTGGAAAATCACTCAAGAGAGTGGAGAGAACAGCTGAGAAGTGCAGGATTTCCAGTCTGTGATGCAAATGAAAAAAAACAAGAAATGTGGAAAACTATGCAATACCTCTATGGGAAATTGAAGTGCCCACACTACATTGATAAATTTAAAATCAAATCTTTTTTTCATTTAGCATATTGAGAGGCTGTATTTTACTTTCTTACTGATTCACAGGTGATTCAGGATAAAGCTGGCTGTTGCTATTTATGCAATGCAATTTTTTTTTTGGGGGGTGATAGAGTGGAGTCTGATTCTAATGCCTCTAATGGTAGTATGAGCTAGAATGGAATTTCTGACCATATGGCTTTTCTGGGGCAGGGAAAAGGTTTAGTGCAGGAAATTCTCCTGGACTAACTCAAGGCTTAGTTACTGACAGTGCAGAAGAACTTGGTTGCAGGGCTGTTTTATCTCCAAGATAAGCCCAGTTTTAGAAAAAAAAAAAAAAAAAAGCCATAAAAACTCAAGACAGAAAGGCAGATGATCTGACCACACTGATAATATTGGTCATGAATGGCACGGTGACGTCATAGTATCTCTAGTGAACCTGGCCCCTGTTGTGATAATTTTGTTGGAAGAGACTATTCTGGAATGCCCTTTATCTTACCTCCTTGCAATTCAGTGAGACGTATTAATGTGCTCAAATGGAGACACAAAGATAACTCCTACCCCTCCCCACACGGTCCCAGATCTTTTGACATAGTGAGAAATTTGCAGTAAATATGTTCTATGGCTTTCTTCAGATGATTCATTTTTAACCCTCTCATGTGCTTTTATCCCAGTTGGTCACTCTCTTAAACCTCTGCCCTGTGCTGGGAAAGGTCAAGTTAAAAAAGTGATCTAGCTATTATAGAATCCGAAACCCCAGAACTAATCTACTTATCTCAAAAGTGGCTGTGATAGGCTAAATAATGGCCCCACAAAGATGTCCACATCCTAGTTCCTGGGAACTGCGAATGTGTTACTTTACATAGCAAAGGGCTGCAGACGGAATTGTGGTTGCTAATCAGCTGACCTTGACATGGAAGCTGATCCTGGATTTCTGGACCCAAAGCAATCACAAGGGACCTTAAAAGTGGGAGAGAAAGACAGGAGAGGAAGTCAGAAGAATGCAGTGTGAGCCAAACATAGCATGGCAATTCTGGCTTTGGAGATGGAAGAAAGGGGCCACAAGACAAGGAACACAGTAACCTGTAGAAGCTGAAACGAGAAAAAAAAAAAAAAAAAAAAAAACAACTAGATTCCCCTCCAGAACCTCCAGAAAGGAACATGGCCCCAGTGATACTTTGATTTTAGCCTAGTAAGACCATGTCAGATTTCTGACCTACAGAGATATACGTTATATCTGTATTAATTAAGTCAATCAGGTTGAGGTAATTCATTATGGCAATGACAGGAAATTAATACAGTGGCATTCAGGAATAATCACAGAATCAGAATCCAGCAACAGACAGTTACTTAATTCATGTTTTGAAATCCAAAAACATGGTGACATTTATAGGGAAGTAGTCAGGCCAAGAAGAGGGTATTAATGTTTCAGGACAGCATAGGCACTTTGATTTCGAACAACTAGTAGTTTTATCTGGTTCTAAGAAAGGAATTTTAAGCTCAAATAAGGGTACCAACCAGTATTCTGGCTCCACAGGAGGAGAGAAGCAAAGCTCTATACCTGGCCCACACGTGAGCACGAGCAGCCAGTTACCAAAAGGGGGAGCCCAGAAGCACACAATAGCCAGGTTCTGTTGGATTTATCACAAAGTTGGTAATCCACTAATAATTTCTTTTACTTCCTGTTTATGGGTGTTCTTACACCATTAAAACAAAGGTTAGTTGCAAACCATATGGATAATGTTTCATGGAATGTTTTATCCTCCTAACTTTAATTAACTAAACCAATGCTGACACAATTACACTGGATATAATAATAGTTTTTAAATCGTCTGTATAACTTCACAAATGAAGCATATGCTGCAACTACAGAAGAAAATGTTGCAGTTGCACATTTCTAAGATTTTTTTCCCTTAATTTTAAGTAATATCAGTCATCTGACTTGTAGTAATGCTGTTCAAATGGTCAATGATGTTCAAATGGTCAATGATGTATTGGACACCTTTAACACACACACACACACATATACACACACAGAATAAAGAGGGAAACAATGACTGAGTTGGGATATTAGTTCAGTGGCTATACTTCATTTTTCTACAAAAATTTGTCCTGGCAGGCAGACCAGGTGGATAGGATACTTCTGATCTATGAGTTTATCCAGAGACCCTTGTCTTTCTAGCAGCTCTATTATGTTTTAGGGAATAACCCTTGTCCACATGGCTCTTCATAGATAAAGAAAAGAAGTGGACAGCAAACAGCTTCTGTCTGAGGTATGCAGGAAGGTGTATGCATGACCTCAATAAACATCTCATTAGCCAGAATTTAGTTACATAGCCATACCAAGTTGCAAGGGACTCAGGGAAGTGTAATCTACAGATTTGTGTCCATATGTTCAGTGGACACTTGGAAGATTCTACTCGTTAACAAAACATGGAGAGAGGATTGGGAGGATTAATTAGCAATCTCTGTCCACAGAGCTAGAACAATCCCCATTAGTCAAACCAGATTGGTCCCAGGCCTTGAGGTGTATCCTCACCTGGCTTCTCCTATAATTTTCCTAATTTTGATTAATTTCTAGGTGCCCATTTACTGTCCTTATACTTCACTCTATGTCCATGTTTGCCCATGGTAGCTTCACTAGCCTTTGCTACCAGCTTATAATCTTTTTCTTTGTTATGTTCCTGTGACATCATTTTTATTTATTTTGGTTTCCAGTTATATGCCTCTGCCATATTCTGAATTTAAGTGTCCTTTCCCAGCCAACAAAATAACCTGAAATTCCAAATAGCCCAGATTCTTCTCTCCCACTCCCAGATAGTCTCGATCAATGACGTGTGATGCAAATCATCTTTATGCTGACAGCATACAAGAGCTTTCTCCTTTGTCAAGATGCATTAGGAAAGAGTGACATGAGCAGGTCTTATGTTTTAGTGTTATTGACCTTTAGAGTAGATAAAACTAATGCTAAACAGTAGCCCTACTTAAGCAAATTGGATTGCTTTGAGACCAAATCCATGTTAGACTGTAAATATGCAACCTCATTCATGAAAACACATCTATCCTAATGTAGTGATGTGGGCGAGTCTTGAGGACCCAACCCTCAATAGATTATTTATTGTCAATATCCTTAAGATGCTTTCTGAGTATTTGGAAATTTTTGTTTGTTTTGTAAAGAAATGCAGAGAAAGTGAGATCCAGTCTTCAGGATCAAAGTAAAGACAAGACATTTCAGGTCAATAGCTCTCTCTGTAATAGCAAAAGAAATGCATAAATTGAACTTATGGTGGAGAAATCATAGTATTCTGCTGTAATATTGGGAAATATGTATGTGGTCTTTGTCCTCGTTTCCTGGCATACAACTCATAAGATCCTTAGAATCTTCAGAGTGATAAGTGTCTTTTGTATGCTAATGAGTTGACTGAAGGCTGGCAACCTATGGTTAGCTCAGGATCTGGGCTGGCACCCAGAAGACCACGGCAGGATTAGAGGATTATGACTTTCAGCCCCAATCCTCAACCTCAAGGAAAGGGAGGGATCTGAAGGTTACGTTGATCACCAGTGGGCAGTGACTTAATCATCATGCCTATGTAATGAAGCCTCCATAAAAACCCAAAAAAGGAGTAGGTTTCCAGATAGCTGAACATGTGGAGGTTTCTAGAGGGTGGCATACCCAGAGAGGGCATGAAACCTCAGCACTTCTTTCCATATGTCTCACCCTATACATCTTTTTGTCTGTATCCTTTTAAATACGTTTTATAATAAACCTGTAAACATGTTTCCCTGAGTTCCGTGAGCTGCTCTAGAATTGATTTCTTGCTTGATGTGCGGAGGACAGCCCCCACACATCTCGTGTCAGAAGCATGTTGTGAGACTGTAGTAGAAGAAACTGTTTGTTATTACTGTATTCTTAGATCCAGCGAATTGATGAATATTTTTCTGTCAAACTAGCTGATTAGTGCTTATCAAGGCAGCCAAATGGTCTCAGCAGCATGAAATATAGGAAATAGAAAAGCACTTACAGATTATATAGCTCAGCATCTTTCATTTCACTGACTAAAAGCCACATCCAGGGATGTGAGGAAATTTTCAGCTGGGAAAGCCAAAAGTGGAACCAGATGTGGAGGCTCAATGCAGTGTACAGTATCTTGGGTTTCTATTGGGCCTACATTTATACCCACAACTTCTTTTATCTCTTCTTGCCTTTTTTTAAAGCCTCTTATTCCCAATTGTATTCTGGCTTCGTTGACTTTGACAGACTTCTTATTTGGAGTATTATGTTTTATACGTTTATATACCTTAAATATTTCAAAATATTTTAAATAAGATAGTTTTTCTTTAGAGAACTTAGTTTAGTGATACAATATATAACATGTATAATCAGCAAGATAAATGTTTACATAGAGATGTATTATTCATTCAGTTAATTATATATTGAACACATACTATCGTTGAGATCAGAATGGTCAATAACGTTCTCTGAATGTGTAGGCAGTGTGAGCATGTAACTGGGGAACACGGTCTGAGAGGTTAAGAAAAGCTTCCCTGATAAAGTAGCAGCTGGTAAAATCTAAAGGGTGAATAAGAGATAGCCAAGCAAAGAGTGGAAGTGGGAGTGGGGAGCAGGAGTGGAGATCCAGAGAGACTTCAGGTTGAAGAAATAGCACGTACCAAGGTCCTGAGGCAGCAAGGAGCATACACTTTCAAGGTCAATGTGAGTTGAACATAGTGATCCTAGTGGAAGAAAGGCAGGAGAGTGATGAGAAGGGGCTAGATCACATGGGGTATGGTTGATCATGTTAAGGTTTTGACCTTTGGTCCAAAACAATTTTATGATTTGTGGTGATACGTTCTATTTCTGCAGAAGTGCAGGAAAATTATCTAAGCTTCCCAGAGAGGGTAAGGAAAACATTTGGAGAAGGTGTAACGTATGCATTCAGATTTAAAGGAAAAGTAGGGTGTCTCCAAGCAGGCAGATGAAGCGAGAGCACACCAGTCAGAGAAAAAAAAAAACAAAAAACACATGTCTTGAGGTACCATCATTAGAATTGTTCCCGGTTCATAAGCAGAGAGGAAGAGATGAGATAGCTCTGGTAGACAGGGACCAACTCATACGTGCCATTCAAGGGTGCCTGGGTTCTATCCTGTAGGTGATGAGAAACCACTGAGGTTATCTGAGCTAGTGAATGACATCACCAGGTTAAAGTATTAGTAGAGTCCTTCTGCAACAATGTGGAAGACAGGCTGCAGACAGGATGGCCAATGCAATGAGCATCCCAATAAGAGAGAGAAGATGTTGGCCAAATCTGTGGGAGCAATAGTGAAAAGGGGGAAAAGGAGACAGGTATGAGGGAGAGCTTGTTAACAGAAGTATGACTTTATGGACCAGAATGGCCCCTCTGCAAAATGTTAGCTAAGTAGGAGTTTATTGAGCTACTATTTCAATGAATTAAGTATACTGGGGAGAGTAAAATAAAAATGAAAAGATCTGGGCTGACTTTCCCCAACAATTAATCCACTTATGTTTGTCATGAAATGTTTATTTTATTAAAATTGATATTCATTATGACACATCTGGAAGAAAATTTGAAGAAGAATCAAAAGTTAAGGTTTTACTTTTCTAGCATGAAAGCTTGGAACTAGAAGTTAATATTTGTCTTCAGTACCTAGAGAGACTGTATTAAAGTAAAGAAATGTGTGCTCTACCAGTTTTCTTTACCATGTGCTCAGTACATTATAGTCAGTTTTTAATCAGTGTTCATGGAATAAATGAGCGGCTTGCCTGGCAGTGTAACAACATCTCATGATGACATTGAATACTCACTTGTCACTTTCTATGTACTTAATAGGTACTCAGGCCGTGTCTCTCTGCTCAGTCACCATCACTTATTAAATGGAACATAGAGTACACAGGAAGTATATATGAAACTACTGAAACCCCATTCAAATCCTAATCAGGATCTACTCTAATTAATAATATTATACTATAAGTTAATTTATAGTAATCCCTTAGCACTAACTACAAATTACTGAACACTAATTATAAGCAATTGCCTGACCTCTCAAATAGCAATTTTAGGTATACAAAGGGCATTTACGGGTATAGTCTCTTTTAATCATAAAAGCAATCTCAAAAGGTAGGAAGAAACCTACAATACCTTCTTAATTATTTTTAATTATTTTCTTCTTACTTTGTTCCTGAGTCTGAAAAGTTGAAAAGGAAGTACTTATACTCATTTATCTAACAAGTTTTTATGGGAGCTATTATCCGATTTTACAGAAGAGAAAGTCCTCTTGAGAGAGGTTAAATGTCTTTCTTTCTGTCTTTCTTTCCTTCTTTCCTTCCTTCTTTCCTTCTTTCTGTCTTTCTGTCTTTTTCTGTCTTTCTTTCCTTCTGTCTTTCTTTCTGTCTGTCTTTCCTTCTGTCTTTCCTTCTGTCTTTCCTTCTTTCTGTCTGCCTTTCTCTCTCTCTCTCTCTTCTTTCTTTCTTTCTTTCTTTCTTTCAGACGGAGTCTCGCTCTGTCGCCCAGGCTAGAGTGCCGTGGCGCGATCTCGGCTCACTACAAGCTCCATCTCCCGGGTTCATGCCATTCTCCTGCCTCAGCCTCCTGAGTAGCTGGGACCACAGGTGCCCGCCACCATGCCCGGCTAATTTTTTGTATTTTTAGTAGAGACAGGGTTTCACCATGTTAGCCAGGGTGGTCTCGATCTCCTGACCTCATGATCCGCCCACCTCGGCCTCCTGAAGTGCTAGGATTACAGGCATAAGCCATCGCACCCAGCCCTTAAATGTCTTTCTTAAGAGCACACAGTGGTGTAAGAATGGGTAAGTATCAAACCCAAGTCTTTGACTCTAAGTCAAGGCTCTCTTCATCAAATCATCCCCACACTAATTGTAGACATATTGTTTGACTCTAATGTAATTTTGAGCATCAACTACTTCCAATAAGAGATGCTAGAAAAATATTCTCTAGCCAGGAAGGCAAATGATCAGGATGCCTTATCTGTAGAATGGTAAATACTGCCTCCTAGAATAACAATATGATTGTTCTCCTTAAAATGCTCTTTTGGACAGAATTACTCTGAAGGATTACCTGGAAATAACTTCCTTCTACTATTCAGTAATTACATATTGAGTGCCTGCTATGTCCTAGGCATGATTCTAACCATGGAAAAAAGCAGCAGTTAATAACATTCTCATCATGTGAACTCTAGTGGTTTGAACCACTAGAATAATGAAATATGGAATATTGAAATGAATGTTATGAATATATTTCAACATGAGATAATGAAAGGAGTTTCTCTACTGGATGCCAACACCAAACTAATTTGAGAAAGTGAACCAATTTTGCATTTTGCGCTAACCATGTTATTTGAACAGTCTGACAAGATTGAACAAGGGAGATCTCAAATGTGGAAATTTTCATTTAGGTGGTCTAAGAAATGTGGGGATGTGCAGTGGCAGACAGCTGAGAACATTGTCATTCATGAGGCTTTGCTATACAGATATATAAGCTTGTCACCATAAATATGGAGCAAAAGCACACAGCCCTGTAAAAACTAAAAACTTAAAATGAATAAAACATTTTTTAAAGATTACATAAGCAAAATGTAAATAGATTTATCTCTAGAAATAAGTTTCAGAAATGCTGTATGGTTGCCATATTCTAAAGGTACTATGTGTCCCATAATAACAGCAAAGGTGTCTCTGGTGCCCCAGTGCTAAGTGATATTTTCAGTTAACTGTAGCCTAAGCCCAGGAGACTGTTATCTATGGCAAAACACAAGGTTCCTGTTCCCTGCAAATGTGCCAGGGCAGATTCAGAAATCAATAACTGCCTGAATATCTAGAAAGCCCACCGATAGAGTCAGAGCCAACATCATTGTAGGCCCTTTTAAAAGTATGATAAAATGCCTGGCTGGGGTTGCCTTTTGAAGAAGAATTGCATGGGAGGGAATGAGCAGCCCCAGGAAAACTTGAAGTTCTTTATGTATTCAATACATGTCACCTGGGGCCTTTTCAGGGACTATTACAGATGTCACACTTAGATCCACCAGGAGTCTTTCATCAGGTTGCCACATATAAGGTGAACTTCCCACTTGTCAGCTTCGATCCAAACCATTGCAATATGCAGCCAAGAGGAAGCATTGTTTGGACTCACCAATTGAGGCTTATGGTGGGATTTAAGTCTCTGAGGGAGAACAGTGATGGGAGGGAGACAGCTATGTCTTCATTAATCTCACAAGTCATCCTCCTCTGTTCTTCACCTTAAATTGTTGCACTCCAGCTCCTTTTCCCAGGCTGTTTCTCATTTGCTCCCGTGAGTTGAAGCTCCACCTTTACACTGATGTCTTCCAGCAACTTTTCTCCAACCCACCTGGCTGTCTAACAAGTACAAAACTAATCAAACACTGAATTCATCACCTCCATTTTTACCCCCACCCACCACTCCAGCCTACCTGTTCCTGCCCCTCTTGTTACATTCTCAACAAATGACAAGAGTCAAGACCCACCTTTCCAACATAGAAATCTGAGTGACAACCTCTATGCTTCCTTATCCCTCACTACCATATTGAATCCATCACCACGTCCTGCTTCTTTTCCTCCTATTTATCTCTTAAGTTCATCTCCCCTCAAAGGCCCTGCCTCATACGGTTAGTATATTTGTCCCCTCCAAATCTCATGTTGAAATGTGATCCCTAATGTTGGAGGTGAGGTCTGGTGGGAGGTGTTTGGGTCATGGGAGCAGATTCCTTATGAATGGCTTGGTGCCCTGCCCATGGTAATGAGTTCTTGCTCTGATAGTTCAAAAAAGAGCTAGTTAATTGTTTAAAGGAGCCTGGCATCTCCTCCGCTCTCTCTTGCTCCCACTCTCACCGTGTAGCATGCCTGCTCCCTCTTCACCTCCCACCATGAGTAGAAGCTTTCTGAGGCCTCACCAGAAGTCCAGCCAGTGCTCATCCATGCTTGTACAGCCTGCAGAACATCAGCCAAATAAATCTCTTTTCTTTATAAATTACCCAGTCTCAGGTATTCCTTTGTAGCCACACAAAATGGACTAACACACTGCCCATATTCTGTTCTCAACACGATCCCTGGGACTGTTGTGATATCCTCCTGGTTCCTATCCCCACCACAGCTTTTTCCTCTTAGACCACCTCTTAACCATTCTAATATAAATGTAAATCTAACCATGTCACTTGCAAGTAAAATGCAAGTGAATGTCTAGTCCCATTTCCTGCTATTCCCCACTAAGCACTCTCCACCCTATCACATCAAATGACTTGAATTTGTATCATATTCTCTCTAGTTCCCATTGCCTGAAATGCCCTTTCTCCATAATATTTTAAAATTAAGATAACACTTAAAAATCAGATGATTGAACATTTTTTAAAAATCTGAATCTTGACCTTCTCTTGAAAAAAAAAAACTGATCTAGCAGCTTAAAGCCTACTTCCCCATACAGCAAAAATTGGGCAGAGCTTTGGGGCAGCAGGCCCAAGCCCTACTCTACTTACATACTTGTCTAGCCACCAAATGTATTTAAATTTTTACAATCCCTGACGTAGAGAAATGCAAAAGCTCACAAAATCATTTGTTAATGAATCACAGAGCATCCAGCATATAGAGCGACAGGAACGCTATGACATAAATGAATAGTGCTGCTCTAGTGATCAGGAAATTCTTCTCTGTTATTCTCACCTATTCTAGACATTGAGAGTAACGAATTTGCTAGGATAAAGTTATATCTATTTAGACCCTGAAAGAGAACACTGAAACAGGAAAAGTGATTTTGTTTCAGAATGTGAACATTAAAACTGGACCTGTTGGTGAGTAAAAATAGGAGCTCCAGGCTTTAATATAATTAGAGTGCTTCAAGAAGAACCCCTCAGTTCAAGTGGCAAGCTCTATGTTGGCAGACTTTCTGACCTTAAGAAAGGTTTTAAGATATCTAGGAGGAGTAATGAGGATGAGTCAGAGGCTATAAATATGACTTGAGAAAGGAAAGGCTTTCTTAGGAAATGAGAAAGTTTTATGTGGCTACATGCAGGTGAGCCAGAAGGTAGGCCTGAAATGACAGCTTGCCATCTGTCCTCATGTGCTTGCTCTTCAGAACACCAGCCAAAACGAAAATGGTAACACTTGTGTGGGCTGCTCTATTTTGTAGCATTTGTAACAACAGAACACTTCACCCAGAATGAAGCCAGCACATTCCATGGGTGATTAGATGGGTTGGACCCCTGATTTTCTCTGATTATGTCTTCTCCACCTGCTGGCTCATTGAATCACCTTTCAATTTTCTCAACAGCCTGGCTCCTCGTTCACAGAGAATGCCAAAATGATATTTGAAGAGCTTAATTGAGCCTTTACCTAGGCTATTGATTGATGATTATGACTGCTAGTGTAGTAAGACTGCTGGGTTCAAAATCATGAGGTAGTACCTTCTGATAAATTTCCAGTGAAGTGCTTTTAGCCTAATTCTTACCACCAAATTCACAAATGAAAATGAATACTCAATTAATAGATTCAACATTTATTCTTTACAATGTAATATAATAGAGTTTTGTTGTTGTTGTTGTTCAGTCAAAGAAATAATAGAGGTTAAAGTATAAACTCTCTGTTCAAATTCCTACTCACTAATGTTCTAAGGAACTCAAGCATGTCATGCAAGCTCTCTGTGCCACAGTTTCCTCATCTATAAAATGGGAATAGTAACAGCTTCTTCTTGTGTTGAGTTGTCATGAGGATTTAAAGAGCTAATACAATAAAGTCTTTAAAAAGTGACTTGCACATATATTGGCTATTATCAACACTGTATATGTCAGGCATTGTGCTAGGTACTGAATATTCATTGGTAAATAAAATAGGTAGAGTCCTTGCCTTCATGGACCTTAGACTAGAGGATGGCTATAAAAAGTGTAAGATATTTCTTAGCTACTTTGATTCAACAATTTCAGGCAGGTCATTTGCATGCATAGAGAACTCAGAGCCCTGATTAGCAACCACTTCTTTTTTCTCTGACAAAGAGATCATATCCCTGCACAAAGATATCCTCCAGCAGAAACACAAAGTGTTGACAGCCTTGTCAGGTGACTGTCTTTCAGATGTAGAGATGCTGGTTTGGCGATGGTGTTGTCCATCGCTTTTACAGCTTAAAATATAATGAAAGCTGCTTGAGCAACCGTGCTAGATTGTACTATTTTTCGTGCATATTAATTGCCCTATCCTAGGAGAATACTGATGACAGACTTTGCCATGTGACTTTGGTCACAAAATGGTAGTGCATTGACATTTGTCATTTCCAGGCGGGAGCTTTAACAGCCAAGGCACAGCTAACCATACTCCTTGCCCTGCCTTTTATATATGTATTTCAAGTATTTATGGAGTGCCTATTATGGCAACATGTCAAGGTGGAGCCTCCCTCAGAATGGGGCAATGAGCAGAACTCCCTGTGGACATGGTATACATGGATGAGAAATATCCTTTTATTGTAAGGGCTTCTGAGACTTTGAGATCATTTGTTAATGCAGCATAATCTATTTTATTTTAACTCACACATCACAAACAGGTAAATCTCGTTGCTTTCATGGCCAGAAAACATCAACAAATACATCAATATTTCCACCCCAGGCCCTAATACTGCCACAAGAGCATGGTTTTTGTTTGTTTTATGTCCTTGGTGGATCAGGTCTTGCTGTTCCCTTGGAGGGAACACAGAGTAGGAGCATGAGCACTGGACCTACAGCCAAACTGTAAGATTAAGACTCAACTCTCCCATTATTTAGCTTTATTATATTCAGCAAATCAATTATATCAATTGGAGCCTCAGTTTTATTTGGTAAAACAGAGAGAGTAACACCAAAGTATCTGCTCAATGTATCCCAAATTGTTCTTAGGAAGCACCTTATAAAACTCGATACTAATGTAGAAAATCATTTCTAGTTCTCATGACCTCATAGAAAGTCCCGACTATCCTGCATCTATGAGACCCTCAGCCAACACCATTGATTGACTGACAGACATGACTACAAAAGGCAAGACCAACCTCCTTAGAAGGTTGGTCTGTGAGTGGGAGGTCAGAGTTCTCAACTGATATATCCTTACTTGAAAAACACTTCTCAGTCCAAAAGTGCCATGCAGAGAGAAGAGACTTGATGAAACTTCCCCTGGTTTTTCAAAGGACACATTTTCTTATGCCAAATAATACTACAATAGTCTTTGAAATGCATTGTCTCAGGGAGAAAAACTTAGGTCCTACCATCAGTGAACACAGAATTCTGATGTAAAGGTACATAAATAAATGTATTTATTCCCAAGTTGTATTCACAGATGTTTCATCATCTCACACAGTGGTTTGCAACAGCCTGAGCATTTTTCCCAGCCCTTGAAATCCCAGGGCAAAGCAGGGTCAGGGTCAGTGAGAATGTCCTTGCTTACTATTCTTCCTCAATAGGAAGACCCCTTTTCAATCTTCCTTCCAGGAAATCTTACTGGACAGCATATTTTTATCTTTCTTTCTTCCTTTTTTTCTTTCTTTCTTTCCTTCTTTCCTTCTTTCTTTCTTTCATTTTTCAAGTATTCATTGAGTGCCTATTATGTGCCAGTCACTGTTCTAGACACTGAGATATGGAATAGACAAGTTACTGCCCAGATGGAACTTACCTGTCTGAGGGGAACTGATGTTTCGTGTGTCCATAGCTCCCTATGCATGTCTCCATCACAGTCCACAGTCTCTGGGTACTATATTCATAGGTTTAGACTACAAGATCCTTGAAAATATCAAAGAAGCATATCTCATTAGACTTTGTATCCCCAGCACCTTGCCTGTTGCCTGGAATATAGAAGGTATGCAGTAAATGTTTATTTCAAGTGAGTAAATATCAGGAATGAGAAGACCCGGCTTTCGTGTTGAGTCCCCCTTCCCACAAATGTGAGAAATAAAGGATTTAGTCACATGACACTATCAACATTAAGTGGTTTCTTTTGTGAAATTTATAACAAGACAGGTTGTTTTAGGTGCTGCTTTGCATTTGTTGGCAGACAGAAGATACCAGAATTTGAATACATGCAGAAAGCTAACTACATTCTTCTAGCTAATAAGAATCGACATGAATCACTGCATGTAATATGCATAAGAAAGTACTACATACTGAGATAGAATCCTAACATGGCCAAGGGTAAGCCTGGGAATGACTATGGCCAGCTGAGTAACCTCTCTGCCTTCCAACAGCCTGTGGTTTATGAGTCTTGTGGAAATGTGCAGAGAGAAAAATGAAGCCAAAATGCATCGAATTCTCTTTCCATTTAAAGATATTTTCTTCCACTTACCCGATTCCCAAGAGAGGGCCACTTAAACATAATTTTGAATATTGCAGGAGTTAGTGTAACAAACTATATGTGGACTGAAGAATGTGGTTTTCTCTGTAAGATGATACTAGTTCAGGGGCTGAGGAACCAAAACGACAAGTGAGAAGTTCCCAAAGGACAAAGGAGCAGATCAAGAGGCAAGAAAAGGAATGTGGAGACAAATTTCTAAGGCATATTATGTCATTTACACTGCGTTTAATTACTAAAGAAGATGTGACAATTTTATTTATCAAATCTATTTATTAGGTACTGTTATAGACTGAATATGTATGTCCCTCCAAATGTCATATGTTGAAACCTAATCCCCAATGTGGGAACTTTGGTAGGTGATCAAGCCATGAGAACAGAGCCTTCATGACTGGGATCAGCGCCCTTACGAAAGAAATTCTGGTCTGGGCATGGTGGCTCACGCTTGTAAACCTAACACTTCGGGAGGTTGAGGTGGACAGATCACTTGAAGGCAGGAGTTCAAGTGAGCCTGGCCAACATGGTGAAACCTTGTCTCTACTAAAAACACAAAAAATTAGCTGGGTGTAGTGGTGGGTGCCTGTAGTCCCAGCTACTTGGGAGGCTGAGACAGGAGAATTGCTTGAACCCAGGAGGCGGAGGTTGCAGTGAGCCGAGATCGCGCCACTGCACTCCAGCCTGGGCAACAGAGCAAGACTGTCTCAAAAAGAAAAAGAAAAAGAAAAAAAAAAAAAGCTGTGTGGTGGCAGGCACCTGTAATCCCATCTACTCATGAGGATGAGCCAGGAAAATTGCTTGAACCTGGAAGGAGAATGTTGCAGTGAGCCAAGATCATGCCGCTGCCCTCCAGCCTGGGTAACATAGTGAGACTCTGTCTCAAAAAGAGGAGGAGGGGAAGGAGGAGGAGGGCCAGGATGGGGAAGGGGAAGGAGGAGGAGGAGGATGATTCTGGAGAGCTCCCTTACCCCCTCCACTGTGTGAGGACCCAGCAAGATGACAACTGTCTATGAAGCAGGAAGTGGGCGTTTACCAAACACTGACTCTACCAGCATTTTGATCTAGGACTTCCAGCTTCCAGAACTGTGAGAAATAAATTTCTGTTGTTTTTAAGGCACCCAATCTAGAGTAGTTTGTTATATCAGTCCAAAGTGACTAAAACAGATACCTACTATTCATTTATTAAGTACCTACTTTGTGCTAGACACTATCCTAGGAGCTGGAGAGACATGGACCCTGCCCTCCTGTAACTTCTATTCTGGTGAGGAAAACAGAAAATAAACAACTAAACCAGTAAATAAGGTGATTATAGGTCATAATAAATGCCATGAAGGTGATACTAGAGGGCCATGCCCAAGAAAGTATCTGGGGAGGGGATAGTGCTAGATGAGGTTTGGCTGTAAAAAAAAAAAAAAAAGGTGTCCTACGGGGCTAACATCTGAATCCAAGTCTGAACCATAAGAAGGAGCCCACTGTAAATGGCTTCAAATGGAAGAACATTCTAGGAGGGTGGAAGAGCGAGACCAAAACCCCTGAGGCAGGTGCAGGTTTGGCATGTTCACAGGACAGAAAGCAGGCCAGTGTCTCTGGCAGGCAGTGATTAAAGGGTAGAGGAGCAGTGATTAAAGGGTAGAGGAGGTAGGGATCAGATCCAATAGAGCCTTGAGGATGAGGCAAGGATTTTAGATTTTCTTCTGGAGCTAGTGAAAGTCACTGGAGAGTTTTGGGAGAGTATTGACATTATCTAGAGCAAAGGACTAGTGAACGCCATACATGTTTTGCAGCCACTTCTATCTCAGAGTATTCATGTCATTAGTTTCTGCTGAATATATTTTCAAATCAAAATCAAAGCACATGGATTGACAAGTTTACGTGTGTTTCTAGGGTGCCCAGGACAGAATATTTTAGATTAGAACTGTTTGGGGAAAACCTTGTCTCTAATTGTACCTAGCTGCATGCATCCTGTCATGGTGCTGGATTCTTGGTCCTGTATGATTAATAGCAAGTGTTTCCTAAGTGCTATTGAGTAGCAATTTCAAGGAGTTCCCAGAAGGGGCTGGGAGCAGATGAGGCAGCAGTGCTCATTAGCGCAAGTTGTGCTCAGCATGAGCCCCATCCCTGTCACTGGGCTGCAATGAGATGGATGTAAATGCCCAGCCCTTCCCACCCTCTTCTCACCTTTCCCACTATCACCGTTCCATTTGCACCTCACTGCTTCTCTCCACACCCTATTAGCACTATTCCATTTCCGGATTAATTGGAGGAAAAGTGTTACCAACATTTCAGCTTTCTTCTCAGCAACAATCTAGGATTTTGATAACACTGATATTTCTCTTGCTCTCCTACCCGTCCATATCCTCCTTCCTTCTCTCCTCTCTCAGCTCCTCCTTCTCTAGCAGAGACTCACTCAGGACTCCAGAAAGTCTTAGATTAAAAATGTTTAAAATCCCCTGTGATAGAGAAATGTAGTTTCTGAAAAAGAAGATCAATCATCAATTTATGTAAATCATGGGATGAAGACTTACAAAAACTTAAAAATATTTTATAAAAAGAGAGTTGTGATATGTTTTCTAACCCAAAAATAGCGGGATTGCTGCAGTGCCAGCTGTAATGTGGCAGCCACTTTGCCTTGCGTTGTTATTTTATATCCATTGCTTCTTCCCCCAATTTATTGAAGACTTTTTTCACACCAGGCACAGTGCTAGATACTGAGGGTGCTATAAGATGGTAAAGACACACTTCCTGCCCTTTAGAAGTAAACATTCAGTGTAGCGAGAGGGAGCCCACAAGGGGGCACCGTGCAACAGAGTCTGTCTGTAACAAGGATATTAAAAAGGTAACACTGAGAAATGAGTGGGAGAGTAATTCTAACCCAGGCCTTGAGGCGGTCTAATAGAGGAAAAGGGATTTGAGAAAAGACCAGATGACTCCATCTCTAAATGCTTTAAGGCAGGCCCGGACCTCTTTTCTCCACTAGCACTAAATCCATATTATGGGTGGTAGAGGGCTGATTCTGGCTCTGTGGGATCAAGAGGTATGTGTTTGGATTTGGATGCAGTTTGCACATGCAGCAAGATTGTATAGTGATTGTGAGTGGGCACTCTTGAGCCAGGCTGTCTGGGTTGCAATCCTGCCTCCGTCACTTCTCTGTAAGTGAATTTTGACAAGTAACTTAACATTTTTTTTTTTTTTTTTTTTTTTTTTTTTTTTTTTTTTTTTTGAGACAGAGTCTTGCTCTGTCGCCCAGGCTGGAATGTAGTGGTGCAATCTTGGCTCACTGCAACCTCCACCTCTTGGGTTCGAGCGATTCTCTTGCCTCAGCCTCCCGAGTAGCTGGGACTACAAGCACCCACCACCATGCCTGGCTAATTTTTGTGTTTTAGTAGAGACAGGGTTTCACCATATTGGCCAGGCTCGTCTCGAACTCCGGACCTTGTGATCCACCCCCCTCAGCCTCCCAAAGTGCTGGGATTACAGGCGTGAGCCAACGCGCCCAGCCTAATTTAGCTTTCTTGACTGTACATGGAGCAATAATATTGCCTACCTAGTAGGGTTTTTGTGAGGAGTACGTAAAGCACTTAGAATAGTCCATGAAATCTTAATAAGCACTTAAGATGTTCATGATTGTTAATTCTAGCAAGCCCACTGTCAAAGCAGTATGTAAGAGTCAGCTTTGTTTAGTCCCAGTGGAATGGCGATTTTTTTCATCTTTACTCTTACACAGATGTCCCTCCGCCCCCACCAACCCCACCCCAGGAAGGCATAGCCTTGTTCTTTAGCACTGGAGGGATAAGGAAAGCAACAAGAACCAGCAGCTGACACCACCAGACACACTGTGGCTTCTGCCTGTACAGGCAGCTACTAAAATCAGGGTCATGCCGATCCATTTGGGAACAAGCATTGTCTGTAATCCAGGCTGAAATATAGGTGGGATAGTATTTTCACATGTATGTTAATGCTCTTTTGAGACAATCAAATACATTTTTATTTAATTCCCTTCACAGTAGCCTTTAGCTACCATGGTTTCTTGATGTAGATGATAAACTTTATAGTATGATTATTTCTTACATTTTAAAAAATAATTAAAGGATTGTCCTGCTCAAAATAGGTATTCCTCTAATTGAAAAAGTATTTGTTTCTACTTGAGAAGCATTTACCAAAAAAAGAAAAAGAAAAGTATTTGTTAAGTGGTTACTATATGGTAGGTGCCATGCTAGGCTTTAAGGACATAAGAGTGGATGCAATACAGCCCGTGTCTTAAAAGAGTTATAATTACGCAGCTACAACACAGCATGCTGAGCTGCTGTGTAAGGACTAAGCGGTGTTATAAGGACACAGAAGAAGAGTTCCTAACCCGGGGCGGCTTCCCAGATAAAGTCTAACGTTGGTACCTTTGGCCCAGAGTAGTGTATCAATGCTAAGGGTTCTGTGAACCATTGTTGAGGAAGGAGGGGTTTCTTTTCCCAGGCTGAGAAGGACCCTGACTCATACCTTCCCCTTGTGTCTCTCTCACTGCGCTGTTGCCGCCGCTACTTGCCCCTCCTCAGAGCCTCACCACCCACCACTATGGCCCCCTAGACAGCCGAACTAGGGCCCACAGGCCAAGTAGCACATCCTGCTTACAAGACATAGGAGTAGCCCCTTTCTGTCTAGTTCTGCCCTCACTGGCCCTCTCTTGGCTGCTGCTGGCCCCGCCTTCCTGCCTCTGAGTCCTCCGTGTGCTCCTACCTCTCTCAGACAAGGAACTGGCCCCTGGAAGGCAGCTGCCACCTCCCTAAGCAAGGTCAGCCCTTTGTTCTCTTCCAAAGAACTAGGCCATCTTTCTTGCTGCCCTACTCTGCAAGAACTGTAAGGGAAGGGAAAGGGAGCTCCAAGCTAAGCCAAGAGGGTTAGGAGAGGGACATAATAAGTACAGGTTGTTTAAAAAAAAAAAAAACCACAGTAACATAAAATAAATGTAGGGCACTGTGGGAATATAGAGGAAGGAGCTGATAATTCTGATACTGTTTCAGAATTAGATTCTGGGCAGTTTTACTGCTACTCATTTTCTCTACTTTCCATGAGATACGGTGGTCAGCTAGGCTGATGCTTCCATGTCACTTGACAGCAGTGTCCGTGTTTCTAGAGAGTGGACATTTCTGTCACTGCTCTGCCCTACTGTGGGTCAGTGTGTTTCAGGAGCCTGCCATCCTTTCTTTGGTCAATCTCTTTTGTTTCACTCTTATTCTAGTTTAACTAAAAGGTAGTCTTAAACCGCTCAGTAATCCTGTAGAACTAGTCATGTTATTTCAGAAAGAAAAACAACAACTCTGTGTGTGTGTGTGTGTGTGTGTGTGTGTGTGTGTGTGTGTGTGAGAGAGAGAGAGAGAGAGAGAGAAATTTGTGTTGCTGAGGGAAAGGCAAAGAAAGCGAAACTTAAGGGAAAAAGGAGGTAAGCCCCCAAAATGCTTGGTTTCACTTGACCTTTTTTTTTTAATTGGGCTTTAGAGGACAGGGTTCTACCCAAGGATGGGAAATGCACACCCAAGAAAAGGTCTAAAAAAGGATTATACCCTATGACCTTGATTTTATTAACATTATGCTCTAATCAACCAATAAGTTAAGAGATGAGAGGCCATTTCAATCAATTATGGTCATATGAAGTCGATGTCTTTTTCCATAGTGGCAACTTTCTAAAGGTCAAAAGAGCATTTTAAAATGCTTTCTTGTGGATGCATTTATTGGCAACCCTGCCTTGATATTGATGGATAGAGTCATTTAATTTCCTTCCTCTGCATTCATTCAAATGCTGCCTGGAAGGTGGGAGGAGTTATTTATATACATGTGAGCTGGGAGGGGGCGGCTCCATGGCTTGCCATCTAATTGCATGCAGAATCCTGGCACCTCTTGCTGCTTCCCCACCATGTGTCTGATACCAGAGACATGAAATTATGAATAAATGAATAACTGGCTCAGCCTCTACAGGACATGACACATGTTTTTCATGAATATTATAATTATTATTTTTTATTTGAGAGAAAATTAAACCTGAGTTCTGGCATTAATTTCCACCATCTTCCTCTGGCAGCACAAATTATTTGTTTCTACAGTGCAGAAAAACATAGCTCTCTTTGTGGTATGTTTTGTAAGCCTAATCCATTTTCTAGGGAAATCCTTGCTGTCTGCTGTTGTTACCACTCACTTGTATGGATTCCAATTGATAATTCCAGACGGTTCAGGTTTTATACCACTTTCTGTGTTCTCTGTTCTCCATGTTAGGTTAAAGTGTCATACGTTCAATATGGCCTTTCCTGTGCATTTTCTGCGACATCCAACACCATGCCTTATGTACAGTGATGCTCATTAAATGCTTATCAAATAAGTAAGAGCTTCCTGGAATGTTACGGTTGATCTTTCTACCAGCATTTGGAATTCTGCACGTTAACCACAGAAATCAGACATGTCAACAAATACTTCCTTTACTTAATAAATACATAGGTTTCTCCCCACTGTCTCCCTCACAGAGTAAGCTCCAGCTGCACTAGCCTTTCTGCTAGTTCTTAAGCATACTAAATGTATTCCTGCCTGAGGTCAAGGCAATAAAAGACTGATCACAGCTGGGCACGGTGGCTCACGCCTGTAATCCCTGCACTGTGGGAGGCCGGGGTGAGCAGATCACAAGGTCAGGAGTTCAAGACCAGCCTCGCCAATATGGTTAAACTTCATCTCTACTAAAAATTCAAAAAAATTAGTTGGGCGTGGTGGTGTGTGCCTATAATCCCAGCTACTCAGGAGGCTGAGGCAGGAGAATCACTTGAACCCAGGAGGCGGAAGTTTCAGTGAGCCAAGATTGTGCATGGCACTCCAGCCTGGGCAACAAGAGCGAAACTCCGTCTCAAAAAAAAAAAAAAAAAAAAAAAAAAACAGAGTGATCGCTTTCAACATGTTTTGCATTTATATGGGCAATGTTGACAAATGTATCTCTTGAAAGAAGCACATCTCCTTTCTTGAAGGACATAGTCCTGTATGGACAACTGGTCTAGTATTTTTTCTTCATTAATCTTTTTGCATTCACATTTACTTTGGAGTGCTAAAGAAAAATTTATTTTGACGCTTGTTAAAACAGTAAGCAAAACTTTATTCAGGACCACTGCATTTGATGTCAAGACAATTGTGAAAGATGAGAGAAATCGTGCTTAACTCTGAATACAACAAAGGGAGTTGAGGATTTAACAGCCAACAAGAACAGTGAAGGGTCAGTGAATAGTAAATTACTAAGAGGAGATAGGAAAAGTGGAGTGGTATGATTCTTGCTAAAACAACAGAACTCTTGCCGAAGGCAGGCTAAGGACTCAAAGAATGAGGAACTTGATCAGAAAATGAAGGTGATAAGATACCAAGTGGGGATTCTCTCTAAAGTGGCTTAACAGGATTCTTGCTGAAACTCATCTTGCCTGGCCAAAAGCAGAACCCAAGGATGAGACCTCATTGAAAAAAGAGTGGTCGGGCCTGGTGGCTCACGCCTGTAATCCCAGCACTTTGGGAGGCCGAGACGGGCAGATCACAAGGTCAGGAGATTGAGACCATCCGTGCTAACACGGTGAAACCCCGTCTCTACTTCGAATACAAAAAATTATCCGGGCGTGTTGGCGGGCGCCTGTAGTCCCAGCTACTCTGGAGGCTGAGGCAGGAGAATGGCGTGAATCCGGGAGGCGGAGCTTACAGTGAGCCGAGATCACACCACTGCACTCCAAACTGGGCGACAGAGCGAGAGACTCTCTCTCAAAAAGAGCTCGTCTGAAGTTTTATCAAGAAGAGAGTCTCTGTTAGGTATCTCTCTGAGTCTTTTCCCAGCCTATTGAGTATCATTTTCTGCCAAGACAATAGAACAGAGTGGTGTCTAGTGATTATTTTTAAGCAAGTCATTATTATGGTTTAAATTATAAATGTCAAGCCTTATTATTGATATTTGCATAAATATACTCACCCCTCCATACATTTCTGGGCACAGCCAGTATGCTTTCATAAAAGATGTTGCATTTCTCTCATATTGTTTCAACCTATTTCTAATGTTGTTTACCCCAAATATAAATATAGCTTTTTACTTTTTCTTTAAAGTTTTTGGTTTAAGATTTCAAAAAACAGTTGATCTTTTCTCACATTTCATAAAATTAGATGGTCATAATTGAAGAACTTCTCTTCATGACTGTAGTTTAGACTGAACACAGAAAATATCTTTACATTATTCTATGATGTAGAAAGTGTACACATTTATGTTATTGGACAATTTAATCTAATGCCATTGTACAAACAGGTTTGACCAAAAACAATGCATGAAGAGGCAATATGTATTCTCGGCCATCCTCCCTTTCTGAGTCTCTGTATTCTGTTCCAGGATTCCATGCAATTCTTCCATTCTATGCCCAAACTACCCTTGGTCTTCCCACACTGCTCTTTCTTTAAAATCCTCTTCTAGATATCATGAAGACCAAAACACCTGAATAAAATTCCCACAAGACAATAGTGACTTGCTGGTCTACATGTTATGAGACATTTTTATTCTGTAGTAGTCTCGGGCAATGTGTAATAAATTGAAGTGAAAATTTTGAGCAGATGGAGTCTTCCAGCAACCCCTCAAATTACAGCTCATTGATTTGTAATTTTGACTCCACTTCTGACCCTGACGATAAATACTTTGCAAAAAATGTGAAGCCCATAAACGCACAATTTGACCATACCTCTATGGGTCAATGTCTATTTTTCTTCTTTATCCTCTTTATTCTTTTTTTCTTTTTTTTTCTTTTTTGAGACAGGGTCTCACTCTGTCACCCAGGCTGGAGTGCAGTGGCGCAATCTCAGTTTAATGCAACCTGCGCCTCCTCGTGCTTCAGCCTCCTGAGTAGCTGGGCCTACAGGCATGTGCCACCACACCTGGCTAATTTTTGTATTTTTAGTAGAGATGGTGTTTTACCATTTCAACCAGTCTGGTCTCGAATTCCCAATCTCAAGTGATCTGCCCACCTTGGCCCCCCAAAATGCCGGGATTACAGGCATGAGCCACCATACCCGGCTTCATCTTTATTCTTTACCCTATTTTATTCTTCCTCTTCTGTGGAAGACTGTGAGCTCCTTGTAGACAGGGTTCATACTTTTCCATTTGTGTACATGTTTTTAGAATTCAATCAAATTACAAGCTTGAGTAAGGCTCTTATCTTTGCTTTTGTTCAAAAATAGAGAAAAGACAAAAAATCTAAAATTGATCTTTGGTTTACCATTTTTTTTTTTTTTTGGAATAGATACCTGTGAAATGAGTTTTTAAATCATTATTTATTTCTTTTATTTTTTCTGAAAATATCTTTAAGATAAATATCTCAAAATTGATTGAATATCTGTTACCTTTAAAGTGATTTGACACAGATTCTTGGTATTCTATAAGATAGAATGAAACAGGCCTCTAAGGCAACGTGACCACTATGAGCCAACCGTGACTTAAATCACTGTAAGACATAAAAAAACTTCATAACTTTCAATCGTATTAGCCTCATTCTACATAACTCCTTTCAAGATTCTCAAGTTCAATCTTCTTCTGCAACGATCTCAATTTTCAAATAATATTAGATTCTAAATAATCTCAAGCTCTCTGAAAAGTGTGAGAATAATGCTGTCATATTCCCATAGTATGCTTATATTCATCTAGATTCCCTATTGTTAATACTTTCCATTGGTGTTATCAGCTACTTATCCTTCTCTCTCTTCTTCTTTCTCTTTCTCAATAAATAGTTGATAGAGGCACATATCTGTGTGTGTATGTCCTGTTGCATCAATTTACTTTCTTCTTTTTTTTTTTTTTTTTTTTTTTGAGATGGAGTTTCACTCTGTCACCCAGGCTGGAGTGCAATGGTGTGATCTTGGCTCACTGCAACCTCTGCCTCCTGGGTTCAAGAGATTCTCCCGCCTCAGCCTCCTGAGTAGCTGGGATTACAGGTGTGCACCACTATACCTGGCTAATTTTTGTATTTTTAGTAGAGATGGAGTTTTGCCATGTAGGTCAGGCTCGTTTTGAGCTCCTGACCTCATGATCCAACCTCCTCGGTCTCCCAAAGTGCTGGGATTACAGGTGTGAGCCACTGCGCCCAGCCAACCAAATTTACTTTCTAGTACATGGTAGAAAGGCAATAAAGTTATAAACTAATTTTAAAAAGATAATTTCAGAAATCTATATAAAAGCTATAAATGGTTTAGATCAAATAAACTGAGTGACACATTACGTTATATGTGCGTGTGCCTGTGGGTCTGTATCAAATGTCTCTCTAATTGACAAACATATCTCTTGAAATATTCACATCTCCTTTCTTAGAGGATATGGCACTGTCTGAACAACAGCCTGGTGTTCTTCAAAACAATCATTTTGAACCGGCATTTCCTTTGGAATCACTCTCGATCTTTTCTCAGCCTGTTGAGCGTGACTGTGTATCAAAGTAGTAGAGTGGCGCCTAATAGTTAGCTCTTGAGCAGATAATTCAACCTGGTTTAAGTTGTGAATTTTGACTCAAAAATAGATGAAAATTAACTACTTGAGAATATATTACAGATATTATGGCTCTTTACCCCTAAATAGTTCGGTGTATGATTCCTAAGAACAAGACCATTCTCTTTTATAAGCATAAAACAATTATTAAAATCAGGAAAATAACATTGATACAATACTATTACTTAATATACAGACCTTATCCATTGGCATCTTTCTCTATTCTATCTTTTGTAGCAACAAAAAGGAAAAAGTCTGCAAATATTTGATTTTTACTTAATTTTTCATATATTTTAAGCTCTCTAAGTAACTTTTAAAACTTAAAACACATTAAAGTGTTTGTGGGCTGCCATGTATCAAACTTTAACATATGTATTACTTTTTAAAAATAAAGTGACCTTAAAGTGTCTTCTGCTACCTTATTGAATTAAAAAGCATAACACATAATAGTATTCATTCATTTGTCCACCCATCCATTTAGCAGTACTAGTAGTGCTGGACATCTATATAGCACTGAGACAGGATGAGACATTAGCAGGATGAGATGACCTGTTAATAGACTGTGATCATTCTATAAATACTGCAGAATTCACAGAAATAAACCTAGAAGCTGAGGCTGATAAAATACTACAACTGGCCAGAATCATTCACTTAAAATCAAATCATCTGCATCAATTTCTGGATGATTTTGTTAAAATCAAACATTATAACTTAGAAGTTGGAAAACATGGTTTCTATTTTAAAATATTTTAAAATAAATACCATTTTTCTCTTGTTATTGAGATTTTACATAAGATTTTGTATTAAAAAAAGTTCTGTTTCTAATAATGCTTAAAAATAACTTGTCTAGACCTGTGGTTTCTGGATGTTTTTGGTCACACACCAAATATGTTTTAAAAAAAATTTTATATCTCTAATGCGTATGTGCTGGTTTATTTATAAAAGTATATACTAGTATACTAGTATGACATGTTTATTATAAAACTTACAAAAATAAAATTTTAAAGTGCCAATAAAATTAAATATAAATAAATTTTGAATTTTTTTTTTTCACTTCAATGAATTATCTTGAACAATCCTTGGGGTTCTTGCACCATGCTTTCCTTGGGCCAGGACTTATCTTCAAGGCTGAACTATTTTATGTTTTATTATCTATTCCAGGTTATTGTTTTATGGTGGTGACTACTACTATAGTACATAGACCTGTATAAAGGTCATATTTTTCTTGAGGAATGCTCATTCATTTCCATATTTGCATATATTCCTAGATAAGGATGATTTCCTGGGATGTACTCATTTATTTCATATTTGTTTGTAAATATTTGTGCATCACAGTGTGACTGTTACATTTTTTGCTTGTCATAAAGTTTAAGATAAGACACTTCAGGAAACATTTGTGCTACAGGTAAAGAATAATGAATTAAAGAGGTGACTAAATGGAAAGCTATTTTTACCGTAAACAATGCCACTCAGTCCTCCTAGATGATGATTTTACATATTAAGAAGATATAGATAACTCAGGAAAGAGTATTTCTTCTAAACTAGTTGTAATTTCATGTTCATCGCAATATGTGATAAGGAAATGGGGGAAAAAAACAGCTAAAGGCTATATATGTGTCTGTCAAACATTTGTAAAATTGTTTAGGCCATAGCACTTGGAAGTTAACTCGATTATCAGATATCTGAGGCAAGTGCTGGTGCTCTTCATTTTTATGTGTCCTAAAGTGAATTTGTAGAAATAAGAGCTCAAATGTGTGTTAAATGAATGTTAGTGGGTTAATCAATGAATGAGACTTCAAAACAGACAATTTCAGTCAGAAGTAACAACCTGAATGCTTAACACATACAAGCTACCAGAACTTTTATATTCTCTTTGAAGTCTCCATTTTCATGATGCTAAATCTGTCCCCCCAGGTAGTCTCATACATCCATACTTTCCTCACACTCCTTATGTTAACAGTAAATTCAATTATGACGGTCTGACATCTGACATTTTAAAACCGTTCGATACATCAGGTGCTGTATTACGGTTTTCTTTACATTTCTATATTACGTTCATTGAACTTCTTGCATATGTGGTTATAAGACTTTTATTAAATTTGGAGATTTTTCATCCATTATGTCTTAAAGTATACTTAAGAACTCCCCCCCCCCAACAAATTAATAAGGCCACTTAAGGTTGTCCCACAACTAACTGAGGCTTTGTTCGTATTCTTTTTCAATCTTTTTTCTCTTTCATTTTGGATAGTTTCTATTGCTGTGTCTTCAAGCTCACCAATCCCTTCTTCTACAGTGTCTAATCAGCTGTTAATCCTGTGCCCTGCATTTTTTATTGTAGACATTGCAATTTTTTTCTCTAGAAGTGACACGGGATTTTTTTTTTTTTTTTGGTACCTTTCTTATCTCTCCTTAGAATGTTCAGACTTTCTTCTACTATTAAGCATATGGAGTGTAGTTGTAATCACTGTCTTAATGCCCTTATCTATAGATTCTATCATCTGTATCATTTCTGGTCTGTTTTCTAATTTTTTTTTATTTTCTCTGCATTATTGGTTTTATTTTCCTAATGCTTTGCATATCTGGTACTTTTTATTGAATTCCAAACATTGGGAATTGTACCTTGTTGGGTGTCAACTATTTTTATGCCTTTAAATATTTGGAGCTTTGTTAAAATTTTTAAATTCTGTTTCCAAGTAATTAAGTTACTTAAAACCAGTTTAATTCTTTTGAGACTTACATTAAACTTTGCTAGATGGAACCAGAGCAGTTTATTCTAAAGCTGAGTTGTCAAACTATAGCCTAGAAGCTACATTCAGCCTACAGTTTGTTTTCATGTCTTGAAGGCATCTCTAAGCACTGTGAACCATAGAGACAAAGCCAAAGCCAGGCCAGCCCCCTCTACTCCCAGAGGCTGCCAGCCTGCCAGCAGCCATACCTTGCTGCTGTTCAGGATCTCCACTATAAGCTGGGGACCTCCCTGTTGGCAATTGCCAAACATCAAGCAGTAGAAATCTCAATCTGGGAGTGGGAAATTTAGCAAGCCAACCTCCCTTTAGCTACTTGTCTTCCCTGTTAAGACAGCCAGGCTCTCTGGGAGGAGAGAAAGGGGCGTGAGGATCTAGGTGTCACTGGGCAGAGAACAAAGTCCCCCAAGGTGACCACCCTTCCCCTCCCACACAATCTTAAGGGCAGGCCCTCCCCCTTAATGAAGGCTAGTTGCTTTCATCCCAAGAACATTCCCAGATGACAATTAGGACAAGGCATTCCCCAGACAGGGACAGCCCACCACCGAAGGTCAAATGAGGAAGAGGGAGAAAAAGAATTTTCTCTCTTGTTATGCAAGCACCTACAAAATAAATTTGCTATTGCCTCTTAGACCATAAAGCCTAAAATTAGATAAGCTTTTATAGAAAAAATTTGTGGACACTGATCTAGGGCTAATTTTGCCTAAGTCATTCTGAATACTCTGTCAGTACCCTGTATATGATAAGGCTTTGATACTCTGCCCAGATAGGAATGATACTATCCCCATTCCTGTGTGAACTCTGAGGACTATTCCCCGTGTTCTTTTCTGGTTGTTTTTTTTTTTTCCCCCTTGCTTCAGGAAGCTTCCTCCCATCCTTGTATTGATCAAGACTGACCTGAAAACTCCAGGAAAACCCTGTAGAGCAAGCTGTCGTTCTATGTAGGTCTCTCTTTTCCATACAGCCCTCTGCGCTCTGGTACTCTGCCTTGAGAATTCTAGCCTCCTTGGCCTCCTTGAGTTCTGAACTTGGGGAGATGTCCGGCCTGTCTTCAGTTAGGAAGCTGGGGTGCTGGTGACACTCATCCCACTTATTTCCTCCTCTCAAGGATCACTGTCCTATGCTGCCTGTTGTCCACTGTCTGAAAACCTTTGCTTCACATATTTGGTCTAGTTTTATACTCATTTTAGGCAGAAGAGTCACTAACTCAGTTCTTGTTACTCTTTGACACCTGCAGGTGGAATTCCTGACTTCTCACATTTCAAGAAACACAATATGCACAGTATTTAGAAAATTGTTGAGTTCAAAGGAGATGAATATATGATTTCAAAGGGAAATTTCTAACAGGTTTAACTTCTATTTTGTCACAAAAGTAAAACATCCACGTTGAGATGCCCAGAATTTTTAGAAGGCTTCCCAAAGGACCTGTAATAGGTCAACATAAAAATTATCCTTTTTTTTTTAGAAGGCTTTGCTAAAGTGGTAGAGTTTTCATTTAATCTTAACACTTTACTATATATCACAGATCAATATTTTGAAGAAAATTAGATAAAAGGTGTAGCATCTCATTAGCCAATGTCTATGTACAAGATGATTAATTTATGTGCTTGGACAAAAAGATGAAAAGCTTAGTTCCTGCTGCATGTATTAAAACCTTAAGCGATCACATGTTATACAAGAGAGAGTTTGGAGAAAGTGGTTTCCAATCATGATTTTGAGACAATCCAAAGTGCAGCAAATTATGTCAGAGAGAGTTCTAAAATTCTTTCTCTCAGATTTGAAAACTTAAAACTAATTTGATACTTCAAAATTGATTTTTAGAAAGCAGAATAGCTCAATTAGCAAGCAATTAAACTGGGGGCTGATTTTATGGCTCCAGAAAGCCAGGGGTACAATTTTCCTATTGCTGACTCTATTCAGTGAAATTTTTAATCTGTCTGTGATTTATGAAAATGGAAACCTATCTGCAAGAATAAAAGACATTTAGCTCTAGTTTTATCCATAAGGAGGGCATTTTTCTGAAGAGTGTGCTTTTCTTACCTCTAAGATGATATCCTTTTGACAGATAAACACATCGAACTGCTTCTCAAGCTACTGAGTTCAGTGTGACAGATTGCCAAGGGAAAAGAAAGCTTATTTTCTTCTTGTCATTAATAGTTAATTGTTATTGCAGTCTCTCAGATGGGAAATGTGGGTTAGGGAAACCATATGCATCCTTTCTAAAAGTGCTGCAATATTATTAGAGGTGATCACATGGCAGAAAATAAACCTATTCCTTGAGGAATTAAATGGAGTGGACATGTGGATTTTTCTCTCTCCCTCCTTTAAAGCACTTTCACGAGTAGTCCACCTGGGATAGTAAATCAGTGTTAATGTTTCATGAAAGCTCTCATGTTCTGGAACAATTTGCATTGCGGCACCTCTGAAACTTGCCCTTTTGGGTGTCACGTGGCTGCCTATGGTAATGATTCATGCATTACTGAGGTGCTTCTTTCACCCACTCTACTGCCAGTGTCTCTTGTGCAATTATATTGCCATTTACAACAGCATCTTATGGAACTGTGGACTGACTCTTCTAATCTAATACCTCTGAGATTTTGTGGCTTACTAATTTTTTCTAATCTAAAAAAAGTGATCAGTAAGGATCAACTGACAGAAAAGCAGAATTTTAAACTGTCCTTGCATAGCAGAAAGACTGAGGGATCACTTTGACAATCCCTACCAATTGACCAATGCCTCTTTTAAGGAGTTCTTGATTAAAGTAAAGTGAGCTGAAAAGCTAAAATAAGGTAATATTATAAAAATGTGAAAATCTTTTTGTGACTATCAATCAATGCTAGATGAAATCATTAAAATTTTGCTTCATTGGCTGCTTTGGAATCAGGTAAAGTCTCTATGAGAAAACACAATGAATAATGTTCTAGCAGTAGAGTTGGGCTTTATGACCACTGCTTAGAGCTATTTGACCTTGGGCCAGTCCCTGACCTCTCTGCCCTTCATCTGTTGCTTCCTCATTGGTAGTGTGGACATGGTAATAGATCTTACTGCATCAGGGTGTGGGAACAATTTAATGAACTAGTACATGCAAAAGGTTCAATAAATGTTGGCGTTGTTAACAATCATAAATAGACAACACAACCTACATTTGCTTCAGATACCTGCAAATATACAATGAAAGTTGTCAGGCCCCTGAGCCCAAGCCAAGTCATCGCATCCCCTGTGACTTGCACATATACACCCAGATGGCCTGAAGTAACTGAAGAATCACAAAAGAAGTGAAAATGCCCTCCCCGGCCTTAACCGATGACATTCCACCACAAAAGAAGTGAAAATGGCAGGTCCTTGCCTTAAGCGATGACATTATCTTGTGAAATTCCTTTTCCTGGCTCATTCTGGCTCAAAAAACCTCCCCCACTGAGCACTTTGTGACCCCCACTCCTGCCCGCCAGAGAATAACCCCTCTTTGACTGTAATTTTCCTTTACCTACCCAAATCCTGTAAAACGGCCCCACCCTTATCTCCCTTCGCTGACTCTCTTTTCGGACTCAGCCCGCCTCCACCCAGGTGATTAAAAAGCTTTATTGCTCACACAAAGCCTGTTTGGTGGTCTCTTCACACGGACGCGCATGACAAAAGTGGCCTGGAGACCAGCGTTACCTGAGTTGACGGTGTAAGATTTCTGCTGTCTTTTGCATGGAGGCCTGCCTCTATCTAATGGTATTCACTCAGAAGTATTTATTGTAAGAGCTACAGCATTTGCTTTTGAACCTTTTGCAGGCAGTTTTTTTCTCAGAAAACTGCCAAAGCATTCTTAAAAATGCATACTTTCACCTATTTAACCAGCCAGACTATAAATATCATGTGTGTCTTCACTTGCTTTTAAAGCTGCCCAAAGAATTTCACATTTGGGAGCATGTTTACTGAACTTCTGACATAAAATCCACATAAAATGTGGATGAGAATGTCATATTTTGTAGGCACCTGTCAGTTCATAATAATGTCCCGTGAAATTATTATTCCAGAACAGTACCTTTCCTTGTCTGTTTTGCATTGGTTGAGAAACTGCAGTGGCGTCCATCAAATGCAAACATCTAACATTTATGCTGAAGTTACTCTTTTTTTCATCTTGTGTTTTTATTGATGTGAGGTTTTATTATAGGGAATCTACATCCCACAGTCCTTACTGTCTCTGAGAAATCACAAAGATACCTGAGGGCTCACTGACTTTTTGTTAAACGCTTCACTGCACATTCACTAATATGCATTCCTCTTTAGGAGAATAATCAGTTAAATCAAATCCTAGTTAATGCTGACAAGATGTGCAGTCATAGAATTGCCATAGCGCATTTCAATTAGGTTTGCTTTTCTTACATATAAGGTCCTTAAAGGTAATTGGCTCAGAGAGCTTTTGTCTTTCTGTGAAAGATAGACATATAATCATGCTATTTTGTTAAGGAGAAAGAAATAGGCATGGCACTGAGATTGCTATTGTCATTTAAAATTCTAAGTACATTTCTCACTAGAGCATTCTCATTCTAGTTGAGAAACTACTTAACTTCCAAACAATTTATCAGAGAAATGTTTTCTCAGTAAGCACCTCCAGGCAACTTAAGTTTTTGGTATGATTTTCATATTTATTATACATAACAGTGACATTGTTGCATTAATTCAGTATTCAAGAAAATGATCTTTTAAAACTCGTAAATGTTAAAAGTTAAATGATCACTCTCAAAGAGATTAATGCGTTGACCTTTTGCCACTAATTTTTGTGTGTACCTAGAAAATGAGGGAAAAGACCTCTGTGAAAGTAATGATATTATGTCTGTGTTCTTAAAGACTAAATGTTTTAAATATTACTACCTAATGTTAGGAAATACACTGAGCTGTTCTACCACTTGACATTTTATACCTGACTTCTGCAAAGCAAATTCTAGGGACCGTATGTGGTTTGAGTCATCCCATTCAACCGCACCAATTGCTTATTAATTTTAGCTGAGGTTTTTCTGGGGACAGACCTACTGAAAATAACTTCAGGGTAGATCTTTAGGGCTTCACAAACCGTCTGATGCTTACCTGGTGGTATTTATAAGGGAATAGTCCAAATGAGGAATGATAAATAGTGAAACATGATGACATCACTAGAAAAGTCCAGCTGTATTTACATGACTGCTGGTGATTGTTTAATGTTTCCCTGTGGGATATCTTATGAAAACAAATTACTAATATGCTTTCCATTTCAAAGTTCATCTAAATAAGACGGAAACTGGCTCAGTAACATTCTGAGTTCACCCTTGTCCAAAATTAGATAATATATCAATAAGGGAAATGTTAAAATCTAAAAAAAAAAGTTTCACAGAATATCTTTTATAAAGTACAACTTTAAGTCATGTTTATTTAGCGGTCATGTTAAGTTTCTCTCTCACTTTTATTTGAATTGCTCGTATTGATAGATGAAACCATATTCAATCAATTTAGCATTTATTGAGGATCTGTACTAAAAGTTCGTCAATAAAAAATAAATACAAAGATGAAGATACTTAAAACTTTCCATCAAGGAATTTAAAATATACTGAACTAAAATTTAGAATCCAGTGGTAAAAATGGACAAGTACATTGTATCTGGTGGGGTAGGGGGAGAAGATATTGGTTAGAAGATATAAACTTTAGTGAAGAAGAATAAGTTCAACCTATCTATTGTACGGCATGATGACTATAGTTCATAATAATGCATTTTTTAAAAGATGGGCAAGTAGATTACATTTATTAGGAATGCATTCAGCAGCAAAAACCAACAAATTCAGTTAAGAGGCTAATACAGTGAATAACTTTAACTTTTCATGTATAAGAAGTCCACACATGAGCAATCCTGAGTAGATGCAATAGTTCAACAATGTCCCATCCCTTTACTTCTCCATCCTTTCCATGTACCCTCTGGCTTTGTACTTTCTACCTCTTGGTTGCAAAATAGCTGCACATCTCTAAGCATCATGTCAGTGTTGAAGGAAGGAGAAAGAGACAAAGAGCCCCCTTCTACTGCCTGTCTTTTTTATAAGGAAACATAAGCTTTCCTATTAAATTCCTTGCAGACATCTCAGAACTGTGCCATGTGACCACACCTAGTGTAAGCAAGGCTGCAGAAATGAGTATTTAGTTTTTCCAACCCTTCTGGTGGGAAATGGCAAGAGAAAAGAAGGGACTTCAGAATTTCTGTGGGGTCAATCTCCACACAAAACAACTAAATCAAACAGAAAGAAATCAGTCGTAGGAGAGGAAAATAGCAATTTCTGATTTAGAGTAAGAATATCATGGAAGTAGCACTTAGGTTGGGGATTTTAGGATAAGTAAGATTTGGTAAAGGAATTGGAAACTACAATTCTGAACAGAATAAACAATGAAAGGCAATAGGGGTAAAAATGGCACGGCATGTCTGAGGAAGAGGCAAATGATAGTATGATATGTCTGGATCTAAGAGAATGTACAAGTGTGCTTATAAGGAAGTTATGTGCTGTGAATTTACAAAGATATTTTGAGATTCATTCATACAGGACCTTTATTGCTTTGACCAGTGGTTTAACTTTCAGTAGTTTCCCAGAACTTACAAAATCAAACTCAAACTCCATAGCCCAGCAATCAAGGTTCTTGATGATTTGGACCTAACCTGCATTACTTGTTCATTCTTTCCAACCACTATATCTTGTATATATGCCAGTATCTATGGTCAAATTGGCTATCTTATTACCTACTAAGCCCAAACAAGACTTTCCGGTAAACATACAATGTCTCCTACTGTGGGTCCTATTGAAATGCTGAAATGTTCTCTCTCTTTCTCTCTCTCTCTAGTCTGTCTAGAGTAATGACTCAGAGCCAATTCAAGGTTGCTTTCATTTGAAATGATTTCCAAACAGGCAGCCAATATACATAGGATTTGGATGCAAGTGAATGGATCTCATGCTCTAGTTTCTCCCTGTTCCCTCCTGAAGACACACATCTGTAATTGGTTGGTTGGTCAACTCAGACCTGTGAGGGTAAGAAATCAACTAAATCAATGCCTTTTATACCATTTGGCCAGGGGGCAGACCACATCAGAACTTAAAGGTCTGTATATTACATATAAAGAACTTTATGCTTTTGCACAATTATATTCCACATTGTGTTTCTGGCCAAGACCCACACACACTATATGAAAACACAATTTTTCTGATATTAGAACTATATATGTATATATAGCCTAGTGGTTAAGAGCGTAGGCTCTGGAGTCAAACTGCCACAGTTTAAATTTCAACTCCACAACTTACAACCAATATTGAGCAATGCATCCCAATTTCCTCATCCTTACAATCGGAACAATGATATTATCTACCACATTTGGTTGTTGCGAGGATTAAATGAGACAACTCATGTTTAATAAACTGCTGGTGGAAATTCATATTTTACAACCTCCCTGAAGGGCAACTTGGCAAAATTATAAAACGTCCCAGCTGAAACAGGAGGATCACTTGAGACCAGGAGTTTAAAAGTAGCCTGAGCAACAGAGGCAGACCCTATCTCTGCACAAGTTTAAAAAATATAAAAGGAACCCACCACGGTGGTGCACACTTGTAGTCCCAGCCACTTGGGAGGATGCGGTGGGAGGATCGCTTAAGCCCAGAAGCCCAGGATCATAGCTCACTCCAGGCTTCAGTGAGCTATGATCACAACACTGCACTCCAGCCTGGGCCACAGAGTGAGATCTTCTCCCAAAAATAATAATAAATAATAAAATTATATATATACATATATATATACATAAACTCCCTCAAAAATCATAGATTTTGACTAATTCTATAAATTCTAAGAAAGTTTTACAAGAAGTACAAAAAGAATGTTACAGGATAAAATAGAAACAGCATAAATGTCCATCAATAAGAACTAATTAAATATGTTTTAAAATATTTACACAATGCTAAGATAAACCTATACTTTTGGTTTAGAAAATGGCATCAAATATTAAGTGACAACAAAAGAATAACATCATAGAAAGTAAAAGGCTTTTTCTGTGAAAGAAAAATTAATGATATAAAGGATATATACTGTCTTGTTCATATGTGACAAAATAAGCATGGGGAGAGAGAAAATATTGCTATCTTTTAGTGAATATATGGACATGATCTTTATTTCTTTATACTATTTTTTCAAATTTTCACAATGAACAATCTGGAAACTAAAAGCTTTCTTTTTGTAGAAATGATCATCTTGAAACTTGAGTTTCCACAAACACCAGTGTAGTGACCCGTGGTTTACAGCATGTTCGCACGTTCATCAAGGCTGTCAACAGTCTGTCTTTGCGTGTGAAGTCAGTGGGGAGTGTGGTGGAAGCCA
>NW_012101687.1:6028852-6030823 GCF_000951045.1 Mandrillus leucophaeus | reverse complement strand
TCTAAAAATCCCAGCACTTTAATGTGTCTTGTTTCTTAATTATTATCTAACAGATGTTTGCAAAAAGTACAACAGTACATTTGGAGGTAAATGACAAAATCACTGCCCTGTCATTGCCATTAATATTTAAAGCCATTTTAATGGTTGTATGTTATACCTAATTGCCATAACCATATATTGATTAAAATCTGACAAAATATGACTTCTTCTACGTAAGTCTTCCCAATATAATTTGCTCATCATTGCCTGATAGAGTAAATGAGACAGTATTTCATCAATCATGAAAAGACATCTGTGAAAATATTACTCTTTATGAAGTTGTATTAATTTAACAAATTATGTTTTCAAAGACAGCTGTTTTAAGCTGGTGCTGTTTGTGTTTTATAAATAATTCAATAATTATTTTAGTATTATTTATTTTATTTCAATGAGAACACCATATGATCTAACATTTTTTTCTTTGCTATCAGGCAAGGGAGCTAAAGTAGAGGGTGACAATTATTTATACTGTACAATCATTCTGTTCAGCAATGTGAGCTAAAGACAAACTGATTCTTGTAGGTTTCCAATAAATATTCTCTCAATTTGGTGGCCACAGTCTACTCTGCGACACCCCTGCACCATCTGTTTTTACCCTCATATCTATGGGATGAAAGCCAAAACTTTCTATAAGGAGGATGTGGGAGAAAGAAGAGTTCAATCACAATATCTTAGGAAAAGCTGTTTATTCTGGATTGTCAGTAATATTAGATGGATATATTAGTCTGGATTTTCCAAAGAAACAAAAGCAATGGAAGATAGGGAGGGAGACAGAGATAGATAGATAGATAGATAGACAGATAGATAGATAGATAGATAGATAGATAGATAGATAGATAGATAGATAGATAGATAGATAGATTATAAGGAGTGGCTCATGTGGTTATGGAGGTTGAGAAGTCCCAAGATCTGCAGTCAGCAAGCTGGGGATCCAGGAGAACCAATAGTATAGTTCCAGTCCAAGTCCAAAAGCCTGAAAATCAGGAGAGCTGATGATGCAAGTTTCAGTTGTAATCCAAAGACATGAAAACCAAGAAAGGCAATGGTGTAAGTTCAAATCTGAATCCGTGTACAAGAGCAGGAGAAAACCGGTGTCCCAATTCAAAGACAGGCAGAGAAAGTAAATTATTTCTCACTTGGGGGATGGTGAGTCTTTTGTTCTATTCAGGCTTTCAACAGATTGGAAGAGGCCCATCCACAATGGGGAGGCAATCTGATTTACTCAGTTTTCCAATTCAGATGTTAACAACATCAAGAAACACTCCACAGACATACCCAGAATAATGTTTAACCAAATATCTGGGTACCCCATAACTGGTACCCCATAGCCCAGCCAAGTTAATACATGAAATTAACTATCACAATGGACTTTAAGAAGGTGGAGCCCAACTCCATCTGTTTCCAACTAAGAATGCTGAACACCAGATATATAAAGGAACTGCCTAGTTTGTACAATTAGAGGAAGATTCAGGGTCATAACCTAAATCTTTATATTTTATTATAAATCTTTTTGCTCTATTTTTACTTAACTCTCATTCTACTATGCTACATTGGTTCTTTTTAAAAAATTGTTATTAAAACTAATTTAAATATTATCTTCATGTAAATGAATACCATGTGTGGTGGGACTTGGGGGGAGAAGGTGCATCGCTTAATAGACATGTGGCCTTAGGAAAAGTCATCAATACTTTTTTTTTTTTTTGAGATGGAGTTTCACTCTTGTCTCCCAGGCTGAAGTGCAATAGCACAATCTCAGCTCACTGCAGCCTCCGCCTCCCTGGTTCAAGCGATTCTCCTGCCTCAGCCTCCTGAATAGCTGGGATTACCGGCATGCACCACCACACCCAGCTAATTTTTGTATTTTTAGTAGAGACGGGGTTTCACCATGTTGGCCAGGCTGGACTTGAACTCCTGACCTCAGATGATCCACCC
>NW_012101687.1:6023767-6026612 GCF_000951045.1 Mandrillus leucophaeus | reverse complement strand
AGTGACCCGTGGTTTACAGCATGTTCGCACGTTCATCAAGGCTGTCAACAGTCTGTCTTTGCGTGTGAAGTCAGTGGGGAGTGTGGTGGAAGCCAGGAACCAGGAAACAGACTGATTCGAATCCCATTTCTGTCATTAACTTCTTGTGTGGCCCTGAGCAAACTTTCTTAAATTGCATTGAGCCATATGGACATTGGTATAGTATTTCTATGAAGATGTAGGTGAGTTTACTTCTAATTTAATTAGCTAGCATCAGGAGTTTTCTTTTTTTGTGTGTCTCCCAGGCCGGAATGCAGTGGTGTGATCACGGCTCACTGCAGCTGCAGCATCAACCTCCCAGGCTCAAGTGATCCTCCCACCTCGGCCTCCCAAGTAGCTGGGACTACAGGTGTATGCCACCATGGCTGCCTGATTTTTGTGTACTTTTTGGTAGAGACAGGGTTTTGCCATGTTGCCCAGGTTGATCTCAAACTCCTGAGCTCAAGCAATCTGCTCATATCGGCCTCACAAAGTGCTGGGATCACAGGAGTGAGCCACCGCACCTGGCCCAGAGGTCTTCTATGGTAAAGAAAATATCCAGCCAACCAACCTAACTATAACAAGGGTACAAGAAATAAAGACCCAAAGTTAAAGTTAACCTTAACACACACACACACACACACACACACACACACACACAGAGAAAGAGAGACAGAGAGAGAGAGAGAGCACCAGGAACAGGTGAAACAAGAGAGGCATTGAGGGCTCAAAATTTAAGAAGACGTTCACTCTCAGGGTTACACAAACAGACTATCTTATTTGAATTCCATTTCTAAACCCCCAAAATGCCAAATGCTTTCACTTCCCTAAGAGTGGGTATCTCCTTCAATTTTTCATCCTATATGCCTCTTATCCTAGACCTGCCATCCACCTGAATACATAAATACACACACACCTGCACATGCATGTTACACACACCCATGCAGGCATATATACAAGCACACATGCATGCACACCTTTGTGGCAGTAAAGAAGATCAATTGCAAATAATTTTTGAGAATGATCAATTCTGTTTCCTCATCAGATAGATACAAATGGCCTAATCATGCTTAGAAAGACGAAACTGACCTGCCTTCTGATAGGTAGTAAAGAATGGTAGAGAATCTCTTTCCTCAGACATTATATTTTCCTTGTTTTACTTCTGCATGACTTCCTTCTGTTTCTCCATGGACATTATTGTCTTGGCATGATCCTAGAATTCTCCCAGTAGAACCTATGGGAACTGTATGGGAAGCCACCAGAGCACCTATTCAGTGGTCCAGTGAGATCTTCCAACTGATCTTTTTACCACAAGCTTCAAGTTGTTGCACGTTTGTGAAGTACTTTTTGGCCTCTCATCTACTTGAATTTGCATACTGCTTCTTCTTGGTGTTTCCACTTAGATTTAGTATTCAACTCTGGACATCTGGACTTGGTATCGACAAACCCAGAGAGTGCTTCTTTTGGTGATTGCCCTGCAATTTTATTTCTGTTATCTGCAGGTACTAACTCCCTATACTCAGAACTGGTCCCTGGACTCTACTGGCCAGGAGAAGGTTTTAAAGAAATGAAATTCTGTAAAAATTTGAAATTTGGAATTACTGTATTGTGCCCCCAGGAGTGCTTCAGAGATTAGGGGCACAATCCAGCAATTTGGCTCATGAGCTGATGGCAACTTCTTTAGTGACAAAACCTTCACATACCTCAAATCAAAAATTTACTTTTCTAAGATATGGTAAATATTCTTTCTAAATTTGGGTTTTGAAGATAAAATTAACAGGTAGCCTTATCAAATTGGCTTCTATTCTATGGAGCATGTAATAGGAACCAAATCTACATGATAATATTTTGCCCAAAAACTCATTCTCGGGAGTTAAAGTAGGTAACTTTGACATATGTAGACCAAAAGTTAAATTCACATTGACATTTCAGGCCTAACTTTTCTTAAATCAACAATTTCCAAAGCACCGTATTGGAAGAAACTTTATTCAATACTGAAAGTAATTACTTATTTATAGTCTCACAGAATCATATATTGAAAAGCTACATCTCAAGATATAGACACCAATTACAAATGTTGGAAACAAAGAGAAAGAATCCCTGGCATAGACATCTGAAAACCTGGGTTCTAAAACCAGGTCTTCCAATAGCTTCATGACCCCAGATGGGAAACTAACTTACTCTAAATTTTGTTAAATGCAGTTGTAAATTTAGAGAGATAAGACAATATAATCTCTAAAAATCCCAGCACTTTAATGTGTCTTGTTTCTTAATTATTATCTAACAGATGTTTGCAAAAAGTACAACAGTACATTTGGAGGTAAATGACAAAATCACTGCCCTGTCATTGCCATTAATATTTAAAGCCATTTTAATGGTTGTATGTTATACCTAATTGCCATAACCATATATTGATTAAAATCTGACAAAATATGACTTCTTCTACGTAAGTCTTCCCAATATAATTTGCTCATCATTGCCTGATAGAGTAAATGAGACAGTATTTCATCAATCATGAAAAGACATCTGTGAAAATATTACTCTTTATGAAGTTGTATTAATTTAACAAATTATGTTTTCAAAGACAGCTGTTTTAAGCTGGTGCTGTTTGTGTTTTATAAATAATTCAATAATTATTTTAGTATTATTTATTTTATTTCAATGAGAACACCATATGATCTAACATTTTTTTCTTTGCTATTAGGCAAGGGAGCTAAAGTAGAGGGTGACAATTATTTATACTGTACAATCATTCTGTTCAGCAATGTGAGCTAAAGACAAACTGATTCTTGTAGGTTTCCAATAAATATTCTCTCAATTTGGTGGC
>NW_012101687.1:6002492-6022627 GCF_000951045.1 Mandrillus leucophaeus | reverse complement strand
GGCTGAAGTGCAATAGCACAATCTCAGCTCACTGCAGCCTCCGCCTCCCTGGTTCAAGCGATTCTCCTGCCTCAGCCTCCTGAATAGCTGGGATTACCGGCATGCACCACCACACCCAGCTAATTTTTGTATTTTTAGTAGAGACGGGGTTTCACCATGTTGGCCAGGCTGGACTTGAACTCCTGACCTCAGATGATCCACCCGCCTCAGCCTCCCACAGTGCTGGGATTACAGGCATGAGCCACCACGCCTGGCCTCATTAATACTTTTGAGCCTCAGTTACCTCATTAGTAAATGAAAATAATACCTACTTTATGAATTTGCTGTAAAGATTAATTGGGTCAATGTGTTAAGTTTAAGTATTTGCAGTGACTGGGACATAGCAAGTGTTACCTAAGTGTTAGCTCTTCTTATTATTCTTGATATGAAACTTTATATATTCAAGTTTCTGCTTATTGCTCCTCTTAGCCCCATCCTTTTTTGCCCTAATCACTGACCTAGTGTGTCAGCAGGTTCCTGACTCTCTTTGATACCATATCTCATTTTGTAAGTACTCATGAACTTCCACATCAAGCTCTATAACCTAAGCACAAAAAAAAGAGAACAGTATGTCTAAAATGCAGTGGGTAAGGGGGGAAAGGGTTTAAACAAGTTTCAAGAGACAGGAAGCCGCTTGATCATGCACCTCTGGTGTTTTAGTATGCCTATTCTTTGATAGCTTTTGGTATTTTGTTTTAGCGAAATAGCCAAACTAATGTATGTGCCCACATTCATTACAGTCTCAAGCGCCTTCAAACATTGGTTGTTATATTCCCAGATGCTGGCTGCACCTCCAGGTAAATAGGTAGACTGAACATCAAAGAAACCAGAACTGTCTACGCTGTCATGTATTTTAACCATATCTTTGTGACTACTGGTTTCTTCTGAATCACCTGTTACAATGTGATTAATATTTATGATGAGCTACTAATTAAAAGGGCTGGCTGAGAAGCCTACCTGCTGCTGCTCTCTCTGAGATTCTGCCCCATGACCTGCCCTGCTACGTGACAAAGTGTTTGTGGCATGGATTATTATGGGTGCTGTAAATTTAAAAAACGGCTTGGACTGGACTTATTTTATAAAAACTCATCTCTTCTTTGAAATGATTTGCACATCAAACATTTAGAGTGCTCTTCTTTTTCTCATCACCAAAGATATTTTCTGATGTTTATTTCCAAGAAAGAGTTGACTTTTTGTTACTTAATGGAAATTTGAGAAATTTGATATCTATGTGAAAATATATACCCATAGGGTAAAAAATTCAGTTCTGTAACATCTTTAATGACAAAGAAATATAAATATTACATCTGAACACTGCTTGTTAGAAGTACAGATTAATTTCTCTCATGGCTCTTAATTTCTTTGAAATGTCATCTTGCCAAAGCTCAATATATAAAGATGAAGCTTTATTTTAGAGGAAATAAACATGTGATGCTGGGACCTCAATTGAAAATTTTAACAACTAAGGAATCAAGAACAATATACTTAAGTAATTATAAAATAATACATTGAGGTATGTCTAGATTTAAGAGTGTTTTATTTAATATAGGTACGTATAACATACATGTGGTATGTGTATATGGCATGCATATCCAACACATATAGACATAGACGTATCCTACATGGCTAAATGGTATACTTTAAGCTATAGGTACTCTGGACTGTTATTTGAGGATAAAAATTAATGTGTACACGTATGGTTAGGGAAGTAAGTGGAGCTTAGACTTCTCTTTCTCTGACTGGTGCCCTTAAAAGACTGCTTATGGAGGCCCTTATACTTCTTCTACCAAGATCCTTAGACTACTTTTTGTTATTTACTATTTCCTTCCACTTTTTATTATTTTCTGTTTGCCTGCATTTATTTATGCAACAAAAATCTATTGAGCACCTAGTTATGTACCAGGAACTAGGATAGGCACTGGGTTAAACAAGGCAAAGGGGCTCACTCCTCAAAGAGCTAACATTAAGATAACAAATAAGCCCACACAAATGGGGTTATTAGAGACTATAATAAGGTCTGTGTAAGATACATACCAGATACTGAGATAGAGAATGTGATGAGGGTGGGGGTGGGATGCTTCTTTAGATAAAATGATTAGAGCGGCCTCCATGAAGATGGGCATTTAAGCCAAGACCTGATGAATCAGAGTAAGCAGCATTTCAAGATTTGGCAGATCAACATTATGAACAGAAGGAAAGGTTTGCAAAACAGAAACTAGGGCAGTGTGGCTGGAGCACTGGAAAGAAAGACAGGGCCACTGACGTGAGCCAGAGACATAGATAATGGAGGGCTCTGTAAACTAGGGTGAGCTGTGGAGCGTGTTGTAAAAGCAGTAGGAAAAGACACCTTAAAGAGTTTCTGCACAGAACACATAAAATAGATTTGATCTAGTATATATTTTAAAAATATTTCTCTTGACGTTATATGAAGAATGGATTGGAAAGGGACAAGAATGGAAGCAGGGATGCTATAATAGTATCCCAAGACATAGGTGACAGTAGCTGAATTTGGTGCTGACAGTGGAGACAGATAAAAATGGGAAGATTTTCTTGTGTATTTGGAAGTAGAACTAACAGATCTGAGGATGGAGTGGGTGCGGTGAGGGAAGAACATGATTCACAGGTACTTCCCAGGTTTTTACTTGTATAATTGAATGATTAGTAGTTCCATTTACTAAAATGGGAATGTTAGAATGACAGGTTTAAAAATAATCAGAATCTCAATTTTGGGCACCTTGAATTTGAGATTCCTTTTAGACATCCCAACTGAGATACAAGGTTAAATATAAAAGTCTGTGGAACTCAGAGGAAAGACCCTGGCTGAAGACAGAGACATTTGGAAAATATCAGCACATAGAATGTGTAAAACATGGGACTGAATAACATTTCCTAGGGAAAGAGTACAGAAAGAGTAGAAAATAGAAAGTGTCCAGGCAGGAACCCTAAGCCTCATCAGCATTAAGAAGTTGAGTAGAGGAAGAGGAGCCAGTGAAGGAGATGAGAACGAACACCACTGGCATTGGAGAAAACCCAGGAATATATGATGCCACAGAAGCTAAGAGAAGAACGTTTCAAGAAGACAAGAGTACTCAATGGTGCCAAAATGATCCTGAGAACTAGATAAGGACACACAGTGTCTATTGGACGTGGCAGTATGGAGGTCATTGGTGAGACCATTGACATGATTGGTTTCTTTCTGTTGTTGAGATAATGTCAGATTAGAGTGATTGAAGAGTGTAACAGAGATGACAATGAGGCAGAAACCGTAGATGATTTGCTTGAAAATATTTTATGTGGAAACAAAGAAGTGGGACAATGGGTAGAGAGAGACGTGGAATCTATAAAGGTTTAATTTTCCAGGTAACTTACATATATTTATACACTTGTAGAAATAACCCAGTAGTGAAGGAGAAACTGATGATACAGAAAATGAAAAGGAAAGAAAATTCTTGAGAACACAGCAGGGGTGGGAGCATAAGTGGAGGGATTTTGCCTTTGATAAGAGCAGAAAAGAGCTTTCACAGTACTGTGAGGACAGAGATGAGGCCTTCATAACTACTGTATGCCCAACATTCCTTGGCATATATCAGAAACTCAATAAATATTTGTTGAGTGAATCAAGTAAACATTCATTCCAAGCCAGGGAAACAAAACAAGAGTACATCCAAAGAGAAAGCTTGAAAGAGCAAGGCATAGTCAAGAGCAAAGAGAAGGATATGACTTATCCATATTCCTTCATGAATTATTGCTTATTTTATAATGTGTTTAGACAATCTAGTTAATTTTTTTTTTTTTTTTTTTAAGACAGAGTCTTGCTCTGTACCCCGGGCTGGAGTACAGTGGCGCAATCTCGGCTCACTGCAACCTCTGCCTCCTGGGTTCAAGGGATTCTCCTACCTCAGCCTCCTGAGTAGCTGGGATTACAGGCGCACACCACCAAGCCCAGCTAATTTTTTGTATTTTTAGTAGAGACAGGGTTTCATCATGTTGGTCAGGCTGGTCTCGAACTCCTGACCTGATGATCCACCTGCCTTGGCCTCCCAAAGTGCTGGGATTACAGATGTGAGCCACTGCGCCCAGGTTTAGTTAAAAAATTTTTTTAAATCACACTGGATTTTTTTTTTTAATGTACAGCTACAGCCAATGTGGCATTTCATTAATTTCCTTTTCATGGTTTATTTATGTCTCTTGTGATCCCCTAAAAATGTAAATTCTCAAAGGAATTTAGGATGTGTTTTCTACCTTGGTAATTCATTTTTAGACACAGGGCAGGAATCTAATACATTTGTTGAGAAGCATGTAATTTTCCTTAGCTTCCATGATTATCTTTACCACTGATAAAATTACTGATTATGTTAAACCAAAACACATATTTATAAATCACATATCTATTTTGTCTTAAAGGTGCTACTTGGCACTTGGTAAGATTTAATTCACAGTCATAGAGTCAATGTTTATTTACAAGGCTAGGGAAAATATAATGTTAAAAAAAAAGTGTATATTCTAATGAGGGACACATAAACTCATTTTACTCACTTTTATTGTGTCTATGTCAGGGCAGTCAAATGAAATGGAAGGCAGATTATCTGTTATTAAAAATCTGCTAAATACAACTAGGCATGACGGCTCATGCCTATAATCCCAGCACTTTGGGAGGCCAAGGCAGGTGGATCACCTGAGATCAGGAGTTCGAGACCAGCTTGCCCAACATAGTGAAACCCTATCTCTACTAAAAATACAAAAATTAGCCAGGCATGGTGGCAAGCACCTGTAGTCCCAATTACTTGGCAGGCTGAGGCAGGAGAATCACTTGAACCCTGGAGACGGAGGTTGCAGTGAGCCAAGATCGCACCACTGCACTCCAGCCTATGTGACAGAGCAAGACTCTGTCTAAAAAAAAAAAAAAAAACAGAAATCTGCTAAATACATTTTGAACATATAGGACCCAATAAAATGTTTTTGACAGTTTGTTATTTAGCAATTGCCTTCCTCAAAATACATGGCAGTGAGCAGTACTCCAAAATCAAGTACCATAAAGTATGCACATCAAATAAGATGCATTTGATAACCAAACATATTTAAGATTTTTGTTTACTTTTTGTATCAAGAATAATTCTACTAATGACAATAAATCTTAAAACTTTGTCGCTGCCTTTGGGATAAAGAGAATAATAAATTTTGAGGTACTCATATATTTCTCCAGTTTGCAATACAAATAGAAATGATATTTATACACACTCTAATGGACTGTATGAATAATAAATGATGCAGCTATATTTTTATCATGGTAATAAAAAGTCAAAAATAATATACTCAGAAGAATTCTTATGAGTTAATAACAAACAGTGAATTTATTCTCACACATTCAGTGGATGAGGATTTATCTTATTTTAGGGTTACTATGAAATTTTCATTTGTGGTTTTCTGGAAAATCATCAAATGTTGATCACCTTTCTTATTATTCTGTTTTGAAGCTATTCCAACATCCTATTTACTTGAACTTGCTGGAGTCTTCAAAGAATATTATAGTTATATTTAGAAAGAATGTCACCTTAGGAAACAGGAGATGTAATTTAATATAAGTTGGGTGTGTAACAAAAGAGCCCCTGAGAAAGGGTCATTTGAACTGAGACCTGAATTTTGATAAATAGTAAGCCAGGTAAAAAATGACAAGGAGAATATGTTAGAGTATGTGGCATCCCAAAAGGTTTTTTTAAAAAAACAAACATACTGTCCTAGCCATACTAGCATGACAATAAGACTTGCATTATAACAGAGATTTGTAATCTCCCTACCCTCTCCCTTACCACACCCCTACACATCAATTATCACTAGATCTCTAGCCCTTCTCAATTGTCCCACTCTGAATCTCTAGAAGACATCCACTTTCTCTCATAAGAATGGTTCTTTTGGTTTTGCATGACATATGCAGAAGTGAAGTTTTCTGCCCTTACTCTCCACGTCACCTTCTATGGAATCTGTCACCTTCTGTGGGGTCTCCTGTGCACAGGAAATTGCCATAGCTGTTGGCAGTGCCATAGCTGTTGGCAGTGGTAGTATCTGCCCGTGGCTATGTCAGGATTTCCAGGATTGATCCCGATGTCATTGATATCTGCACCAAGGACACTGTTCTCTACTTGCTGCTGGGATTCAAGGTCCTGTGTCTAATCATTGAGGACCCATGTGTATTGATTAGCTGTCGGAGGCCCTCTGGGCTTGAAGCTCTGCACTAAATACCACCAAAGGAAAGGGAGTCTTCTCTTGTGTCTTTTCCTCCATTTGTGTGTGTTCCTTAGTTATGTATTTGCCCAAAATGTCGTAGAGGCTTCGTTTCATTTTGTTTTTATTTCAGACTTCATTTCCCCAGAGTTCTGACACAAGTTTTGATCTACGTTCCTCTTCCCTCCCCTCCATTTCACTCCAGTTTATTGTCCTTAAATTCCTCTTTTGAGACCTAGCCCTCAGGTCACTTAGGACAAATTTCATTCTGAGAAGTTCTTTAGTCATTCATGTAAATAGACACATAATTATTTCTAGCTCATAGTTCTTCTGGTTATGCCAGATTTTCCTGAATCCCCAGGTGGACACACCATTATTTCTAGCAATGGCCATTCTCATATTAGGTCTGTATTTTTGGCAACTGAGTTAAGCAACAAACATCTTTTACAAAATATTTTTATAATGTGATTACATGTACATTTTTAAAATTTCACATATGATTCCAGAATTTTCATCTGTTGTCTACGGGGGGACTCTAGAGACAGAATATCTGGGTTAACTAGCTAACATCTCCGCAATTTCTTCAAACACTGTTAAATAGTTCATTAGTAAAGAAATGTGGTTAGCTTGTGGTATATGAGGGAACTTCAAAAAGTTCATGGAAAATGGAATTAAAAGATAAAAATAAGAAATATAGATCTTATTTCTCAACAAAAGCTCCATTTTAAGTTCAAGACAATTTTGTAGACAATGATACCAGCCATTTAGTCTATCCCTAAGGAACTGAGGGTCCTGGGAATTTAACTATGTCAATATAATATTTTTTACATCATTAACTGAAGAAAAGTTGGTGCCCTTTAAATATATTTTAAGATTAGGAAACCAAAGTAAATGAGAAGAAGCCAAATCAGGACTGTAAGTTGGATGCCTAATGATTTCCCATCAAACCTCTCACAAAATCGCCCTTGTTTGATGAGAAGAATGAGCAGGAACATTCTTGTGCTGAAGAAGGACTCTCTGGTGAAGCTTTCCCAGGTGTTTTTCTAGTAACGCTTTGGCTAACTTTCTCACAACACTCTCATAATAGGTAGATGTCATTGTTCTGTGGCCCTCCAGAAAGTCAACAAACAAAATGTCTCGAGCATCCCAAAAGACTGTTGCCACGACCTTCACTCTTGACTGATTCTACTTTTGCTTTGACTGGACCACTTCCACCTCTTGGTAGGCATTGCTTTGATTATGCTTTGTCTCCAAGATTGTACAAGATTAAACATGATAAAGCCATTTTTAATCTCCTGTTACAATTTTTCAAATAAATGCTTCAGGATTTTGATCCCACTTACTTAGAATTTCCATTGAAAACTCTACTCTGATCTGGGCATGATTCTGACACCCAGCATGTTGAAACTTTGCTCAACTTTAATTTTTCATTCAGAACTGTGTAACCTGAACCAATTGATATGTCAATAGTATTGGCTATTGTTTCTGCTGTTAATCATTGTCCCTCTTCAATTAGGGCACAAACAAGATAAACATTTTCCTTGCAAATTGATGTGATCTGCACTGCAGGCTTTACATTCAACATTGTCTCATTCCTTCTTAAAACGAGTTATCCATTGGTAAACTGCTGATATCTTTGGTACATTGTCCCAATAAACTTTTAGTAGATCATTAATGATTTCACTATTCTTCTATCCAAACTTCACCATAAATTTGGTTTTTGTCTTTCCTTAAATAGAAAGAATTCTGCTAAAATTCTTCAATTTTGGAAGAATTAATGTCGCTCTGACAGGGGCTCTTTTCAAACTGATATCTCATTCTTCTTAGTGCCTCAAACTAGATCCTGTTCAGACATGTTACAAGTTCATTTCAGTTTATTTTGTGCAAAAAAAATTTTAATTGATGCATCTTTTTTTCACAATATGCATTTTCCATGAAGATTTTGAAGACCTCTCATATAACAGAAGTCAGCATGTGTACAAAATTTAGTGTTTTTCTTAATGTCTATCCCCTATATGAGAATTTTTAAATTATCTGAAACGTAAAGGTTTTAAACGGTCTTTAAAATAATTACATCTTATTGTCCATATTTTTTAAATGAGCTAATTGTAAGATATAAGTTTGAAATCTACATCACTTATGAGATGCCACTATTAGTAAATTATGACATAGATATGAGATATGACAAAAAAGTTCACCAAGAGACAACCATACTAAGCAGAATGGGTCCAATCTTTACTTGTCTCCTGAAGAATAGCCACATGACATAGTTGAAAAATTAAATATGGGGTAAGAAGGCCTAATTCTGCCACTTATTAGACGTCATTTAACCATTTTGAATTTCATCTGTGAAAATCTCTGCCCAACTTAATAATAACAAAACTACTTAATGGTAACATTTATTGAGTGCATATTAGGTTCCAGGCAACACCCTACACATCTTAGAAGCTTTCTCAATCAATCCCCTTAACAACTTCAGACACAGTAGACCATTATCTTCTCTTTCAGATGAAGAAACTGACCTTGTGAGAGGTTAAGTAACTAGCCCAGGTTTATCCAGCTGAGTTGAAGAGTTATGCTTCAGACCCAGACAGTCTGACTTGGAATCATAGCACTTAACTGGTGTGCTGTACCTAATGGGAAATGATGTCCAAATGCGGAGAGTGGTATTAACTCTGAAATCACTGTGGTTTTTTGCCTCTGAGATATGTGGTTGAAGCAAGTCATTTCTCAAAAATAGCCACTGCATTCTCTGTAACAGTCAACTGCCATCATTTTCCAGATAGACATGGTAATTTTGTATTTTAAAAATATCTGCAATTGGCTCAACAAAATATTTTATTCAAATTCCATCACCCACAACTATTTTGCATTTTTTGGATCTTATAAAACCATTACATCTTATAGACTAACAGATTTATGTAGTTGTAATTACCATATACATATATTTGCATTATGTTTATTTTACCTAATATTATAGACCTTTATTCATTCATCCGAAAGATATTTATTGAGCTTCTGCCATAAGCCAAGCATTATCTAGGCTCTGTGGATCATCAGTAAGCCAAACAGCCAAAATCCTTGCTCTTTTGAAGCATACCTTCTAATAGGAACAGAACATAACACATCAATGATGAGAAGTGCTAAGGAAAAAAATAATAAGGCAAGGTAAGGAGGCAGACGGTGACAGGAAGGGTGGTATTCTAAAAAAGTCTGATTAGCGGAGGCATCTCTGAAAAGGTAATGTTTCGGTAGAGACTTGAATGAAGGGACGGAGTGAGCCCTGCAGATATCTCAGAGAGAGGATTTCTAACAGTGAGACAGTTTAAAAAGGCTCTGAGGCTGGCGGGGGCTTGGTGTGTTTGAAAAGCAGCAAGGAGACTAAAATGAAGTGGAAGACGAGGAAGAGTGGTGGAAGATGGGGGGGTGCTATTAGAGAGATCAAATAGGACCATGTCAGATTATAATTTTATTCTGAATGAGTTAGAAGTCTTCAGAGGGTTTTTTAAAAAAAGTACTGGCATGATCTAATTTATGGCTTCAGAAATTACTCCAGGTTTTTGCAGAAAATAAACTATAAAAGGCAGAATGGAAGCAGGGAGACCTGCTTTGGCAGTGGCTTTGGCCCATGATAGATGTGGAGGTGGTAGAAATGGTCTTATTCTGAAAATTGTTCATAGTTAATGCTAACCGGTTTTACCAACTCTGGAGGGAAAGAAGGGAGACAAGAATGATGGCTGGTTTGTTTTTGTTTTTTGTTTTTTGTTTTTGAGATGGAGTCTCCCTCTGTCACCCAGGCTGGAGTGCAGTGGTGCGATCTCGGCTCACTGCAACCTCTGCCTCCTGGGATGGTTGGTTTTTTAACTTGAGCGCAGGAAAGATTGAAGTTGCTAGTTATGGAAAGGAAGAGAATTGACAGAGGAACAGATGCAGGGTAGAGGTGAGTAGAGTAGGAATCAGGAGTTCAGTGTGGACAAGATCCAGTTAGTTATCTAAGGAGGTATGTCAAGGATGCAACTGGATGCATGAGTCTTGAGTTCTAAGGGAGAGATCCTGCTTAATTTGAGACTATAGAGGAAAAGAAGAGAATAAGAATTGAGCATTGGGCTGTCCATTGTATAGAGGTGAGGAAGATGAGGACAAATAAGCAAAGGAAACTTGAAAAGGAATGGCCAATGAGAAGCAAAAGTAAGAAAATGTGGCACCCTGGAAGCCTAGGCAGGAAACGGTATCAGGGCAGAGGAAGGAATCATTTGTGTAAAGGAGGAAAGTCAACAGGAGGAAGATTAAGGATTGAACATTGGATGTAGCAATTCTGGTTTAGTTTAACAGGAGCTGATACAGGGAGAATGGGAGGTGGAAAGAGGAATTAGAAACAATAAATATGGGCAACTCTTTTGAGACCTTTTGTTTAAACTGTGATTAACAAAAAGAAACGGTAGCTGGATAACAGGATATTTGGATTTGTTCGGCTTTTGTTTTAATGTGAGAAATATTATAACACATTTGAATATAAATTAGAAAGATCTAGTAGAAAGGGTGAACTAATGATGCAGGAATGAAAGGAAGAATTAGACAATTATATCCTGTTGATGTCACATTATCCTTTTTACTGTTGATGTAACATTATCCTTTTTACTGTTGATGTTCATTTAAGTTGCTTCTGATTTTTTACTATTATGTCGCAAAGCAAATATTTGTGCCTGCTTATTTTTTATTCATTGAGATCATTTTCTTAAGATAAATTTGCAGATAGGGAATTACTGGATTAAAGATGATGAACATTTTTAAGACTCTTAACACTGTCCTATTGCCTTAACATCAATTCCATGTGCCTAGTAATGTATAAATGATTAAGTTTTATTGCAACCTTGCTAGAGTTCTGTCATATAACTTGAGTCCATAATTCATGGAATTCCTACTGTTTCAACTACCCTTTTTCTATCAGACTATTAGCTTCTAAAAGACGGAGATAATGTCTTAATTTTTTCTTGCCATCTATTTTTTAGACCAAATATTTCTCTAATAATAATACAACAGTTATCTGAAATCCCTCTGGGTTCAATCGTAATGGTATGCGTATGGTATGGTGAGAAAAAAAATCATCAGTTTTAAAATCAGACCAACCAGTATTTGAATCCCAGATTTGTTACTTTGCCTCTGATTGAGTCCCTTTAATTTGCCCATCAATATAAAAATTAATAATAATCCTTGTTTCTAAGTCATGCTGACTGCTAAAATAAGATATCTGTAAAGCCCCTAGCACCAAGTAAGAAAATTTTGGTGGAAATAGTGGAACTTTGAAAAGAAATTTGTGCTTATTATGAAAATAGCTTATGAGCATTTAATATTTTTTAAGTCAGGAAGATAAAAACATTCCTCATTCAACACACCTTGTCCACAGCCCATAAAGTTCTCATCTTACAGTTTTGCTAATTCCCATGGAAAAAAAATCCCCATGAATTTCAATTCTAGTAAACTGTTGAAACAGCAAGCACCTGGGATATCTCTTGGGAAAGTACAGGCTGCTACAGTAGACCTGGGATCCGCAGTGTCTCTAGAAATAGTACCAGGCGGTTACCTCCAGGTGACTAAATGAGGCTTCATCTCAGCACACAAGCTTAGAAAGCTTTACGATTAGTCCTGCTTGCTATGGTGAGGAAATAACACAAAGAACAGTACCAATGGAAGCCAACTTCATCACAACATGCAGTCAGTTTCCAAACAGGTAAGATAATCTCTCATGACAGGCAGAGGGTCCTTGGTGTAATGTTGAGAGCTTAGAAGGGTAAATATTAAGATTTATGTCTATATCTGTTCATGTAAATGTAGATAAATGAGTCAGCATAGAACCTCTGTGATATCTAGGGAAATATCTTTAGCCTAAAAGTCTGAAATTAAAAGAAAATGCTATGCAACCATTCAAAATATCTTAATAAAGATCCTACCACAATCATAAGGAGTTTCTTATAAAATTCATAATCATCCTAAGGAGAGTAGAATTACAAATATGTTCACTTGAACAGAACTCAAAAGTTCGTAAAGGACCTTGAGTGGAGCAGATATTTTCTTTGTTTTGTTTAGTGTGGTTCCCACACTGACATCGGGGAAAAGATGACTACGACTAGAAACGAAAATTGAGAGAGGATTACAGTGGGTTAATTCACTAAATCTAGACATTTGTATAATATTGACATCCCGGGTACCCTGTGTTTGTGTGCAGACTTCACTAAAACACTAGTCAGTAGCTTCTGTTATAATTGCATGTGGGGTCCAGTGAGTGAGAGTCAGTGCTATGAGACATCATCAGCTAAATTCCCAGCTGGGGAACTCAGCTTTGTTGTTTTTCATCAGTAAACCAAGAACCTTGCTCTAACGTTGACTTAAATATGGCTCTTGTTAAAAATGATATATATATTTATTAGTTAATCTGTATAGAAAGTGCTATCCTCAGGTGAAAAACCTCGCACGATGTTTATTTCACTTGTTTATTTCAAAAAGTATGTATTTAGTTTCCACTGTGTTCTAGGCATTGTACAAAGTTCCAGACCACAAAGATTAAAAATAAGAATTTAGTTTGAATATTTAAAAACAATATAATGATTCTGCTGTTGGTACAAAGTTACAGATAATTTTAATTTTATCTGTGGTCCTTGATGATGAATCACAATGTCAAAAAATAATGCATCTGGTGTTTACATCCATCTTAATAACAAAATTGGATTAACTTTCTGTCTGATTCAATATTGCAGAAAACAGTAATCAAGATGGCCCAAATAAATTATTTGATTCAAGAAGTCAAGCTCTGTTTCCCACAAAATAAAGGGCTGCCAGATTTGATTTTATTTTTTTAAGTACATCTCTGGTGTGAGACATGAGCAGGTAATAATGCCAAATTATGGCTTGGCAAGAATTTCCAAGCAGGATTTAGGGCTTAGCAGCAAGATTTCAGACTAAAGGGAAAGGAAAGTTTTTAGTGATTTTCTTTTAATATTTGTTGCATATATAGTTTTTAATATGAGGAGGACTAACCTGTTTAAATCTATCATTTAAAAGAAATCAAGCTTTAAAGAAGATGTGGCTTCTTAGCCTTGTACACCAAAATATATTGCCCTACAGCATTCATAGTCTTCAAGTTAATTTTTAAAATTGCTATTGCGAATTACTCAGTTGATAATTGATGCTGGATTCTGTTGTATCAAATTAGCCATTTCTATATTTAGCTATCACAAAAAGGAATAAGCTATAAATAGTCTCCCTTGTTTTTCTGATCAATATATGCACTTCTAACAATTTAATAATTAGATCAGACATAGTGCAATCCTAATAAATACCATGACCCCAATCTTCCTAAAAGAAAAAAAAAAGAATCTTACTGTGGTAATTGAGAAGTAATAACAGGATGAAATAGGCAGAGTCATGTTGTGCTTTAAAGTTATGCTGCAGACAACATCACTCAGAATCTTTCTTTTCTAGAAATGAGATGGTTCTCAAGGTGCTAATCACTAAAATAACACATTGTGGAAAATTATATGCTTGTTGTTATTTTGCCATATCCTTCTTCAGTTGAAAGGACCACAAAAACACTAGCTAAATCTTATTCCACACTCTGCCTTTATTCATTTTAACTATGCAGAAAATTATTAATTCCCCCTGTGACAGAAAAAATCAAGATTACTAGGAATAAAAGTTGAAGGACATTAAATCAGAGTTTTTATTTGCATCTTAAAAGCACATGCCAATAAACCTCATTTCATTTTACCGTGTTTCTTGGAGAATTGTGTAGTTCACCGGAAGAGTGAAAACACAGAATCCTATTACAGCCATTGAAGTGAAACATAAACTACTTTGTGGAGGGAATAAAAATAAAAGTAAAAGTATAACACCCTTCCACGGAGCATTAGACTTCAAACTACCCTTGTAATCAGACTGATGTTTCAGAGCTTGTGTGGTCTCTGTGCCCCTTCAGAGCTTAAGCTTTTGCACGTGATCAGCTGAAAGTCCCAAAAGAATCTATTCCTGTTGATTGAATATAAGCACATAAAAGGTAGCCATCTCCTTATTTCACCTACATCTGAAATAAAGCTCCAATGACCTGTAAGGATTGTTAATTTCTTAATTTAAAAAAAAAAGTAGTATTTATATATTCAATGACTCAGGACAGTATCAGTTTATGACTAGAATGCAAAGTTCTTGGGGGCTGAAGGATTATTATTTTGCCCATGTATATCTACTTCTAAGCATCCCTAAATGTCACTTCGAAGTAATCTTGGTCTCAATTCTTACTGAACAGTGTAGTGAAAAGTCTTCTTTGACCTTTCAGAAAAGCTCCATGAATGAAGAAGTCAGGGCTGTGATGATTAGAATTTTGTTATTTTGATGGTGCTGGATGTAGAAACCTGAATTTGTCTGACCTCGTTTTTCAGACATTTGCCTGAGTGTTGAGCTTTTGTCCACACAGGGTTTCTGCCTGACCCTGATTCCAGTCATTTTCAACTCAAGCTTTGGCTCCTGGGCTCTGCCATCAGCATGAGAAATACTGAAGGAAGGGGAGGGGAGTGATAACTGAGGGGAGGCTGAAAGAGAACAAAGAACAAGAATAACTGGGAAAAATAACATCCCAATAAAAGATTGAAAACATAATCGGGGGAGTGGAAGGTGGAAAGTTCTGTTGACTCAAACATATAATAATGAGAATTGAATACTCTGTTAAAAGCAAGTAACTCGCTATTATGTTTGTTTACTGTACCCAGGATAATATCTATTTGTGGTTAAATCGTGATTTTTCTCCTGTCTCTAAAGAACTTTGCATTAAATCTGTTTTCTTCTATTTCATCCATAGACCTGTCTGTAACTTTTATAAAAATATTTTTACAAGCATAAATGGACATGAAGTCACAAAGTACAGAAATGATACTATCATAAAAAGTATACAGAGTATTATTTCAGATTTTATGGAAGCTTTATCTCCTCCAGTGAATTTGTACTTGAAAGAGTGGAGACCTTCACCATTTCATAATTTTTAAAAACAGCTTATAAGGATGGGGGCTTACTCAAAATTGTATAGAATTTAAAATTTCCAGAACAATGTACAAAAATTCTTCATTTAATTTCTAAATTTTAGGTCTTTGCAGGTGAAAGAAAAGTTTTTATCACAAGAATGTTATTAGGGGATGTGAAAGGGGACACTAATTAAGAGGTAATATTAAAATAGATGACAGAGATTAATGAAATGAAGGAAAAACTAGGTTATAAAAAGCATTTCAAATGAGTAGGATACAGGATTCTATTCTAAATCATTAAATTTGGCTTTGTTTCAATATTAATATTTAATTTGTAGTGGTACAAATGAAAAGAAAGATGAATATGAATTTAATTCAATGTCTTTAAAGAGTCTTCTACACGATTTAGGATTTGAGTTGCATGTTCACAGAAGCTGTAATGTGAAGGGGCAGGATGGAGAGTGAATGGAAACAGAGATACTGAACTCAAATAACTGTTCTTAAAATGTGCCGTTTTGACCTTCAACCTCGAATATATATATTCTCTCCAGAAACAAATGACAGCATTTCAGCAAGACCAAATTGTTTTGACCCTTGCTTTTTCCTGGGGCCTAGAGTTTCTGATTGACTTTTGGTGAAAGCTCCTTAACAAGTATAATAATCATTAACTGTAAACACTGCAAATCCAACCAGGCCACTTTTTAATGTTGATATTATTACTATTCTGGTTACTACGTTCAAGAGCTTCATTTCATCAACAAAGTTGTTCCTCCACTTCCCCTTGTACTGAATATTCAAAGAAGTCACTAAACTAATCTTTGTCAACATTGATGTGTAGTAAACACATATCTTCAAGCCTAGTTTACTGTTACCTTTTATCTGCCACTTCCAGCTGTTTTATAGCTAATAGTGACGTCAGTGGTGGCCATCTGGTGCGGCGGCTGCCATCACGCCGGCCGCTGCAGGGAGGGTATCGGGAGGAGGCAGACAGACCCCCCCAACAGCAGCCCGCTGCCCTGGGGAACGCCCAGTGGGGCGGGGCTGGGTTGTGCTCGGGGCAAGGGGGAGCTCTGGCTAGCCCCTGAGCTCCTGGGCCACAGGCGGAGCTCCGAGAGACAGGTAGAGCTCTCGGCAGCATCCATCCAGCCCCGCTACTAGCGCAAGCCCAGCAAGGACCTAGAGCCCCTGCCTCAGGCTGCCAGGGGGCGTGGCCAGGTGCCCTGCTCCATGGAGCCTGCGGAGCTGGCATAAGCGAGAGCCCTGCCTCTTCCAAGTTGGCAAGTGGGAGCTCCCCAGGTGCAACTGCAGGTGTCCAGGCCACCGCTGCAACCTGGGCACCCCTGTGCTCTCGGGAGCTGGGAGTAGGCAGAAGCCCCGCCCTCCTGGGCAAGGCTGCAGCTGCCCAAGTCAGGGCTGCGGATCTAGGCCTCCTGCTCCGCTGGGCAAGCAGGAACCTGCTTCCTCTGCTCCCAGCTGCAGCCACCCAAACCTGAGTTGCAGACCCAGGCATCCCTGCATTCTTACCCTTGCAGGCTGGAGTGCCTGTTTCTGCTGCCTGACTTCTCCCTACTCTGGGCACCTGCTCTCATCTGGGAGCAGGGTTGGGGCTGAGCCCACTGCTCAGGGCAGTGCTGACGTGTCAGCCCTCCACAGCCTTATACCCCCCAGACTTTGGGTGCCAAAAAGAGGGGAAACTAAAGGGGGACTGAGGGCAGCTGAATGCTGACCTGCAGGTGTCTCTTGGTTCCAGCAGCCTGGGCACCATGGATGGCCATGGGAGGCAGGCTCCTGGGCAGAAAATGGCAGGTCCCCAGTAAAGCCTGGGGGCCGGGGCTGCCAGTCCTGCAGACCCAGAGCAGGAGCTCATGGTGCTTTTTCCTGGGCCCACCCATGGCTGCCTATGAACTAATTAACATGCACTTCCCCACCCTCTGAGACCCATAAAGGCCTCAGCCAGAGCAGGCAGAGGGTGGAGAGATGAAGAGGGAGAGGGGACAACCAGCTGCAGACAGGAGCTATCCTCTCTGCTGAAAGTAGGAGAGGACAGAACAATCAGCTACGGAGAGGAGGTACCCTCTCTACTGAGAGTTTCAGAGACCTGGGGAGATGGGACTACCAGCTGCAGAGAGGAACAATCCTTTCCAGGGCCTCCTCTCTGTTGACAGCAGTAGATGTCTGGACGACCAGTAGCAGAGAGGAGCTACCCTCTCCAGGGCCTCCTCTCTGCTGAGAGCTGAACACTCCACAGATGACCAGCCTACAGAGAAAAGCTATCAACTGTGGGTCTGCACTGAGCTGTTCTAACACTTAATAAAGCTCATCTTTGTCTTGTTCACCCTTCACTTGTCTACATACCTCATTCTTCCTGAATGCAGAACAAGAACTTGGGCAAAGGTGCCACCAGCCACAGAGGTTTCTGGCCAGAAAATTGACACCCCAAAGATCCGCTATGAATAGCTCACGTAGGGTCCACATTAAAGGCTATGAAAGGGATGCATGTGTCAGGTGAAGAAACTGAGCCTCATTTTCTTCTACTGAGAAGAAATTTGACCAAGGCCACTCAACCCAGGTTTGAACCCAAGTCTGCCTTACTAACCCCTATCTTAACTATTATTTGATACTGTGGCAGTTTTTGATTGGTATTTGCTCTCCTACCTGCGACATCTGAACACACAAAAACATTTATTTTGTTAAGCTGTGCTCAGGCTCCCTAGCAGTTTAGAAAACAGGCAAGCACTTTTAAATGTGTGAGCACAAAATTCAAGAAGCTCCTGAATATTGTCCTTGTCCACAAGGTCTTACCCTTTATAAACAAGAAATTTCGGTATCTTTTCTCACTCTCTATCAATACTCATTTAGCTCTTTTGTGAATTGTTTTAATTAGCTTATCAATTGATCATAACAACTGAGCAAAGATATGAAAAACTCATGAAGTTGGTATTGTAACTGTTTATGAAATGTCTCAACGTATTATTTTTACCAATACTGTTAGTATTGTTATTTCATGTGTTAAAAGGGGTAGCTCATCAGTAATATAAGGAGCTTAAGAAGGAAGAGTAAGTCATCTTAAGACACTGTTGCTGTAGTATAAAGGTCATAGTTATTTAAAACTATGGGGACAAAATGTATTCTCTCTGTTTACCATCCTCTTTACCCTTTTGTTCTGACCAAAATTGGTCTGGGTGTCCTGCCTATTTCTTCATTATACCTCACTCCTTCACCTCTTAAAAGGGTCAATATACTAACAACATACTAATTTTAGTTTACTAAGACCAAATTGTACCAACCCTTAAAAACTCACTCAATAACCTTTGGCATAAAAAAGTCTGCAGTTGTACAGAATGCACCTATATGGCTGCGCAAGGAACTTGCACTTTTCATGTGAGTTGCAGTGAGGATCACATGGCCTCCCAATGCACCTTGAATCACATTTTGAGTATCAGGACTTAAAGGCTTCCAATTACTTACTCATTAACACATCAGACAGCCTTTTTCTTTTCACATTTTCCTTAATCTCCAGCAGTATCTGGCTCTGTTGAGAAACCTCTTTTGGAAACTCTCTACTCCTGACTTCCATAACACCATTTACCATGATGTTTCTCTGACCTGTCTACAAGCATAGATATCTGTGTTGAAATAAGGCCACCTAGCAATAAAAGTTGTAAAGTTGTAGAGCCCATTTTTTTTGTCTGACTTTTTGGTGCCATGTATTGGTGTTTTAATGGAAAAGACATAACAGCTCTCTGTCCTGCCTGGAAAAGACAGAGGAATTGGGCTTATGGAGATCAAAATGTCAATTCTATTGCTGACAGAGCTGCTGAATTTGTGACTTCAAAGCATGAAAGTGATATTCTTTTATGACTGCATCTGCTTCAAGCAAATTTTCTCACCAGTCACAGGCAGCAATGGTAAACCGCAGCACTCCCCTACAGGGACAATGGCTTTGGGGCTTACTTTACCACTTGCAAAGAACAGACCAGATTATATGGTCTTTACAGGCAGGCAGAACCCTAAAGGAAAGCACAGAGCTACACATGCCCCACTATCTTATTCCAAATGCACCAATTACACAAGTCACTTTCCCTCTCCTAGGGAGACTGACGAGAGGAAGAATCCAGGAATATTGTTATATTAAAATTGCTACCACACAGAATAAAACATCAGGACTGGGTAATAAAGTGTTTCCTGCCCATATAATGGAAAGTGGAAAGCCATAGAAATGTAGTAGCTATAGCATCACTTTAAAATGGATAAATATTTGTATGATATATGTGGGTATATGCATATATACATTATATGATATAACCTATGTATCAGGAAAAAAAAAAAAAAAACTAACACTAAAAATACCACAACCTTATCCCAGTATGATGGGATACATGATTATCCCAAAAGAAATAATACTTATTTCTCTTTTCTAATTCGTTATGTTTTCTAAATGTTCTATCATATGCATTAACTTATATAATTAGAAAGGTAAATTTTAAAACTCAAATTAGCAGGAAATGGGCACTAACACTGGATACATTTGAATTTAATGTACAATCAATATAGCATAAAATATATATTGATATTGCCTACTAAAAGTGAGTTTCAGCCGGGCACGGTGGCTCGCGCCTGTAATCCCAGCACTGTGGGAGGCCAAGGCAGGTGGATCACGAGGTCAAGAGGTCAAGACCATCCTGGCCAACATGGTGAAACCCTGTCTCTACTAAAAATACAAAAATTAGCTGGGTGTGATGGTGGGCACCTGCAGTCCCAGCTACTTGGGAGGCTGAGGCAGGAAAATCACTTGAACCCAGGAGGCGGAGTTGGCAGTGAGCCATGATTGTGCCACTGCACTCCAGCCTGGGTGACAGAGCGAGATTCCGTCTG
>NW_012101687.1:5999991-6001527 GCF_000951045.1 Mandrillus leucophaeus | reverse complement strand
CAGCCTAGGCAACAAGAGTGAAAACTCTGTCTAAAAAGCAAACAAAAACAAAAATGAATGCAAAAGACCAAGAAACTATAAACATAAGTTTTGTGTCATCTCCTGTTGGATACAATCAAGACAGTCCATATCTTGTCTACAGCAATCACAAAGAATAAATTGTCAGAATTCAGAAGATAAATGATGGTAGTAAAAAAAAAAATTAGAGAAATTGAAATCACATTTAAAACAAAAGAAATAGGAAAGAGTCTGCTGAAAAAAATATAAGGACATAGAGTGCAGACTTGAAAGAATTTTAGCTGAATAAAAACATACAAGCGTTTAGAGAAAATAAGCACATAAAATGTGCTGAGATAGAAAGGCAAAGAATATAGAGAAAATAAGTGCATAAAATAATGTGCTGAGATAGAAAGATGAAGAATATATAATTGCATAATTAGTGTCTTTGAAGATGAGACCAAAAGGTTTAGATGAAAAATCATTCAAATGTATAATAGAAAATATTACTGAAATAGGCTCTGGAATCTGTAGACTATAAGGGCATACCACATTATAGGCACTATCAACCCAAAGAAATATCCTGGTGAAGTTTTCTAACTTTAAAGCTAAAGATTTCTATGAGACGAGGGACAGGAAAGGCAAGTGAGCTGCAAGACAGACTAGCCTTAGGCCAGAGTATTTTTCACAGCAACTCTCAGTGCCAGAAGGCATTGGAAAATAGCAGCAGAGTTCAAAGAGAGAAAAAAAAAATAGAAATAAAGATTGAATCGGGGTTTAATATCCAGCCAAGCTGTTATTTATTGTTAAAAACACCATAAATATATTCGCAAACATGTAACGCCTCAGGAAATAGAGCACTCATGAGCCTCACTTGAAAGAAGTGATTTGATATGAAACCCAGCTGAAAAACAGATAAATCAAAATATAGAATTCGAGAATGGTGACATCCTTCTAAAAATAAAAGACTGGTCACGAGCACTGAATCCATTTGAATGTGTAACTATCACTATAGAACTGTAGAAATTATGGTTTCAGCACATATTCATCGGCATAAGCAGTGCTAACACATACCCATATCTTAGTGGCTTAACACAATAAAAGTTTGTTTCACTATTTAATGTGGGTTTCTGATTGGTACCCTCTGATCCATGCAGTGATCTGGGGGCTCAGATGTCTGCCTTTGTGTAGTTCCACCATTTTTAATGCAGTTTTAGGGTGACCCTGGACCCATCCAGCTTGTAGACGGAAGAGAGAGAGAGAGGGTGGAGAAGGCATCCTCATTGTTAACTGCCTAAGACTGAAAGTATCACTTTACTTTCACTTACATTGATCATGGAGAATTCTGGGTAGTCTCTAATACACAGAATATAATGTCAATATCATTAGATATAACAATATAGAAATAATAATATAATTACAAAAACCGGGAGGTTATGAGAATTGGTGGGAAGAGTGGTATATTTTCTCATTTTTTATGGCAGAAGTTAATAAAGACTTCCTAAATTTTATAGACCAAGAAATAATGGCTTAAATATA
>NW_012101687.1:5995807-5997741 GCF_000951045.1 Mandrillus leucophaeus | reverse complement strand
GGAGATCAAAATGTCAATTCTATTGCTGACAGAGCTGCTGAATTTGTGACTTCAAAGCATGAAAGTGATATTCTTTTATGACTGCATCTGCTTCAAGCAAATTTTCTCACCAGTCACAGGCAGCAATGGTAAACCGCAGCACTCCCCTACAGGGACAATGGCTTTGGGGCTTACTTTACCACTTGCAAAGAACAGACCAGATTATATGGTCTTTACAGGCAGGCAGAACCCTAAAGGAAAGCACAGAGCTACACATGCCCCACTATCTTATTCCAAATGCACCAATTACACAAGTCACTTTCCCTCTCCTAGGGAGAGTGACGAGAGGAAGAATCCAGGAATATTGTTATATTAAAATTGCTACCACACAGAATAAAACATCAGGACTGGGTAATAAAGTGTTTCCTGCCCATATAATGGAAAGTGGAAAGCCATAGAAATGTAGTAGCTATAGCATCACTTTAAAATGGATAAATATTTGTATGATATATGTGGGTATATGCATATATACATTATATGATATAACCTATGTATCAGGAAAAAAAAAAAAAAAACTAACACTAAAAATACCACAACCTTATCCCAGTATGATGGGATACATGATTATCCCAAAAGAAATAATACTTATTTCTCTTTTCTAATTCGTTATGTTTTCTAAATGTTCTATCATATGCATTAACTTATATAATTAGAAAGGTAAATTTTAAAACTCAAATTAGCAAGAAATGGGCACTAACACTGGATACATTTGAATTTAATGTACAATCAATATAGCATAAAATATATATTGATATTGCCTACTAAAAGTGAGTTTCAGCCGGGCACGGTGGCTCGCGCCTGTAATCCCAGCACTGTGGGAGGCCAAGGCAGGTGGATCACGAGGTCAAGAGGTCAAGACCATCCTGGCCAACATGGTGAAACCCTGTCTCTACTAAAAATACAAAAATTAGCTGGGTGTGATGGTGGGCACCTGCAGTCCCAGCTACTTGGGAGGCTGAGGCAGGAAAATCACTTGAACCCAGGAGGCGGAGTTGGCAGTGAGCCATGATTGTGCCACTGCACTCCAGCCTGGGTGACAGAGCGAGATTCCGTCTGAAAAAAAAAAAGAAAAGAAAAAGAAAAAAAAAGTGAGTTTCAAAAAGTTGATGAGACTTTTGATTTTGCTCCCACTTAAATGTTATCGTAGTCAAAGTGTCAGAGACATGTTAATTCTAAATCAAATACAAATTGTGCTAAATTTGTGTTTTTTAATGATTCAGTATTATAGGTAAACTAAATTGAGCATACCTTCCTCAAGCATGAGGCCTAGGTTTGTTACCCCTTCCAAGCCTATCATATAACTCAGATTCTTTCACTTGATAACTACAGTGTTGGTTATCATAATTCATGTGTCCCTTCATTTCACAAGGATTTATTAAATACCTACTATGTGCCAGGCACTGTTTCGGGTCTTGAGGAGACAGCAGAGAACTAGACTAACAAGGCCCCGCACCAATGGAGCCCAGATTTTTGTAAAGTAAGATTATACAATAAACAAGTAAATAAGAAACTGTCAGCTAGCGATAAATGCTATGAGGAAAAGAGAGCAGGGTGATCTGATAGAGAGTGGTCAGGCTGGGAAGGCCTCTCTGAGGAAGTGATGTTAAGACAGAGCTAAACAACCAGAAGGAGCCCCCACCCAATAATGGTGAACACTTCCCCAGGCAGCAGGCAGGTGCACGCCAAGCCCATAAGGGGAAAATGAGCATAGGAACTGGAAAAAGGACAGAGTGGCTTGCAAAAGGTCTATGAGATGAAGCTCACAGCTACTAGGAGTCAGATAAAGCAGGGCCTTGTGAGCCCACATGATGGAATTTAACTCTAAACAGGATAGAAAGTTATTGCAGGATTTTAAGAGAGAAACAGAAGCTGAACTCCTGAAAGAAAAAAAAAAA
>NW_012101687.1:5991742-5994167 GCF_000951045.1 Mandrillus leucophaeus | reverse complement strand
TTTCATGCCTTATTTTATGTTATAAATATAGACATGGGAAGAAAAAAGTAGAATAACAACTAAAAAACAGAAAATATAGCAAAAGACTGAAAACTAGGGAAGAATAAAAACAAAATAAACAAAGTAATAAAACACATCTAAATCTGTTGAAATAACAGAAATGAGTGGAATAAACTCATCTTAAAAATAAATTATTAGATGAGAATCAAAGCATGATATTTGATGATGGTATATATTGTAAATATAGAACTGTATCTCAGATATATTAATGAAAAAAGTTGTGGAACAAAATGTATAGTTCAATCCTATTTGTATTTAATAATAATATATATTATGTATGATATATACATATAGTTTTATACCATGTACACATAGAAAATATTTGGAAGTATACACAAGAAATGGTTAGCAGGGTTATTTCTGGGGATTAGGATGAAGGGTTAGGAAGGGGAATCGTATTTTCACTTTTTACCATATATTTATCTGTACCTTAAATTTTGTTGTAGTAAGCATGATATTTTTATTATGAAAATGGAAACAAAAAAATCCTGAAGTCCAACACAGTACTATTGAAGAACTGAAAGGAACAACAAAGGAAGGGGAAGTCAGGGAAGGCTGACAGAATGGTTTTTGCCAACCATGAATCTTGAACTGGAATCATTAACTCTTCTACCTCGAGCTAAAGATTCCGGGTAGCAAAAAGGCTGAGTCTCCAAGGAGAAGGAAGAGCCCCTAGCACTGATCCCCATGTGCACTGACAATGTTAAAAGGACGTGGCATGTTTAATAAACCTTAGGGATGCCTGGAGTATGATGTGTGTGGTAGAAAGGTGTAAGAGGTTAAGACTGGAAGGACAGGGCAAATTTGGTGAATGGAGGAGTTAAAGATCATTCATTAGAAAATGAGATTTTCTCAGAGTATTTTGAACAGAATAGTAGCTTGATTGGGATAGCATTTTACACAGATAACTATGATGTCCATATGGGGAATTAATTAGAGACCACAGAAAACTGGCAACCCATTAGGATTCTAGTCAAATAGTCCAGTTAGTCATGATGATGATCTGAACTAAAATGATGGAAATATAGATAAAGAGAATATGGGTTCAATATTCAAGGAATATTTAGCAGGTAGAATAGACAGAACTTGACTATTCATTGGATGTCATGGTGGTGGTGGTGTGAAGAATAAGGAAGGAAGAGTCGGGATGGTACCCAAATATGATAGCTCATTCCATTACGTGAGTGTAGAAAGAGAAGCAAATTTGATTGTGGATAGGAAGAAGGAGAAAGGTAAGTTCAGTCTGAGTAATGTTAAGTTTGAAGTATAAGTGGGATGTTTAGGAAGAGGGAAGCAGGTGTAAGACCCTGAGAAAGGTGGAAATGTGTAATATAGAAATAAAAATAATTAGCCTGTGACTAATAGCAGAGGACAAATGCAGAGAATTGTGAAAAAGGAAAGGGTGAAAGTATAAAATGTCCCTGACAGGTCAGGGTCCTCTATTCAGTTCAAAGGCATATACAGAGAACATTTGCTTTTATTCCTGGAAATCTCTTGCCATTCCAACTCCTTGGCCAAGAATGGAGTTAAAGATTCCAGGTTTAAAAAAAAAAAAGGGTTGAGGGGCACATTAGAGTTAGAAAGAAGTGGGTGGATTTCTTCTAGCAAGCTTTGGTCCTCAAGGAAGCTGGGTCCTTTTGTGGCTGTTGGGAATTGAGACAGCACTTCTCTAAGGAGCCTTGAGGCATCTCTTAGGAAGAGAGATGGACATTTGGCCTTTGACCCCTAACTGGACCACTGGGTGTGGTCATGACTCTTACTGGGTATGACCAAATGAAAGACCAGGCTGCCTAATAACTTCAGGAGGGGACTAACTGCCTCCCTGCCAGGCAAAAATGATTCAATTATCCTTTAAAAAGTAAATAGCTAAAAGCCAACCACATACTTATAATTCAAACATAATGCTGATACCTAAAAGTGCTACATTTCGTCAATCCTATCACCTCGATTTGTACCTAAGGCCCATAGGCTTTAACTACTTTGGTGGACAGTCTGGGGACCAAACAAAGAAAGTCTTGTCATAAAGTAGTGTTTCCTTTGTGGAGGGGAACAGTAGTGGGGAACTGACAAAGGAATCTAACAAGACAGAGGCCCGGTTATATTTAAATATAGGTAGAATTGGAAGTCTTTGAGTTTTGTATGTTTAATTTTTTTCTGTGTGTTTATATATTTGTAATAACAATAAAAATACCCAATTGTTCTTATGTAGTAACTATTTGAAATTATTTACTGTTGTAAAGTGGCTTACCATTTGCATTTGGAAAGAACATTTTGGGAGGCCGAGACGGGTGGATCACGAGGTCAGGAGATCGAGACCATCCTGGCTAACACGGTGAAACCCCGTCTCTACTAAAAAATACAAAAA
>NW_012101687.1:5970062-5990837 GCF_000951045.1 Mandrillus leucophaeus | reverse complement strand
TCACGCCATTCTCCTGCCTCAGCCTCCCGAGTAGCTGGGACTACAGGCACCCGCTACCTCGCCCGGCTAGTTTTTTGTATTTTTTAGTAGAGACGGAGTTTCTCCATGTTCGCCAGGATTGTCTCGATCTCCTGACCTCGTGATCCCCCCGTCTCGGCCTCCCAAAGTGCTGGGATTACAGGCTTGAGCCACCGCGCCCGGCCCATTCAAATGTTTTGATGCAATGAACCAGATGATTTCAATTTCAACTAATTACTTCAACTCACTTCTTCACTATAGTTGGGTAGTCTAAATTTCTGTTTCAAATGTACAGCTTTTATATTTTTGCAAAGTTGCCATTTTTCAGTGATTTTTAAATCTTTAGTTCCCATTTCACTTCCCATTTACCATTTCAGTCTGAGACTTTAATACTGTTTCCACAGTTACAAGCCTCAAGTTAATCATGGCCTTGGGAATTGAGTTCTCCAGTGTGTACACAACCCCCTTGAGGGGCCTTGTGGGTTCCCAGCGTAGACAATTGGCTCCAAATCCTGCCTGTGGGGATTCAGGCACACTGTGTGCCAGCTCACCCTGCCTGACAAACACTGCTGGTGAGACAGAGGTTACTCATCACCATTTGAGAAAACTAAGGAATCCATCTTTGACCTTGCAAGGGAAGGGTAGTAGACAAGAGTCTCCAATACAGTGTCTCATCTTTAATGGCAGCTTCTGCAGTCTGGTAGAGATGAAAACAGGCCACAGATGAAAGGAAGCCTCTACTTCTCAGGATGACCAGGTGGACTGAGTATTTCTAGTCTCCCAGGTATGCCAGGTAGATGCGTCTATTGTGTTTAACAGTATAATGCTATTTTCCTCATCACTGCATTTCCAAATCCCACTTGTCCTTTAAGATTGGCTTCAAGTCTTACTTTCTGCATTAAAATATTCTGTTATATATTGGATACATATTTAGGCTATTAAAAATACAGAAAATAATGTAGCAAACACTTATGTACCCTTAGATGCTTTTTATTTAATAAAAAATTATTACTCTCTGGAAGAAGGTAACATTCTGTTGAGAGAGAAGTCACTTTCCTCAGATCTAGTAGGGATTGCTTTCTGTGACATGCTGAGAAGTGAACCTGGAACAGAAAGGTCTATTTCAAATTGTGTCTGGATTCATCTACCTCTTTTTTTGCCTCACCAAGACTTTACCACTGCCTTTACCCATGATATGCTCCATCTGCCAAGCCCCCTCTGGAATAGAATTATGCTTCCGATGGACCTTCCCAGCCTCCCAAACAGCTCTCCAACCAGGAATGAACACCCAGGGAACCAGCTGAACTTCCTACTTGTATTGACTCAGAGCCTAAAAGAAAACGTGCAAAATTACTAAAGTTCTTGGTCAATTCCCTGGCTACAAATTAGCAACTTCTTTTCTCAGAATTCTGACTTTTTTGTTGTTAAAGGTGGAATTGCATCCTACCTCACCACCACCCCAGAATTTATATGTTGAAGTTCTAGCCTTCCAGTACCTAAGAATGTGACCTTATTTGGAAATAAGGTTGTTGTAGGTGTAACAAGTTAACATGAGGTCTTACTGGAGTAGGGAGGGCTCCTAATCCATTATAACAAGGCCCTTATAAAAAGGGAAAATTTGGACACAGAGACTCAGAGGGAAGATGATGTGAAGACACAGGGAGAAGAGAGCCAAGTGATGACAGATGCAAAGATTAGAGTGATGTATCTGTAAGCCAAGAAATCCCAAGGATTGCTGGCAAACACCAGAAGCTAGAAGAAGCAAGGAAGGATTCTCCCCTACAAATTTAAGAGGGAACATGGCCTCACTGACACTTTGATTCAGACTTCTAGCCTCTAGTATGACAAGACAAGAAATTTCTGTTGTTTTAAGCTTTAAAAAAAAATAAATTTGAAAAAATGTTAAAGTGTTACTGATTGCGTTTGACATAGCTTTCTATATACTCCAACATCATTCTTATGTCTCCTCCCCAGAAGCAAATTGTTGCCTATTATTGGGTTCTCTTAGGTAGACTTTCTCAATGATTCTGCCGTTTTCTGGATCTTCATTTTTCACAAGGAGTCCAGTTCCAGGTACCTAAATTAACCAAACCTTAGGGCCCCTGCCTCCATGCAAGCATTGAGAGACCCTAAGGTGGAAAGGCAGGCTGGAGCTTTAGCCGGGCCCATCATCTTGACTGGGAACCCTATACCTCTTTTGACCTCCCAAATTCTCTCTGATTCCTGTAGCATTGAGCATTTAATCCAGCTTCCAATCCCTTATTTATTACCTACTTGCAGGTACAAAATAGAGGATATATTATGGTATTTCCTTATGAGATTATAAATGCTTGAAACAGTATTAATCTCTTTTTAAAGCAAACTAAGGGAAGTTCCCCTAAAGAGTTCCTACTCTATAGGAGATTGCACGTAGAAACCAATCTCATTATTATAGAAGTGTGTATTCACAAGGATGCCTAGCTTTACAGAACAGGTGATATTGCAGCCATTCAACAGTTATTGATAGCCTTCTATGTTCAAATTAGTGAATTAAGTAGTATAAGAATAAAAGAAATGCATGAAGATTTGGTTTCCCTACCTTGAGTATCTCTCAAATGACTAATGAGGCATTTTTGAAAATATATACAGTAAATTATTTCATGGTTTCAGTGTAGTAATCATGCTGGGGCTTCAGTGAAGGTTATTATTACTATGATAATTATGATATCATTATCATAATTTGATTTGTATTTTAGGAATTTTTTAATATTTAGATTTTTTCCTAAGCAAACTGAAAGTTGAGTGTTTGCCCAAACAACTGAATAAGAATTGTTTATCTTAGATCAAATCATCAGTACCACTGGCATTTTTACCAGAGTTTGAAAATGTATTCTTGCACCTCATTCTTTTGCCTTGCACTGGCGGCAAATCACTATGTATAGAAACTGCCAAGACAGGCCTTATGGAACTTACACAGCATCTTTCTCTCTGTGACTTGTATGAACACAAATTGAAGATGAATAACTGAAATACACTTGGCCACAGATTCCATTCTGTCATCTGTGGATAATTAAACTAAAGCAAAATTATTCAAGGCACATTTCAATGAAATTCTTTATGAATTGACCATTCATTTGTGCTTTTTATTATAACTAGACAAATTTCATTATTATATAATATACCATCTTTTTTTAAAAAATCAACTTTTATTTTAGATTCAGGGGGTACATGTGCAGGCTTGCCACGTGGGAACACTGTATCATAACACTGAGGTTTAGGGTGCAGATGATCTCATCACCCAGGCAGTGAGCACAGCACACAGTAGGCAATCCCTCACCCCCTTCCCTCCCTCTCTCCTCTAGCAGTCTCCAGTGTCCATTTCTCTCATCTTTATGTCCATGGGTACTCAATGTTCAGCTCCCACTTACAAGTGAGAACATGCAGTATTTGGTTTCCTATTTCTGCATTACTTCGCTTGGGATAATGGCCTCTGGTAGCAGCCATGTTGCTGCAAAGGACATGATTTCATTCTTTTTATGGCCGCATAATGTTCCATGGTGTATATATCTTTTTAACTAATATCATTTAAAATTTCACATGCAATGTTCCTATAATTTTATTTCTAACAAAAAATGCAATAAAGCATTATTATTGTAAACTTCGCAGAGTCACAGAAACTGTGGTCAGTCATCAGTCAGGAACTGAATGTCCTGAACCAAAGACTTATTAATACTATAATTTGGATTTATTTTTGTCCTTATTTTCCAGACACTGCAAATGGATGTAAACAAACTGAACATAACCTTGCTTCGGATCTTCCGCCAAGGAGTGGCTGCAGCTTTAGGACTCTTACCCCAGCAAGTGCATATCAATCGCCTCATTGTAAGATACCCACATTTCGCATTCCCAAAATTCAAGCTGTGTGTGTGTGGTGTTTTTAATCACTAAAGGGCTCGTGCTATAGTTGTATGGCTCATGAGCCAAATCTGGCACATCATGTTTTTGTAAATAAAATTGTATGAAACAAGCCATATCCGCTCATCTACCCATTGCCCATGGTGGCTTTTATGTTACAGTGATAGAGTTCAGTAGTTACAAAGGATTGGCTCATGAAGCCTAAACTATTTATCATCTGGCTCTTTATAACGGAAGTTTGTTAACTCTGTCATAGTTCAAGGCTAGGTCCTGTGGTAAGTATGAAAGGGTCTAAAACACTTGCCTTACCAACCTGGCACTACTCTGAAAATATTCTCCATTAGAATGAAAGCTTCTATATCAGGTAAGGCAGTTTCCAGACATCATTTGTTAAAACCCTTTAAAGTATATCAATAGAAAAATGGACATTGAGTGCAGAAGGCGGGCATTTTAAATAAAGAACAAAGAAGAACTGACCCTGAGGACTGCAGCCCAGATGGAATGCAGGAATTGGTAGTCCAGGAAAACCAAGAGAAAACCTGAATGGGCATCTGAGTGGTTAAAAAAAAAAGTAAACCCAAAGGATCTGTTGTATAGTGCACAGTCAAGGCCTGTCTGTCAATCACCCACATCCATTATTTCCTCGGTGTTTGGGAACCTGGATATCATACAACTACATGTTCCCATCTGCACTGGAAAATGGGCGTGAGCAAAGGCCAAAAAAAAGCAATTCAGCTCTTTGTAAAAAGCTAGTCACCTCAGTTTTATGTGAAAAGGGACTTTGGAATCACTGTGCAGGTTTTAAATTGTTCTTAATGTCCACTGCAATGGGAGTCCAAGCAAGGACTCCATGTTCCCCTGACCTTAAATTGCTGTGCTTCTGCTGCATGGAGCTTGGCTTTCTACTGCATCAATCTGCATTCACTATGGAGGGAATTTGCTTTTTGTTTTAGTTTGGGGTTTATGTTTTTAGTTTTTCTGTGTGTGGAGAGTGAGTTGTTTCATTTCTTCATGAAAACTTGTATCCTGTGAATCAACAATGTTCTAGAAGTAAACAAGCTTTTAAAAAGTTTTAACTTGTACCAAGAAGAAGAAATACAACATTTCCCTGAATGAGTGAAGGTTACCCGGTGGCTCACAGCTGTAATCCCAGAACTTTGGGAGACCGGGAGGGTGGATCACTGGAGGTTAGGAGTTCAAGACCACCTGGCCAAAATGGTGAAACCCCATCTCTACTACTAAAAATGCCAAAAATTTGCCAAGCATGGTGGCAGGCACCTGTAATCCCAGCTACTCAGGAGGCTGAGGCAGGAGAATCACTTGAACCCGGGAGGTGGAGGTTGCAGTGAGCAGAGATCATGCCATTGCACTCCAGCCTGGTCAACAAAAGTGAAACTCCATCTAAAAAAAAAAAAAAAAAAAGTTTTGGATCTAGATCTAGATTTTATATATATATACATATAAAAATATATATGCATCAACCTGTGCACATATATTTTGCTAAGATATATATAGAGATGATATAGGTATCTTAGATATACTTTTATATATATTAGGTTTAATGAGCATAATAGCTGTTTGCAGAGATGAAGGAGGGATTTGCCAGACTGAGGAAGACTGAGGAAGGGATATGCTTATCAGAGAATGTTAGTAGCATGGTTAAAAGTACTTATTATAATACCTAGAGTTACAATACCTGAGATAACAAAGCATGATGATTAACAGCATGTGTTTTGGAGACAGACAAAACCATACTTCATTTCCAGTGTGGTCATATTCCATCTGTGTGAATGTGGCCAAGCCACTTACGTTTAATTTGTAAAATAATCATAATACCTGTCGCTTAGGGGTGTTTTGAGCAATAAATGAGATAAGAGATTTAAGGTAAATAGAAACATGTTATGCCCAACTCAAGTGCTCTGTACCTACTGTAGTTGTTATTAGGTCACAAACTATTTAAATTGTTATAAACATGTTTCACATCAGTATTTAGTTATTGTCTGTTGTTCTCTACAAACATGAAAAACTTTTACTGGCTTGCTCGTAGTAAACTGATACTTCATTTTATACCCAGCTAAAATTCGCACATTAAAAGAAAACTTTCTAGCATGAGAGCACTCCATGTGTCAGAAAGAAAGCTAACAATAATTTCCTTCTATTAGTGTGTTGTGTAAGTTGTAAAGATAATATTATCAATGGCCATGTCATTTTTATCTGCTGTGTGTGTGTGTGTGTGTGTGTGTAGAATATCAGACATCTATGGTAAGAAATTCTCTGACTCCATTTCAGCTAATGAGGTAATGCTAATAGGAAAAGTATCATGACATCACTACACAAGATATCCATTTCTACCAAATGACCAATTTTAAATGTGTGATACATTTGAGGTGAAGAACAGAATCAGGAAAAGGATTTCAAAGTTCATCTGGCACCATCTTCTTCAGCTGGCCAAGCCTTCACATTAACACAAGTTACAAAAGTAATAGAGAGAGTGGTGATGTCTAATATGTAATTTTACTATTACATCAGATTTTATTTAATTCATTTGATTTTAAAATGTTTCTTTAAACATAATTACTCAGGGAACGTATGAACAATCTACAGCAAAAAAATTACAATATAGAATGGTAAATGAATCAGCATGCAGTGAAATATAAAATTACAAATCTTGCAGGCGAGGGACAACTAATTGCAAGAAAGTTATTTGAAGATTTTAGACTTTGGACTGGTAATATTAAGTCTACCAGAGAATAACTAATAAATGTAATCTCCACAAAGCCTTTTAGGATTCTAGAATTCTGACTTCCTTTAATGTTTCTAAAGGAAAGGTTAAAATATTATCCAAAATTGTTTAAAATGTCTATAACAAATACAAATATTCTGCTTTTATTAGGGAAAGAAGAACAGTATTGAACTGTTTGTGTCTCCCATAAACCGAAAAACAGGAATTTCTGATGCTCTGCCCTCTGAGGAAGTTCTTCGTTCACTTAATATCAATGTTTTGCATCAAAGTTTATCCCAGTTTGGAATTACAGAAGTCTCTCCTGAGGTAGGTTGCTGTATGAAGCATTTCATTTAAAAATGTGAACAGTTAGCATGCTATGGTAATTCAACCCCAAGAGGCTTTGAGATGAAATTTGTTTATCGTAAGTTATTTGATGATAAAAATTTCCCTGAGTGTCAGAATTCTCTGATCTTTACATTGTATATGTTTACTTCTTAAGGAAATGCATTTTCATATTAAAGTTTCACTTTTTGACATTTTTCTTCTTCAAAACTTTGTGGCCTTATACCTTATTTTGACTTATCCAGTAAGTTTTCTAGAAGAAAGAAGATTTAGATGTGTTCGTCAATTGATCACTTGAAACTGATATGTCAAAAAAACAAAAATACATTTAAATATTTCTTTCTCTACAGGTGCCCCCCTCCTTATTGTCTTCATTGTCAAGATGGTCACCAGATATTCACCTTTTCCCATAAATTTGAAATTAATTTGAAATGTGATTTTTCTTTTGCTGAAGAAACTATAGTTTCTTAAGAACTTAAGTCTTAAGAACTATAGATGTTTCTTCATAGTATTTTCCAAATTTGTCACTTTTAAAAAATTTCCTCTACCACCTCCACCATCTCACTCCTGAATGGATTTAATCTCCTTTCCAATTCTTTTACTCCATCCCGCTCTAACAAACTTACTGGAAGGATCATCATCCTAAATATGTGTAATTCAATTATTCATAGAATCATGAAATTAGACTGGAGGGAATATATGTAACACCTTGTAGATACAGAAAGTATGGCCCATAGAAATTAAGTGACTCTCTCAAGGTGACAGAACAAGAGAGGCATAAAGCACCACCTAAGATCTAGGTCTCTCTCTCTCTCTTTCTCTCTCTCTCTCTCAGAGGCAGGGTCTTGCTATGTTGCCCAGGCTGGTCTTAAATACCTTCCCAGGCCAAAATCTAGATATCTTGATCCCTAATCTATTTGCCTTTACAGTAAATCACACTGCGTCTCATTTTAGTAAGTATCACAGGTGTGGTATAAAAAGCTCTGGGTGGGCATGGTGGCTTATGTTTGTAATCCTAACTACTGGGGAGGCTGAAGCAGCAGGATCACTTGAGCCCAGATGGAGTTTGTATCCGAAAGCCACACGTAAAATGTGCGTGGACCATGGGCAGACCATTTAATCTCTGTGAGGTTGTCTGCCTTTGCATGGTGTCAACCTCCCTGAGCCTCAGTTTCTTCAAATCCAAAATGGGTATAGCACTTATAAACTTGAAATATGGATTGAATTTTTAAAGTGTATATAGAAATTCTCACACAGACTAGGTAGCAGACAAATGTAATTTGAATGCAGGATGAATTGGAACAATGAGAATATATGTCATCATTGAACCATGACTGTCACAACCACCCCCAACTGGTCTTCCTGCATTTGGTTTTGTACCTCTCTCTGTTCTCTTTCCCAACACACCCAATGTGGTTTCTTTCCTGCCACCAAAGTAATCTTTCTCAACATAAATTTGGTCATGCCCTCCTAATTTCATGATTCTTCTTTGGCTTTCAAAATACTATGGAATGAAGTATAGATTTCTTAATATGGTATATGGTCCTTTGTATGCTGGGCTTTATAATTGTTGAACAGCACTTTCCTAGTTTACATTTCGGCAATTCTAAACTTGATAGAGCTGTGATACATCATGCTCTCTCCTTCCTCCATGCTTTCGTATATATTGACTCATCTACATACCTCTTTCTTAAGATCAGTCTACTGTGTACCTTGTGCCTCCACAGACAAAGATGCTCCTTACCCTGTGTTCCCGTCAAGCTTAAAACAAAAACTCCTTATCTCGTATTAGTCTTTAGGCTCATCTCTACACTGTGGGTTTTTTGAGTGTTTGTGACATGTCATTTGATCTGTTTCTTCGTTGCCTTCATTTAGTGCCTGGCATGCAATGGGCAAACAGCAAAACTGAATCAACAAATAGTCATGCTGGGTGCGGTGGCTCAAGCCTGCAATCCCAGCACTTTGGGAGGTCAAGGCTAGAAGATTGGTTGAGGCCAGGAGTTTGAGACCAACCTGAACAACATAGCAAGACTCTGACTTTACAAAAAAAAAAAAAAATTAAAAATTAGCTGGGCATAGTGGTGTGTAACTGTGGTCCCAGCTACTTGGGAGGCTGAGGCAGGAGGATCACCTGAGCCCAGGAGTTTAAGGTTGTAATGAGCTATGATGAGGCCACTGCACTCCAGCCTGGGTGACAGAGCAAGACCCTGTCCCAAAACAAACAAACAGCAACAACAACAAATAGCCAAGTACTGTGCTAGTTAATACCTAAAGCCAGAAAAATAAACACATAAGAAAACAAACAAATAAATAAATGATGCTTGTTCTCAATGAATTTATGCACTAATAGGGCAAATATGACACAAACAGATAAGAATATAGTACTATAAATAAAGTTACTACACTGTGCCATAGGAGCCTTGGAGAAGAGACCCCCTTATGCTTTGGAGAGGCCAGAGGAGAGGGTCAGCAGGAGGTGAACCACCGGGCCCCTCCCAGCCCTGCCCACGTCTGAATCTGAAGCAGTTCTGCTTGTGCACAAAGCCAAACCCCATTCCCACAGTCCAGGCCCTTCACAGACTGACTGGTACACATCTTGCCTAGGACAATTCTTTAAATTTTAGAAAGACCATTGGATAAATATATTCTGCCTCCCATAAGCTTTTAGAGAATCATATAAATGGCCTTCCCTGTTGCTTTATTCTGAGTTTAAAAGCCATTCTGAAGGCTTTAAGAATAGAGCAACTTATTGAGTCACTCAGATTTGCAAACCAAAAGAAGCTCCCCATGCAAAAAGAGCTGACTTAAAGCAAGTACCTGGGCGTCCTCCAATATACCCCAGTCCAGTGAAGGTGAGGTACTTAGCATAATGGCCTCTCACAGAGCTACTAGCTCACAATAGACTACACTTGAATAATAAAAGCGTATTTGATGATAAATGTCATAGTTTCTCATAAAATTGTTGGAATCTAGAAATCTAGAATTTAGAAAATATGCATTACAGAAGATGAGGAAGTATTCAAATCAGATATAAGGAGCATATCACGAAGGACAGACAGATTGTTTGAACCTTTTGTTTGAGCACTCCTAGAAGGGGCCAGGCATTATTACCCTTTGACCTTTGGCCAGAATCTCTAAATGCAGAAACAGGGAAAAGCTGTCTGTAGTAAGCAGGCACCCCAGCAGGGAGGCGCTTGGCATAGATACAACCTAAAGGAGCCCTGCAAAAATACTGATTGATAGTTGCTTAAAACTGGTGAATGCTATTCTGTGAGTTTTCTTACATCTTTATTTCATGTTTTCTGTGGTTAATGTTTTATAACAACTTATGCCTCAACCCATTTTTTCACATTTTAATCTTAAAATTATAACATATTATGGCAACATATACATTAACAGAAAAAAAGGATCATTGGTATTTTGGCTTTTCATCCTTTGCATAAATTACAGAACATCATGAAGGATGTCTCAAAGCATCTATTTCAAAACTTACATTAATTACTTTCATGGAAGGATATGGCTTTTGTTGCTTTTTCATATGCTTGATTTTTTAAATTGAAAATGACTCTTGAGAAACAAAAAAAAATACCAACTAGAAAACTGTTTTTGTTTAGTCATCTGTTTTCATTTGTAATCTGTTTCTTAAAGGAAAAGACATTATTTCTTTTATATATTTATATATGATATCTAGAACATTATAGGCACTCATACAGATAAAACTAGACCTCCTCTTGCCTAATAAGTAAAATCCCAGGAAAATGAAATTAAATGTTTTTACAAAATGAATTAAATACCTATTAAAACAGTAAGCTCTGTGTTGACATTTTTAAAAATGATTCAGGAATTTTGTTGTTGTTCAATTGCAAATTACTCCAGTTTCCAAATCTTACATTTCAAAGGAGAAAGTGACTTTCTTTAAATAAAAGTCCAATGTGCCGACTGATACCTTCATGAAATATTTACAAAGAAAAAAAAAACCATTACATATAAATATAAACAATAATGTATGAGTTTAATGATTATTCCTTCAAACTAGGAACACTAGCAGGTACTCTAGTCTTAATTAGTATAGACCTAGCCATACAGTGCTGAGGAGCCACACAATCAATATTAACCTGTATTGGACCATTCAGAACAATTGCTCACATTGTGCACAGTACAGTGGAAGCTTGGCATTAGCCAACAAAGCCATATTGTTATAGGATACATCTCATGTATCTGCCAAGTCAATCAAATTAACCAGCTACTTTGTAACGCTTGCACTTCATTCTTATTCTGTGCTCTTCCGGTCTCTCTTAAAGAGGTGTATCTCCTAGATCCTCTGTATCTCTGAATCATCTTTCCTAGCATTTGGGATCTCCTTCCACATCTGAGATCAGAATTGATTAAAATATTTAAAAAGAGAGAAAGAAAGGACAAAAAAAGAAGAATGAGCTATAGTGCATCAAATTATTAAACAGGATATAGAGAAGTCATTGTTAACTATACAGAAAACTGCCCAAATTTTTAAATAATAAAACCTATCAGCTTCTTTCACTGCAACTAAGTTAAAGGGCAAAGCAATGTAGCTATGAAATAATAAAACACAAAGATGATATAGTGGCATTGGCTTGACCCAGCAACAGAGCCTCTGAATTATTCAACCCTCGGCCCCCTGACAAAATATAAAAATCATGAGGTTAACCCTATGCAAAGGTTAGATTGAAGATTCTTGTAAATTATAGTCTTGATTTGTGAGCTCTTAACTACAAACTTTTCTATTTATTACCCTGCCCTTATCAAGTTTTTTAGATCTCTGTACAAATATAGTAGTGTTCAGCAGGAGTAGCATGACTCAGAAAGAGATCTATTTACCAAGAAAGTGCAGTGACTAAGTTCTAGGAGTTTAAAACATGTATCTTGCTAACTGGGAGTGGGGGATGGGAGGGTGGGAGTTAATTCTTTCATCATTACTGCTTCAGTTATAAAAGAAAACAAAACAGGTTTGTCTTAAGCAGACAGGAACATGTTGATATTCTAGGAGTTGTAGAACTACAGCAAGAAAAAAAAATGAACCAAATCAGGTTAGGAACACAAAATCTCTTTCCACCCACCTAACCACCCCTTTTTATCCAAATTTTACATGGGCTTAAGCTCAACTCCTTATACTTAAATTTGACAAATTTATGCTGCCTACTTGAAGGCTTAACTAGTTTGCTTTTATAGCAAACAATGGATGCTATTTTATTGCCCGTAAAAAATTCATTTCCATATTTATACCTGATTTCTGCAGGAGTTTTCTATTAGTTTCCAGCTATGCTTATAGAGACATTACAATAAAAAAAGAAAAAAAAAAAAAGATACAGCTAACGTGAAAGAGGTGAAAGAAGATTTGTCACTTGAATCCAAAGTTTTTTTGCAGCGGGATGCTTGGTTTCTAATCATTTTATCAATCAAGTGTTTTCAGATTCTCCATCGATTTATCATTTATATATCTTTAAAATACATGTCTAAATCATTTCTTGTATCTATGCATCTATTTATGTCTTAGAAAGTAGGCCAGATACTATTTATACTATAATTAGTGAGCACATCAATGTTTTACAAATAAGGGAAATAGAATCCTGATTTCTTTAGCAATTAATAAAGGCTTTCTCCAAATATTTTTTGTAATCACAATTGAACTCAAAAATCTTCTCTGTTCAGCCTTGCCTATCTTCCCACCAAAACACACTTGCATTCCAGAATGAAAGTTCTCATAAAATATTTTTCAAGGTAAATTTTTTTGTCTGATTTATAAATGTTGGATATATTTTATTTTTTTAAAGCCTTAAAAATAAATTAGCAATGATTTCAAAGTTCAAACACCTACAAGGCATGTTTTACTCAAGGCCTTCTTAATCACTGGAAACAATATCCAAGGACAGATATGTACTCTCACTAAAGGGAATAAAAAGACAACCTTCAACAAAATGAACTTTTAGATGAGTTAAAGCATTGGACTTGATTTAGCCTTTCTATGGTTTCCCTCATCATGGACTATTTGGTTTCAAGTTAGCTTCACTAACTGTAAATCTATACTGTCACTAAATTATATAACTTAATTTTATTCTAAGATTGGATTTTAGTCAATGTGCTTCTTTAAAAAAAAATGAAATAAAAGTAATAGAGTCATGCACACTTTATTCATGCTTCTCTGCCCTTCCACCCCCAAAGTGGAACAAAAATGATACAAATAAAAATAAACCTATGTGTTTTACCTTTTATTGCCAATAATTCAGAACTTTTTAATGTTCCCTATTACTTTAGAAAAATATGTGATATTCTAACAGTATATATTGTTGAGATGATATTTTAGTCAGGTTTTGACAGCATAGAGTCCATTTAAAAACAAAAGGTGTGATTAGAAGAAAGAAAAGAAGGAAATAATCCTGGCATTGTTGCTGTATTTATTAATGCACCACAAGCTTTTGTTTGCACTTCTTTCACTTTTGTTTAAAAGTAAAGAACGGTAGTACAGCACGTAATCCAGGGTGCTGATGTTGTGGGAGGGGACTTAAAACAGAGTAAGGAAATCTTAAGAAACAATTTCCTCCACACAGAAAGGAACAGACCTCTCTTACCTATGAACCAGGTAGTTTCCAAGAGAGACGCTGAGGGATATTTAGAAAGCCTGGGACCTGCGGATGCCATGTCAGGCACACTTGCTCCTGTATAGGAGACTAAATAATCTCTTGATATATAAGGATGGCAGTCTGTTGTCTTAGATCAGTTTGAGAAGCAGCTCTGGCAGCGGGGGGTGTAGGTGTGTTGCACTACACTGAATGGAATAAGGCTAAAAATACGTTTAGTGTCTGATAAGAACGCCAGTTTTCTCAAGCTCTCATTTAACGTCGGACTTTCTGTTTTGCTTTTAAAGAAAAATGTTTTACAAGGGCAGCATGAAGCGGACAAAATCTGGAGCAAAGAAGGATTTTATGCTGTTGTCATTTTTCTCAGCATCTTTGTTATTATAGTAACGTGTTTGATGGTAAGTTTGCTTCTTTGTATATTTTATTCTTTGCTGAGCCCACTGCTTAATATTAGTGGGTACATTGCCATTCAGATGAATGTTAAAATGCTTCGGAGCAGAAGCAAGACTATGATCCTGTTAGATTAGGAATATTTCATATCTGACATTAGAGCGATTGCTAAAGGAGAGCTTATGGAATTAAGGATGCTGACCTGAATAATAAGGCTGTAATTGCAATGCAGTTTTTAGTAACTTGATCAACTCTGAGAACGAAGCTTTACAAAGTGATTTACTGAGGTCACTGAAGCCCTCCCAAAGTCAGTAAAGTCTCACGGGCACACTTAGGGTTTACTTTATTTCTCCTTTTATATCATCTTTATGGAACTCAGGAAAAAAATTAAAAAGAAATATGTCTTTGAGACAAGATTACTCCCTAAGGAATGGTTGATTTCCTTATTTTTAAAAGGCCTTGGAAGCATTCTATGAAAAGGAGATGATTATACCCTCAAAGGCTAAGTTAGTTAGACTACTAATTCATTTTTAAGGTGGATAAATAGTACAAAAGTATAGATGTATATGCTGGAATAGCTCTGTAAGTAATAAGGTGTAGCCTTTAAAAGCGTATTTCTAATTTTAAAAATAGAACCCAAAATAAACAACCCACTAAATTAAGCAGTACTATTTGGCACTGAATGAATTAACGGTATCTTTAGGGTAGAATAAGATTTTTCTACTCTTGGAAATTTCAAGATCTAGTATAATATTTAGAGTTTACAAATAGGTTTTAATGTCCTTTTTCCCTGTGAGCTATGTTCTTTTTAATTTTGCATATTTAAATAAAGACTTCTTCCTTAGTTTTTAAGTGCCCCCCAAAAGTCATTGTTACTTATTTCTCTCCACAATCAACAATGTTGCTAAGTGTTTTATTGGTTTTTGTTTATTTCTGCTCCCCCTACTGGGAAGAGGTTACTGTTAGATTGAGGCTCAGTCTGGAAAGACAGAGGCTGCATGGGCTAAACTTAGAGGATATAAAACAAGCACGGTCTTAAACAGAGTGAAGATGGGCATGTTTTCTAGAGTTTAAAATACGTGAAGTAACAAAAGTACCCTAAATCTTCCATCATAATGAATTCAGAGGTAGCTCCTATGGGTCAAGCATTAAGAAAAAAAAAAATTCTAAGAATTGTGACTCAATAAACAAAAGAATAATTTAGAATTGAGTAAAAAAAAAAAAAAACCCTGATTTTTATATTCACATGGTAGAGATTAAGAGGAAAGGATTTTAAAGAGAGAAAGTTTGAGGTTTTGGGAAATTATGGCATAGTCTTCTAGGCATCTCTGTTTTGAAAGATGTAGTTCCTTGCTATGGTTAATTGCACTTTAATATACGTGGTTCTTCTTTCCTTCATATGGGAAATCTCAAGTGCTGTTCCCTCTCTTGTCAGTCACAATTAGGGTGTTTTTCTGCTTTGCAGATGAGAAAGGGTAAGAGGAGGAAGAGAATAGAAAGGAATTGAAAGTGATAAAAGTGGAAAATACTCAGGGGATCAATGGATGTGATTCAGAAGAGCAAAGGCAAGGATAAAAGGAGGGAAGTGGGAAAGCAGATTCATGTCCAGCCTTTGAGTACTAAAGGGCAGCAGAAACAGAGCAGAGCTTGCTATTAACATAGAGAATGTGCTTCAGAGTCTGCATTTCTAACTCAGGGCGTGCTCATGTATCCGATGTAAGTAGATAAATGCCTATGTTGGTCTCGGGGCAAAAGGACCTATAGTAGTCACACCCTCAACTACTTGGAGCCAGAGGATGACTCTTCCTTTCCCAAAATTTGCAAAACATCAGTGTAAAAGTCAGAAACTTAGGGAAGTCGGCTCCAACGTTATTAGAACAAATCAAGAAAGGAGCATTTCAGAAGTATAGGTGATGGCTCTCTATTGGGTTAGCAGGTGGATTCATCTATTCATTCAATCAACAGATTCCTGCAGAATATTCTCTGTGGGCCTATTTTTTGCTGGTGCTGTGGGCAAAGGAGAAAACAAGACAGATAAGATCCCTGTTTTCTTCAAGTCTTTACTCTAGAGGGAGACACAGAAAATAATTAAGTTAATTTTTAAAAAATCAAATGGTGAACGTGCTATGTGATTCCAACTATATGACATTCAGGAAAAGTCAAGCCTATAGAGATAGTGAAAATATCAGTGGTTGACAGAGATTTCAGAGAAAGGGAACGACTAGGTGGAGGACAGCAGATTTTAGGGCAATGAAACTATTCTATATTCTGTAATGATGAATACATGACATTATGAATTTGTCAAAACCTGTACAGTGTATGAAGAGTGAGCCCTAATCTACACTACCTACACTATGGACTTTAGTTACTAATAATACATCAATATTGGTTCATCGGTTGCAACAAATGAATCACACCAATGCAAGATGTTAATAACAGGGGAAAATGAAGCGGTAGGGAAGACGGGTATGTGAGAACATGGCATTTTCTGCTCAGTTTTTCTGTAAACCGAAAACGGCTCTAAAAAATAGTATATTCATTAAAAAAATCAAATAGTGATAAATGCTATGAAGAAAAGACCATAATAATGAGTGAGTGGGAGCAGAGCCACCTGAGATGTTTGAGACCTACGGGTGAATATGTGAGGGTACATACCCAGGCAGAGGGTACAGTGGGTGCAATTAGAATAAGCTTAGCCTGTTCAGGCTCGAGGGGAAGAATGTTTTAGGCAGAGCCTTGATGTGATCTGCTGTGTGTGTTTAAAAGATCACATTTTCTTCTGGTAGAAAGTGGTGGACAGAGGATGGGGTGAATTGTGGAAGGAGGAGGATCTTTCTGGAGGCTTCTGCAATATCCCGATGAAGAAGATGCTGGTGGCACAGAACGGGGTGGGTGGTGGGGACGGAGAGAAGTGAAGGATTGAGATCTATTTGAAAGTATAACCGACAAAACTTGCTGTGTCCCAATTCTCAGCAACGGGGGTAAAATTAAGGATGACTCCTAGGTTATTTGGCTTCCCTGCCTGTGTGGAAATGTTCTCATTTCCTGGGAAAGGGACACGTTGGGAATGGAGATGAGTGTGTTCGGATAGTTCTTAAACAAATGAAAGAAATAATTAGGTGGATTTCAAACACTATCTCAAATTTTAATTTGAAGGAGTCACTTTTAAAAGTAACAGGGGGACCAAGTGCAGTAGCTTATGCCTGTAATCCCAGCACTTGGGAGGCAGAGGCAGAGGGATTGCGTAAGCCCAGGGGTCTAAAACCAGCTTGGGAAACACAGTGAGACCTTGTCTTTACAAAAAAAAAATGGTTTAAAAAATTATCCAGGCTGATGGCACGTGCCTGTAGTCCCAGCTACTGAGGAGACTGAGAAGGGAGGAGCACTTGAGCCCAGGAGTTTGAGGTTAGAGTGAGCTATGATTTACTCCAGCCTGGGCTACAGATTCTCTGTCTCTGAAAAATATATAAATAAAAACAAATTCTGAAAAGTAACAGAGGAACCGGCAACACACAGACAGGAAGTTCATATTCACAAGAAAAGAGGTACTACCTAATAGGATTAGCATGAAGCCAAGTTTATCTGATGTAACTTACCACAGAGGAGTCAAGAGTTCATGTTTAGGGACATGTCAAAGTGATTGTCTAAAATAAGCTCATCTTTCTAAATGTTCAAATTATTTTGATAATAAGCTTGATTTAAAGTAAGTGTTCACGTGCATTTCTCAGTGAGACTTGTACTGTCACTTTGGTGATTCTGAAACACCTGTATTCCAACTCTGTTTCCCATAGTTTTGTTGATTCTGTGACAAAGGAAGGATATAATTCAGAATTTTCCCCCGGCATTGATTATATTTATGAAAAACCAAGTGCTTCCATTTGCATTGGCCTTCCTATATGCCATAGAAGCGAAAAGCGTGGGTTTTATTATAAAATTATATAGGTAAATTGCTGTAATGGAAGGTTGTATGTGCTATGTAACAACAACATAAGACTTGGCAAAATTTTCGAAAAGTGGCATATTGTTTACTTTCCTTAAAATACAAAAAAAAATGTTGCAAGGCATAAAATTAGACAGGCATGACATTTTCAAATATGTGACTTATTTAGCACCTCACAAATGTGAATGTACAGTGGGTGGAGCGACAAATAGAAAAATACAGTTTTCCAAGAAAAAATGTGTGGGCAACTTCCAATCCATTCAGTCTGTTTTAGATGAAAGAAACTTATTACTAAGAAGAATTAGTTCTTAAACTTGAACAAATAATAGAAAGAACACCATCTATCATCTAAATTAGACATTCAAATGTCCTTGCAGGTTTATTGACAAGTACAAAGGCATTTATGAAATGCAGCTAGAGATGTCTACAGGCCAGATTGCTTCTGGAAAGCAGTTTTAGAAATCACATGAAAATAGTCATTTGGATCAATAAAAGCACTGGCATGTTAGACCCACAGGAAAGTCATCCATATGGGAGGGAAAGAGTTTCTCTAGTTGTAGTCTGGTAGCTGCAGCAAGAAATGCTACATTGAACTACCTGTTATAGCCTTAACATCAGGTAGTAAATACATGTCAAAGGTGGACATAATTTTCTCACTTGTTATATATAATCCCTCGGAACGAAGGGAAATAGGACTAGCTTCCTAGCTGGAATGATTGGTTAAGTAGGCCTGTAACTCAAACTAATTTTCAATTTTTTCTGTATTAAGAAGAACACAACTGTCTTAATGGTAATAACAATAAAAATTAATTTCTTCCATTTATTGCACACTTATTGGTACTAAACTGGTAGTAAATTTACTGCCTAGTACTAAACGCTTAACATATTTTAGTTTCCTAATTTTACTTATGAGAAAACTAAGATTCAGAAAAAATAAATGACTTGACCAAGAACACGCAATGGGTGGGTATGGGGGTGGCGGAGTAGGAAGTGGTAAAAATTCAAAACCAAGTCTATCTAAATTGAAAGTCGGGGCTCTTTACCATAATTCCATTTGTTTTCATAAAGCAGTCAAACTGGTCTTTTTTTTTTTTTTTTTTTTAGTCTTATCACTGTCTTGTGAACATGTATTTCTGACCACAAATAACTCCAGTAGCAGATGCGAATGGCTGTATTTATCAGAGCCATTCTACCCAGATGGAACTGGTAAATGTGTGCCACATTGTACCTGTGTGCTGTGGGCACACCTCTATTTTTGCACTTAGTACTTTGTACTGGACATAGTTTTTACACATTTATCTTTTCTGGAAGCCTATGAATTCCCAGAAGACAGAGTTCTGTGTTGCTTTTGCATCTACAATATCTTGTTTATGGAATGTAGTAGGGATTGGCTCAGGATTATTAAATTAAAAGAGTGAATGAACTCCTTCAGAACTAATTGTAAAATACTGTAAAGAACAAATGTTAAAGACTAGTGGTTGGTGGCATTGTTTTGAAATCTGAACACATTCTAATCCAAACAGAATGTTTTGTGTTACTCATGAGATTTTTTAACGAAAATTTTAAGCTACAAAAAAGCTTCATAGAATTTTTTTAGCTTCCTCCCATTTCTGTGTTCCTCTGGTTTTTTGTTCCCACTATTATTTTCCTTCTCTTGCTATAGTTTGAGTTTTGCCACTCCTCTCATTCAATAATCTGTTTTCTTTTCCTTTTTTAAATTATTAAATGACTTTATTCCAGTCCAAGAGTCAAACAAGCTCTTAGAGATGAAGGCAAAATGTTGACTTGCCATTGCTACGGTAAGCTTTTCGGTTGAGTTTTTAAACAAAGTGAATTCCCATAGAGAAATATGCATATGCTGTATTCCAGATCTCAGTCTGTGCAGAGAAAAATCTCTGACACACTTTTCCAGATGCTTTTGGAAAGAGGTTTCAAAGAAGGACATGAGAATTTGGAGGAAACAAGAGAGTTGAATGATCACATACCTGGAAGTCAGAAAACCCAGATTCGAGGTTTTCTTTCCAACCCTCCATAAATCATCCAACAGCTCAGGACTTAAATGTGAAATGAGGAGATTACACCACAAAATTTTTGTGATCCCTTACACCAGGGTTTTACCAACAACACTACTGACATTTCGGAGTTACTATTTCTGTTGGCGGGGGTGTGTGGGGAGCTTTTCCAATGCATTGTAAAGGTAGTTAGCCTCTGCCTACCAGATGCCAGTAGCACCCTTTCCCTTCTCCTTCCCCCACACCCTGAAAATATGACAACCAAAAATATCTCTAGAGCTGCCAAACGTTTCCTGAGGGCAAAATCCCTGCCAGTTGAGAATCACTGCCTTACAGCTTAATTTCATGACAACTACCCTATTGCCAAGTAGCAATGTCTTCAATTTTTTTCCATATTTTTTCAGACAGTCCAATCTCTTGAGTATTTTTAAACACTATCTTATATACATCATACATTCTGCAGGTTCTACTTTTCCCTAATTAAAGATGTAGAAATCAGTTTGTACACATACTACATGGAGACAGGTTGCAAAGTTGACCTGTAACTAGACATGAAGTAAACAGATGACTGATTGGAAAATATGTTACAAAGGTTTCTCCTCAAAAACATAAGCTCATGAATGGTAAGGAAGGACTTTGGACTAGACTTGGTTTTACACTAATATAAAAGCTACCTGTCAAGAACAATTGAGAAGGTCAAGATTTCCTTGGCTTTCCCATTTTCATTGTTCATTCATATTTCTCCAAAATCCAAGTATAAACAGGCAAGTAAATGTTCTGATATGCATATTATATTTAGATGTGAAGAGCTTAAAATATGTAATATATGCCTTATCTTCTAAA
>NW_012101687.1:5966289-5968312 GCF_000951045.1 Mandrillus leucophaeus | reverse complement strand
GATGGTGTAGATCCAAGCAAAGTTCATCTTCAAGTTCACTGACCTCACAAGATGCTATCTTGTTTAATCGTCATGAAACTCTGGTAGGTAGAGAGACTGAGAACAAGCTCAGTGTTTCCTGCAAAAGCCCACATTGTCTGGAGTCAGGCAGGAGTCGATGCCATGGATTAATTTTTTTAAAGTTTTAGCTCTTCATTTTTTAACCACAGCAAGCATTCAATATCAAGATCCATAACACTGGACGGACACAGTGGCTGATGCCTATAATCCGAGTACTTTGGGAGGCTGAGGTGAGTGGATCACTTGAGACCTGGAGTTCAAGACCAGCCTGGTCAATATGGCAAAACCCCATCTCTACTAAAAATGCAAAAGTTAGCCAGGTGAGGTGGCGCATGCCTGTAATCCCAGCTACTTGGGAGGCTGGGATGTGAGAATTGCTTGAACCTGGGAGGCAGAGGTTGCAGTGAGCCAAGATGGCATCACTGCACTCCAGCCTTGGCAACAGAGTGAAACTCTATCTGAAGAAAAAAAAAATCCATGCCATTATTTTTGTTGCCTTACCTTTTTTGTGATGTATTATACATGTGATTCACTTTATACTGATCCATTTTCATTAAAAGCAAATCCAATGTAAGAAAACTTGGATTTGCAAAATACATTAACGAGAGACTAATTTTTAACCTCTCAAAAAGATCAAGTAAAGCTTTCCCATGTGTTTCTTAAAAGAAACTTTAGTTTTATATTTAAAATATGACTTGTAGTGTATTCAACTTTGAACACCAGGGTAGTGGGAGAGTAAGTTCTCAAGGTAATATCCCAGGTTCATTCTCCTCTTATTTTACTATGTCTCCATTTTCTAACCCTGTATATTTTGTTGCCTGAGGTTTTTAAATCACATATATAAATTTTGAATATATTTCCCATGGTACATCACAATGCCCTATGCAAATAGTTGTGGTTTACACACACAAACACACCCTTCAAAAAATATAGCTTGGGATTTTAAGAACTGCAGAAAACAAAATTGATCCTTCATAACTATTTGAAAGTATTACCAAGGAACAATGAATGACATAAAAATAAAGGAATTTGTTTATCTCTAAAGGTCCTTAAACACTGAACACTTCGACTCCACACCAGGAAGAAAACAGAGATTGATCAAGTCATTCTTTCCACCTCCTCCCCTAAAATACTTGTGGTTTCTTGATAGGCAATGTGGGTCTCCAAGTGACATTCACTTATGTAGATATCACCAAATTACTCTTAATGATTCACTGTGGAAAGGTTGACAAGATGGAACTTTCTGCCTGAAGCTAACTGGGAGTGAGGAGAACTGAATTCCAGACCCAGCCCTGCCATTCCTAGGTTTGGTGGCCTCACCTGAGTCATTCACTCATTTGGACCTCATTTTCTTCAAAAAGATGTAGAGGTTTAACTTATTTTTTTAGCTTCTTTCTGGTTCTTTTGCTTTTGTTATCCACATTATTTTTGTGCATTTGTGTTTGCTTCAAAGAGTAACTGAGTATCAGTGATGAATGAAGGGCCGGTGGCAAGAAAGCTCTGCAGGCAATAAGAGGCCATGTTATCTATAGTGGAATGAAGGGTCATAATAAAACTGATTAAAAGTCAGACAAATTTTTATTATCATCATGCACTACCAATTCTAAGCAAGGTCAGTATAAAATTGACTAGGGAAGTAGCCATGCCCAGCATCCTGCCCTCTGTAGACCACTGCTGGACATGTTGGTCTACAATTTAAAGGAGTATAAGGTTAAATACTCACTTATTCGTTTCATTAAAGTGAATCTTTGAGAGGGAGAATACAAGGACAGAATCGTACCCATCTCTTTGGTTCAAATGGGGGATTCTAGCAGAGCAAGTATGTAATCAGTGTTAAATAGATTCTCTGTCCCCTTATCTACAACTTCACTGCATCCCACACTTCACCTCCTACTTTCTTCCACCTCAGAGCAGGAGAAGACTATTCTCTCCACAAGGGCTCCAGGTCATTCCCCTCAACCCT
>NW_012101687.1:5890377-5964924 GCF_000951045.1 Mandrillus leucophaeus | reverse complement strand
GCATATGCTGTATTCCAGATCTCAGTCTGTGCAGAGAAAAATCTCTGACACACTTTTCCAGATGCTTTTGGAAAGAGGTTTCAAAGAAGGACATGAGAATTTGGAGGAAACAATAGAGTTGAATGATCACATACCTGGAAGTCAGAAAACCCAGATTCGAGGTTTTCTTTCCAACCCTCCATAAATCATCCAACAGCTCAGGACTTAAATGTGAAATGAGGAGATTACACCACAAAATTTTTGTGATCCCTTACACCAGGGTTTTACCAACAACACTACTGACATTTCGGAGTTACTATTTCTGTTGGCGGGGGTGTGTGGGGAGCTTTTCCAATGCATTGTAAAGGTAGTTAGCCTCTGCCTACCAGATGCCAGTAGCACCCTTTCCCTTCTCCTTCCCCCACACCCTGAAAATATGACAACCAAAAATATCTCTAGAGCTGCCAAACGTTTCCTGAGGGCAAAATCCCTGCCAGTTGAGAATCACTGCCTTACAGCTTAATTTCATGACAACTACCCTATTGCCAAGTAGCAATGTCTTCAATTTTTTTCCATATTTTTTCAGACAGTCCAATCTCTTGAGTATTTTTAAACACTATCTTATATACATCATACATTCTGCAGGTTCTACTTTTCCCTAATTAAAGATGTAGAAATCAGTTTGTACACATACTACATGGAGACAGGTTGCAAAGTTGACCTGTAACTAGACATGAAGTAAACAGATGACTGATTGGAAAATATGTTACAAAGGTTTCTCCTCAAAAACATAAGCTCATGAATGGTAAGGAAGGACTTTGGACTAGACTTGGTTTTACACTAATATAAAAGCTACCTGTCAAGAACAATTGAGAAGGTCAAGATTTCCTTGGCTTTCCCATTTTCATTGTTCATTCATATTTCTCCAAAATCCAAGTATAAACAGGCAAGTAAATGTTCTGATATGCATATTATATTTAGATGTGAAGAGCTTAAAATATGTAATATATGCCTTATCTTCTAAATGTATTTTTGTAAAGGTACTGATATATTTTTTCTACATTTGGGAAAATAACTTTCTTGCAACTTAAACAATATTTTAAATTCTGTTGCCTCATCATTTAGTAATTAAATATTTAGCTGAACACAGTAAGCCTAAAATATATGTATCATCTGATTGATACTGTTCTAGTGCAGGTTTTGCTTTTACACCATGAGGGTCACGGAAACTGAAGAGAAGCAGTAAGTTAAAAACCTTAGACACTATGCACATGATAAAGGCATTTATCTTCAGTCTTTTCCGTCCTATAGCTTAAAGAAAACACATTACATTTGCTTGAAAGTAATTATAATAAAAGTAAGAAGACATTTTACTTAATATCAGACATCTTTTCTTTCTCATTCATGTGATTAACATTTATCATGTGAATATTCCAAACCTACCCTTTTTTCAAATTTTAAGCTTTAACTTTTCCCTACCAGAGTCAATGAATACCACCAGTATAAATGTTTCCAGATTACAAGGAGGTGAACTGACATAAAAAACAATAAAATGTCTGTCTTTTCCTAGGAGTTCAATGTTTAATATGCATTTCTAGTTCTATCTCATAGATGCATAGTCTTTTCCCTTAAGGAGAGCTCCAGGTTACAGTGAGCTATGATCACAGCACTGCACTTTTGCCTGGGCAACAGAGCCAGATCCTGTATCAAAATTAAGTTAAATTAAATTAAATTAAATTAAATATTAAAACTTAGGAGGGCAAAGTGGTAAGAGTAAAAATTCTGGTTGTCCAAATTATTCTTTCATAGATACCCTAAATTTAATTTGTCAAGTATTTACCAGATACTCAAGTTGATATATGGCTAATGCAGAGATTTACCAACATAAGAAATAGTGGTTTATAGCATAACTATCATCTTATTAATATTTGCAAGACTACTTTTTTCTACTAAGCCATGTTGGATGCATATCTCCATTTCTATAAATGTTGTAGACCTGTGTTTTATGGTTATTCCTTCTATAAGCCTACCATTTCCTCATGTGACCAAACCTCTGGCATTTTTAATAAAATTAGTTAAATTTACTTTTGAATGTATCTTTATGGAACAGATTCATGTGCATAATTAGTTGATACGTATGTGCAGCATAACTAGAAATACCAAGTATACTGTCTTGAGGAAAATCTCAGTACCATGAAACTGAGAAATCATCTTTTACAGGGCTTTGTTTACTTTATCGTTAAGCCTTTATTTTGGTTTGTATGCCAGGGTGGGATGGAGAAGATCATACTCTGTTGTTTAGTGTGAGAAAATGTGACAGGAGTTTTTTATATCTCCTTCTACAGATTCTTTACAGATTAAAAGAGAGGTTTCAGCTTTCCTTAAGACAAGATAAAGAGAAAAACCAGGAGATCCACCTATCACCCATCACATTACAGCCAGCACTGTCTGAGGCAAAGACTGTCCACAGCATGGTCCAACCTGAGCAGGCCCCAAAGGTACTGAATGTTGTCGTGGACCCTCAAGGCCGAGGTGCTCCTGAGATCAAAGCTACCACCGCTACCTCCGTCTGCCCTTCTCCTTTCAAAATGAAGCCCATAGGACTTCAGGAGAGGTAAGAGCTTGTTCTGTATCCCCTATGTGTGGCTTTTTATAAAAAGAGTATTCATCAACTAAAAAAGAAAGAACTAGTAATGATTGACATAATTGGGTAGAATTGTTCACCACTAAATGGGCAGTCAGACGAAGTAGTGTTTCTTGTCTCCCAAAGGAATCCAACTGCGTTAGATAAAATCTGTTAGGTATGTCTGATTCTGTTAAGCTTGTCTAGATCCATGATGGTGTAGATCCAAGCAAAGTTCATCTTCAAGTTCACTGACCTCACAAGATGCTATCTTGTTTAATCGTCATGAAACTCTGGTAGGTAGAGAGACTGAGAACAAGCTCAGTGTTTCCTGCAAAAGCCCACATTGTCTGGAGTCAGGCAGGAGTCGATGCCATGGATTAATTTTTTTAAAGTTTTAGCTCTTCATTTTTTAACCACAGCAAGCATTCAATATCAAGATCCATAACACTGGACGGACACAGTGGCTGATGCCTATAATCCGAGTACTTTGGGAGGCTGAGGTGAGTGGATCACTTGAGACCTGGAGTTCAAGACCAGCCTGGTCAATATGGCAAAACCCCATCTCTACTAAAAATGCAAAAGTTAGCCAGGTGAGGTGGCGCATGCCTGTAATCCCAGCTACTTGGGAGGCTGGGATGTGAGAATTGCTTGAACCTGGGAGGCAGAGGTTGCAGTGAGCCAAGATGGCATCACTGCACTCCAGCCTTGGCAACAGAGTGAAACTCTATCTGAAGAAAAAAAAAATCCATGCCATTATTTTTGTTGCCTTACCTTTTTTGTGATGTATTATACATGTGATTCACTTTATACTGATCCATTTTCATTAAAAGCAAATCCAATGTAAGAAAACTTGGATTTGCAAAATACATTAACGAGAGACTAATTTTTAACCTCTCAAAAAGATCAAGTAAAGCTTTCCCATGTGTTTCTTAAAAGAAACTTTAGTTTTATATTTAAAATATGACTTGTAGTGTATTCAACTTTGAACACCAGGGTAGTGGGAGAGTAAGTTCTCAAGGTAATATCCCAGGTTCATTCTCCTCTTATTTTACTATGTCTCCATTTTCTAACCCTGTATATTTTGTTGCCTGAGGTTTTTAAATCACATATATAAATTTTGAATATATTTCCCATGGTACATCACAATGCCCTATGCAAATAGTTGTGGTTTACACACACAAACACACCCTTCAAAAAATATAGCTTGGGATTTTAAGAACTGCAGAAAACAAAATTGATCCTTCATAACTATTTGAAAGTATTACCAAGGAACAATGAATGACATAAAAATAAAGGAATTTGTTTATCTCTAAAGGTCCTTAAACACTGAACACTTCGACTCCACACCAGGAAGAAAACAGAGATTGATCAAGTCATTCTTTCCACCTCCTCCCCTAAAATACTTGTGGTTTCTTGATAGGCAATGTGGGTCTCCAAGTGACATTCACTTATGTAGATATCACCAAATTACTCTTAATGATTCACTGTGGAAAGGTTGACAAGATGGAACTTTCTGCCTGAAGCTAACTGGGAGTGAGGAGAACTGAATTCCAGACCCAGCCCTGCCATTCCTAGGTTTGGTGGCCTCACCTGAGTCATTCACTCATTTGGACCTCATTTTCTTCAAAAAGATGTAGAGGTTTAACTTATTTTTTTAGCTTCTTTCTGGTTCTTTTGCTTTTGTTATCCACATTATTTTTGTGCATTTGTGTTTGCTTCAAAGAGTAACTGAGTATCAGTGATGAATGAAGGGCCGGTGGCAAGAAAGCTCTGCAGGCAATAAGAGGCCATGTTATCTATAGTGGAATGAAGGGTCATAATAAAACTGATTAAAAGTCAGACAAATTTTTATTATCATCATGCACTACCAATTCTAAGCAAGGTCAGTATAAAATTGACTAGGGAAGTAGCCATGCCCAGCATCCTGCCCTCTGTAGACCACTGCTGGACATGTTGGTCTACAATTTAAAGGAGTATAAGGTTAAATACTCACTTATTCGTTTCATTAAAGTGAATCTTTGAGAGGGAGAATACAAGGACAGAATCGTACCCATCTCTTTGGTTCAAATGGGGGATTCTAGCAGAGCAAGTATGTAATCAGTGTTAAATAGATTCTCTGTCCCCTTATCTACAACTTCACTGCATCCCACACTTCACCTCCTACTTTCTTCCACCTCAGAGCAGGAGAAGACTATTCTCTCCACAAGGGCTCCAGGTCATTCCCCTCAACCCTTGTAACTTCATCAGTTTTCCTCCTCTACCTTCAACTGTACCCTCTTTGCTAATGCTGTTCCCTCAGCATAGAAATAGGTTCCTTTTTGTATTAAAGAAACTCCCTTAATCCAATTCCTCCTCTGGTTCTTGTTTTTCCTTCCTTTCTCAAATACGTGTCTTAAAAGAACAGCGTGTACTTGCTGCCTCATTGTTCTTCTCCCACCTTTCATTCTCACTGCTTCTTTCACATGCTCGATTATCAAATTAGGTATCGATGGTCTCACTACCAAATTCAAAGCACATGTTTCATTTCCCATCTAGCACTAATAACTACCTCCTTTTTAAACTTCTCTCCTCCTTTGGCCTCAAATACATCATTTTTCTGTTTCTTGAGTTGCTACCTTTGGTCTCCTCCAGATTCCCTTCTCTTGTTAACTTTTAACTTCAGAGTTTCATTCTGTGTCCTCTTCTCTCCTCCCTCGGTCATCCAACCACGGCCAGTTCTTCTCTTACTACCTTTTAGTGATTCCTGAAAAAGAACCTTTAGCTCAATCTACCTTTCTGTTGAAATCCAGACCCATATTTCAGCGCTGAACTGTGCGTCGCTACTCTGACTTTTCTTAAACACTACCAACTTATAACATTCAGAAATGGAACTCAAGACCTTCTTCATCAAATCATTTCTCTTCTTTTTAAATAGTGACTCTCTGAAACCTGTAATATCCTCAGCTCCTTTGTGTTGTTTCTTCCCCCTCCCCATACAGCCGAACATTATGAAGACCTGGCACCTTCTCCCAACTGTTCCCCCTGTCCAACCCCAATCCCACTGAGAACTCAGGATCTCCTAATTCTAGCCAGTCTCCTCCTGGTCCCCACCTCAAATTCTGTTTTTCTTTTTTTTCCCAGTCCACTCTCTAGACCTCTCAAACAGTGGTTTTCTAAATTATATTTGAGTGTTTTTCTCTTTATAAAATTCCTCAGTGTTTCCACATTGCCTTCTGGAAGAAACTGATAACTTCTACATATAAAATATGAGGCTTTTTCTGATCTGGCCTGTGGGAGCCTATGTCCACCCATATTTCCTACTAAACACTCCCTTAGGCTCATCCTGCTATTTGGACATTTTTCCAGGTACCATGCCATTCTCTTTTAAGCCTAAGAGTTAATATTTGTCTAGAACCTGTCCTTTTCCCTATTCCTCCTTGCCCTTGAAAAGTACCATCAATATAGTGGGCATTAATCTGGGTCTACAAATCAAGAAGACAAGAAATGCAATTTTATTTTTCTGTAACTCAACCTAAGCTTTTTTTCTAGATGCCGTTTCACCTAAATGGTAGAAACTCAATCTCAGTCCTTTTCTGATTCACCCAACCTTCTTCTGGTTTCCTAGAGTTTCCTCTACATTTTAAGGAGACTTTCTCAACATGAAGAGTAAGCCCCCATCTGCCTTGATGTCATCTGTGCACATTGTCATCTGCTAAAATATCCATTATCTCCTTGGTTCTCATAAGTATTCCCAGGACAGTTGCCACCATGTTGTTTCCTGTGGCCATTCATACAGTCCCTTCATTTCCAGCCATTGTTTTCTCCTTTCCTCTCTCTCTTCCTCTTTTTCAGTTGTATCCAAACCACTCTTAGAGGCCCAAGAATCATCTCACTATTCTACCCCAAATGGAGGCATAGGAAAACCTGGGCATATCTAAGACATGATCCCCCAGAAACACTTTCCATCCATTTCTCATGGCTCTACCAAGGATCACGGTCCTCCTACTGAGGGTCCCCCATTTCCCAGGGCTCAGCGGTGAAGGATCCAGGGTCTCACCTGCACCCACAAAGCAGCCCCTCTAACACTTCCCCTGGGCCCATGGGCATTTTCTTAGGCTTTGGGAATAGAAAAGCCTACTCTGGCTTATTTCATATCCTACCTTATCTGACATCCACACCCTGAGACACCACCTTCCACCAAAGGCCTGGCCTTTAGAACACAAAGCCCATGACAGGACTCAAATTTCCCTGCTTTCTGCTCTCAGATTTCTTCAAAGGCAATAAAACACCAAAAGACCCTGACAGCCTGAATACAGTGAAGGTCCAAAGGTGAAAGTGGGAGTAGGAATACAGGGAGGGGAATTTAAGCATCACTTCCTCTTGGAAGCCAATTTGAGGCTCCCTCTACCTCCTTCTTCTGCTTCCTCCAGCCCAGTACTGATTCAGCTACGTCTCTTCAGTTCCCCGCTGCTTTAGTTCCATAACCCCGTGTGCATACTGTATTTATAGCACTTCTTTGTTGTCTTTAAGTTCTGGTTTACTAATATGTTGTAGCTAATAGACTCTAAGCTTCTTGAGGACACATATATGATTTAATTGTCTCCTTATCTCTTACACATAGAACATAATTTCTGGAGACCAGGAGCTCCTGGAAATAAATGCCTAAATGAATGAATTAACCAATTAATGACTGTTTTTATGACTAACCTCAGGTGAACTCCCAGTAGCTATTGGGAAACACTTTACCTATTCCACCAACCCTTCCTGTTCTATTCTCACTCCCATTTTTCTACCACAATTCCCTGCCAAGATGACATAATGAAGAGTTTTAAGAGTGACCAAATTTGAAGAATGTACAGTGTTCCACGCAATCAGAAAACTCTTCTGGCAGTTTTAAGCCTTAAAATTTAATTTATGTATATGTGTTCTAATGGTGCCTTTAAAATAGTCTCATGTTTAATAGCTCTCCATCTTTCGATCCTGGAGTGAGGTAATAATCTTCTACTTATTGCATAAAAGTATGGCTTTATTAAAATCACCATGAGACCATAAAGGCTGCATTATGAGTCACTTGTCCCAATCTTTTGGATCGTGTCATATAAATTTCTCATCCCTGATTGGGGAAATCTATCACTTTGATGTTATTAATCATAAAATATAATTTTAAAGTTAAAAGATAAGTAAAATAAGATATAGAGACTAAATGGATTGCTTAACTGAGTGTAAAGAATACACTCTGAAATTATGAAGGTTAAAGAATCTTATAAAATGAGAACATATTAGCCAGGTGTGGTGGTGCACGCCTGTAGTCCCAGCTACTCAGGACCCTGTCTCAAAAAAATAAATAAATAAATAAAAGAGAAACATAGCAATTCTCTCTTCTTTTCTCCCTTTTTCCAACTAATCACCAAATCATGTTGATTCTTGCTCCTCCAACTTTCTCATTATTGATTATCTCTTTCTGTAATCATTACCTTGGGCCCAGCTCTCATTACTTCATGATGAAATTGTTGTGTCATATAATTATACAAATGATATTAAGATTAATATATGTAATATATTTCATATATATTATTTTATTTCATCTTATCTGCCTGCATCTAATTCTCTTTCCCCCTCCAACAGTCTTCAGGTTTATCTTGCTATAACAATCTTTCATTATCATACTTTGCTGTGCAAAAATCCCCATTTGGCTCCATTTGCTTACAGAATAAGGCATAGACCGTCTTGTTGGGCCTCAGAGGTCCTACACCATCTGGCCCTGATCATTTACTCCGAATCTATTTGCTACTACATCCCAAAATAAACCTTCTATTCCATTCTGTTTCCATCCCCATCCCCCTCTGTGTGCTGTGTTCCTGTCCACATTTGCATTTCTGTTTGCCCGGTCCTTCCTATTCCCTCGGCCTACTGATCTCCAGTCTCCAAAGCCCAACACAAAACTTACCCCCTACCACTGGCCATGTAACCTATTCGTGCCCACAGTGATTTATAACACCTATGAATTCTCATATATATCACTCCTCTGGCAGTGATTTTAGTTGAACAGTCATTCAGAAAGGGACTAGAACTGGTTTTTAAGCAGTTTGTCTTATGTTTTAAGCAGATGGCAAGAATTTTAAGAACAGGTACTGTGGCTCAAGATACTGTGTCTCCTGTGGTTCCTGTAAATCCTGGTACATAGTAAACACTCAAAAATATTATGGAGTTAATTAATGTTGCTTCACATCTGAAGAGCTCATCTGTTTCTAAAGAATCTTCCATAAGAACCAATAGCTTAATGATAAACTGTAGACCTGAGTCTCAACTAATACTACCTCTGACACTTATTAAATAAGTGGCTCAACAGATTAAGTCCTCCATAGTATAGTTTTCCCAATCTATAAAATAATATCTGATCTACCTTACTTCAACAGATACTACAAAATTAACAATCCATATAAAATGGCATAGTGTCTTTGAGAAGGAAAAGGAAATCTAATATTCTTTTTGTTTTTGTTCTCTGATTCCATTTTACAAACTTACACTAGGTCAGTTATACCTTTGAACTCCGGAGTTGAAGTTTATTGTCTACTGAACTGCTACAGTTGAGCCTGTCATATAACATTATATTTTTAACTGTCAATTGACATAATTTTGTTCATCCTATTTGTAAACATACAGTTACATGTAACTTATAAATACATACTTATAAACTGGCCACTAATTGTTATCTAATAAATAACAGTATCAAATTAATCAATTCTGGTCTAACAAATGCATTCATTTCCCATGGTGAGTCCAGGTACAAATTCAAATGCTTGCTCTGTAACTACTACATACATAAATTGAAACCTGTTTATTCACCTGTATTGAGGAGCATAGCGTGTGCCTTGCACAGCTCTTGGGACAGGTAAGCTACACGACAAATGTCACGTGGCTGGCACAGCGTGAGGCCACAGTTAGTTCATGTTCCCGCTCCTCTTTCGTCCCATCCTTGCCCTCCCAAAATGCTCCACTGATCACTCTCAGGGAAACTGTATACATGCTGAGTTCCAAATGCCCATTAAATGAGCAATCACATTCAAACTCTAGAAAGTACATTTTCTTCAGTGGGAAACCAGAGAACTTACGAATCTGAAAGGTTCTGCACATTTTCCCTTTGGGCTACTGTATGACTAATGGCCAATTTTATGGAAAGGAAATCAACAGGCAAATTGGATAGGTTCACATTATTTCCTCATTTTTCTCACTTGATTTTCTATTATGAGTAAACACTGTGCAAGGACAGGTAGAGAACTGTCCAGGAATGAAGGGTGGCACATTGTAATGTGGCACTCTCCATCCTGGTTTCATTTCTCAGTGATCAGTTGGTGGGCCCTCAAGACTATGATATTAATGAGTGTTCTTTTCTATCATAACGGAGGCCTCAGCAGGCCCCCAAGGGTTGCTGATATCCAACAAACAAACATTCTCTAACTTTTCTTAAGCTATACCATAATAGGGTATACATGTTATGATTTACAATAAATACCGTGCAAATGATATAACACCCAGAATTGTGAGTCTAAAGGTTTCCTTAGGAGTTGCTGAGCTTGGGAGATTTTTATCAGAACTAGAAATTTGTCTGCAATGGTGGAAGCAATGAAAAGACAGTCCATGCCAAGAAAACGTTGACCATTCTACATTCAAACTCAAAGACTTTATGTACTACAATTTCCTCCTGGCAAGGCAGAATGTCCTGATGTCCGTGCCTTGCTTTCCCTAGTGGAGGTACATTTTGATGCTTAAAACTTTTAACTTGGAAAATCTTTAATCATTCCTCCACTGATCTCTTTTTGGGACATATGAGTAAAGAGAAGGGAATAGAATTAATTAATATGACTGCATATCAGAGCATAAAGTGTAAAAAATACCCTGGAAATTAAAATCTGTATTCATGGCTATAGATGGTGGCTCACGCCTGTCATCCCAGCATTTTGGGAAGTTAAGGCAGGAGCGTCACTTGAAGCCAGAAGTTTGAGACCAACCTGGGCAACACAGTGAGATCCCGTCTCTACAGAATTTTTTTTAACAAATTAGCCAGGCATGGTGGTGTTTTCCTGTACTTCCAACTACTCAGGAGGCTGAGGCAGGAGAATCTCCTGAACCTGGGAGCTCAAGGTTGCAGTGAGCTATGATTGCACCACTGTACTCCAGCCTGGGCAACAGAGCAAGACTTTGTCTCGAAAAATATATATATATATAGATAGATAGATAGATAGATAGATAGATAGATAGATAGATAGATAATTTATTCATTAAATAGACCCATCTTTGAAAATGGATCCAACTCTCTCATTTTCTGTCAAATAAAACTGGGGCCCCGAATCTTTCTCTTAGGTCTTCGGTGAGGTTCTCTAAAAGCACAGCTGGAGACAAGGGCTCTTGTACAAATGATGTATTGAGAAGATGCTCTCAGGGGAAGCCTATTAGGAAAGCAGGGCAAGCAGAACAAAGAGGACAAGCAAAGAGGTGGTGGCAGCAGCCATCTACCCTCAGCCTGATTGCACAGGGATCTCTGAGCACGGGTGGCCCCTCATGGACAGTTGTCTCACCTTGAGGCAAGGGGACTGAGCCTCTGCACCCTCATGCCAGCCAACCACTGACTCTAGGCCACCCAGAGGTGGTGGAGGCCTAACCTCCTAGGCACCTCTGGACTCAGCAACACCCATCAGCTGAGGGGGCTGCTCCAGCTAAGTGGCAGCTGGGCACCACTAACAGGCTACCCTCCCAGCAGTGGGGGAGGAGAGGATGCGGCACCAGCCAGAGAAAGGCGACCTGAGAGAAAGGTGACCTGGGTGGGGCACCAACAGCATTACTGTACTTGCCAAAGGTCGCAGCAGAGCTAAGTTTATACTCCAGGTTCCTTTGATCTTCCCAGGTCATTATACACGTACCACGTGGCCTCCTTCAAATAAACACCATTCATTCTATTGGAACCTATGTCCCAGCCCCATTTAACACAGTCTATCAACCATGACTCAGTTGCTCAGCCTGACAACATGAGGGCTTATAAACATAACACATAGCAAACATGTAGAAGCAAATTCCAGTTTAACTCCAAATAACATCAATAAAAATAACAACTGAATATGCCCTGTTGACCCTTTACATGCATTATCTCATTTCACCATCCCAAGGGACGTTTTATGCCCTCCTTAGAGTGGAAACTCATGCTCAGAGAGTGTAAGTTATGGCCCTAATAACTTAATAGTAAGTCACTAGGAGTGTGAGGGTGACAGATAGAATGCGAACCCAAGCAGTATTGCTCCAGAGGCTGTACTCCTAATTAATAATAAATTGTCATGCTTTGGGGGTTGGGAGAAGGTGTACACACCTCTAATCTATGGGAAATAAAATTTAAAGTAAACTACAAATCAATATATTTAGCAACTAGGTATATTATGGAGTGTCACACTGTTTTTCCTCTTAGCAAATTTTATGCTCAGATTTCAGAATATTTTTCAGATTTTAAATCAAGCAAAGTGCAGTTTCATGAGGTGGATTCAAAGCACTCATGACAGATAACCATTTCACTGCCACTCTAGAAGTGCATTGTCTGTCTCAGTTTTTTCCTTAATCTGGTTGTTGCCATTCTGGAGGCCTGGTGGTAATCTGACATAAAGGACCAAGAGGAAGGTGAACACAAATAGAGCAAAGAAGCCAAAGTGAGGGGACTATAAGGCAATAATTCAGAAAACTCAAGTCAGAAAAGGATGGAGGGGTCTCCATATTGTTCAGACATCCTGGACAATAACTCGTCCACTTCACTATGTGTGTGATTGTCAGTGGAGGTGACAGGAACAGCAGAGAAGCACATGGTCATGCCTGCTGCCAAGCTGCTGCCCGTGCTGCTGTAATAGAAGGATGCAGAGTCACAGCTGATGGGTTGGACGCTAACCTGCCACCTGCCAACCACTGTGCTCGTGTATGATCTCAGACAACCTTCACAACATCCTGGAGGCAGGCACTATTTCTATGCCCATCTTGCAGTTATGCTGACAGAGAGACTTAGAGAGATAAGTAATATGCTCAATGTCACAAAGAAATAAAAATCTAGTGGAAGATACAATCTTGACAGCCTGTTTACAAAATCTGCACATAACTACCATATTCTACCTTTTTCTAGATGATACAGGTGACAAAACTTTAACCTTCTGATACAGTTTGGCTATGTCCCCACCCAAATCTCATCTTGAACTGTAGCTCCCATAATCCCCACATGTCATGAAAGGGACCCGGTGGGAGGTAACTGAATCATGCAGGCAGGTTTTTCCCATGCTGTTCTCATGATAGTGAATAAGTCTCACAAGATCTGATGGTTTTATAAAGGGCAGGTCCCTTGTACACAATTTCTTGCCTGCCACCATGTAAGACATGCCTTTGCTCCTCCTTCACCCATGATTATGAGGCCTCCCCAGTCATGTGGAACTGTGAGTCCATTAAACTTCTTTTTCTTTATAAGTTACTTAATCTCGGGTATGTCTTTATTAGCAGTGTGAGAATGGACTAATACACCTAATATTTTTATAAAATATTTTCATATTCTTGTAAAATACTTATATGGGGATGTCCAGAGCTGGGGGAGGTACTGGAAACATGCACAAGCCCTTCATGAACAGTGAGCATCAAGCTGTTCTCTTTATTTGTCAGATTTTATGTAGGTAGGTTGGGATTCTGGAGGGTTGGGAACAAAATTTTCATAGGGTTTTTTATTCTAAAAAATAAAAGACCCCACAGGAATGAAGAAAAAGGAAGCAAAAGTTTTGAAACCTGCCTGAAAATTAGTGGTACGCCATGAGACAAAAATGTAATCGTGTTAAGTGAAAGAAATGACAGTGGATACAACCCAGGGAGAGTAAAATAGGAGCCAACATATATTATTAAAGAATTAAAAGTAGAGGAGCTTTGCCTTAAAAAGTAAAAATTGGCCATTACTCATTGGAAAGCACAGGCCTGGCATAATTTCTCTCCAAGCAGACCCTGAAATATTTAAGCCATTGTGGCTGAATGAGTCCAAAGAGTGTAGACCTGGCAGTGGCTCTAAGAGGAATCACGGTAATTGCTCCTTTCCTCTGCTTGCCTTCCCTTTCTCCAGTTGTGATCCCTGACAGAGCAGCAGGAATAAGTACCACTGAGTCCTCTAACTGCTATATCTGCCCCCAGACCACCCCTCACACAGGCTGCTTCACCCTGAGGTTCAAGCAGAAAGGACTTCTCAGCCCTTCCACTCTGACCCCCATCAATCCTTCAACATCCATTAGCTTGCAACCCCGTCCAGGACACTGCTTCGAGCTTTACAGGGTACTCTCCATTTGCACTCATACCATGGGAGAAAAAATCTAACTACCCTGGGAACTCTTTTGTCAATTCCGTAGGGTATACGTTTCTATAACGTTTTTTCATCTTGACCGTAAAGAAGAGGTGGCTGTAGTACAATTTTTTGAGATTAGTATTCTCTGACTCCTTTACATGTGATTAAATTAGAGTTTCACTTTGGAGGGTACTAAATGCAGTTGCTTTTTAAAATGAGATTTTTAAAAATTTTTGCTAGGGGACCATGTTCCAGATCTTGATGTACAGGTTGACAGAATTAGGTGAAATGGCCTGTTTTGAAGAAGCGTTTTAATCAGGGCAGGCACAGATAATTCCCAGCGTAAGCTTTGCTTCCTATTTTAAGAACAACCAGTTCTGAATCTTAGACACTGTGTCAAGAGGTTTTGCCTTGCAGCCAGAGACTTTGCCTTAGGAGTTGTTTGAAATGTATCATAAAGCTATAGATAGTTCAGGGTCCCACTATGTGCATTTTATGAACTGCCCAAACATTGTTTTCCTGGGAAGTGAGCCGCCACTCTTCTCTCATCAGATTTGCGCTGATATTAGCATATGACCTCCAGAGCAGAACAGTGAACAATCACAGGTTACTCATGGCAGGCAACTTGAACAAAATTTATTTTTCAGCTGATGTGGGTTTTTTCTGTAACATAAAAAATACACTTGGATTTATTTATATAAATATAAAACTATCTTCTTCTGTAAATCTTAAAAGCCAATCTAAAGTGTTACCCATTTAGCAATGCAGCATGATTATCTGGGTATAATCTAAACATGGATAGAGCACTGTTCTCAGACACATTCTGATAGATGAAGCTCACGATTGGAGGACGTGGAATTAGTTCCCTCTAGTGGAGAACTTCATGTTGACATAGTTGTTAGCTTGTCTCATCTACGGGAAAGAAAGGTGAAATCTTTTTCTTTCTTTTCTTTCTTTCTTTCTTTCTTTTTTTTTTTTTTTTTTTTTTGCCATAATAACTTTTCCTTTTTTTCCTTTTTTTTTTATGACAGCATCCTCTCTGGCGGGTAAGGCATAATCTTTTTTTGGTAGATACCTTAGAAAAAAGGTCTCAGTGTAACTTAAGAATTGACAAATTCTTGTGAACACTTTTAAATATGATACACTTTCTAACAATGCTTGGCATCCAATCATTTTCATTTCTCATTATTTTAAGTAATTTTAACAACAGTGTGTCAAATGAAATTATTGTTGCCTAGTAATGTCTTATAGTGTATAAATTTGTTTATTTAAGGAAACCTTTTTTCCAAATCATGGATGCAAACAGAGGCCTCAAGGATTCTCCCCTTTTCCAGGCCCTCCCCATCCCACCTGCCTTACTTTTCATTTCCTGCCTTTTCCCTCTTGGCTTTGATTTTCCTCACGGTGGTGTCTGTAGCACAATGCCTACCACCTGGTGCATGTTCCATAAACATTTGTTGAATCTCAATTTGAAAAAAGGAGCAAGTTCTTAGACAATCAAGTTAATTTTATTGGAAGAAATATGTTTTAAAAAAATAAAAATAGATTATGCACCGGGCATAGTGGCTCATGCCTGTAATCCTAGCACTTTGGGAGGCCAAGGTGGTCAGATCACAAAGTCAGGAGTTTGAGAACAGCCTGGCCAACATGGTGAAACCCCATGTCTACTAAAAATACAAAAATTAGCCAGGCATGATGACGTGCGCCTGTAATCCCAGCTGCTTGGGAGGCTGAGGCAGGATAATTGTTTGAACCCAGAATGTGGAGGCTGCAGTGAGCCGAGATCGTGCCACTGCACTCCAGCCTGGGCAACAGAGCAAGACTCTGCCTCGGAGGGGGAAGAAAATGGATGCTCACCACCGTCTCACCCTTGCCCCACAGAAGCCAATGATGCTGGCAGGTTGTCTGGCCTCATTAGACACCTAGAGGGGGCCCCTTGGAGCTGTGCTCCCTGCATGTCCTTGGCAATGTCATGCTGCACCTGGGGATCTGAGGGGAGCTCCTAAAACCCTCATGGTCCCTGCTGTGAATATGGTCTCCTGAATCATTTGTTTTACTCTTGTTATGTTGGTTCCTGAGTTAGCATGTTGTTACCAAATCCCTATTCAGAGGAATATTATTTCCCTGATAGAATCCTTAGTCTACTTAAGGTTTCTAAGAAAAAAAGTTGGAATTTTAAACCCGCTTTAATCAAAAATAAGAGTAAAAATGATGAAGTACTAAAGGATCTGTGAGAACGAATACAATCAAAATATGGCAGAGGCCCACTTTGCCTGAAGGAACATACCTCAGACGTGGATCCTTTATCTTGTCAGTCTCCAGTGGATGGTCAGGACTACTCAAACACCTGTCCATTTTTCCAGGCAGCTCTTTTTTTCATTGCCCAAGGCAGCTTCTCCAAATCAGTGCTGCTGTCCTTAAATTCTCTTCTCCCATCCAATACATAGAAAAGTACAGAATCTAGGAATAAACCATCCTGAATTACCTCTCCTCTCGTTCCCTGGCCCCATCGATAACACACATGTGTGTGCAAGCACACATGCACACAGTAGGATCTCCTGAGAGCTTATTCCTTTTTCTTTGCCCACTTCCTAATACCACACACATACTAGGGGTTCTCTAAATATTGACTGAATGATACAGAGTTAGCTTTACTCATGGGAGTTAGCCATTTTCGTCTGTTTCAGCTCTGAAATGTCCAGTTGGTTCTAGGAAGCCCAGAGAAAGGGAGAAATTCTCACTTGCCACCTCCTTCATGGGTGCTTACATTATCCAACCACTCTATGTGGCCAACTGGTTTTTAAGGGCTGTGGTTGTGGCCCCTCTGCTCCTGTTTAATGAATACACTTTGTAAACTTTAAGAGACTTTATCCTGAACCTGTTATTACAGCATAAATATGCATCAAGACACTTAAGTAAGAAAATATCCTACAATTGAATGGTTCCATATTAGTGAAAGAATGGTCTAGAAATCTAGAGGTCTTAGATGAGGCAATTGCAAGTTTCTCCAGGTGAGGCAATACTTCCTCATCTTTGAACATTCTGTAGAGGGGTGACTGTCCTTATCGTTGCTTTCCTATTTGTACATGTTTAAACTCCAACTTTTTTTTTCATTTCTGGGGAGGGATTTTTCTTCTATCCAAATTTTTGATCCAGGTTATCGTTATAATATTGACCAATGGTTTAACTTTCCATCACAGTTTCATAGAAGAGAGTTGTTTATTTGACTTTAAAGTATATTTTCTTTCTTTCCTTTTTTCTTTTCCTTCCTCCTTCCTTCCTCGCTCTCCTTCCTCTCTCTCTCCTTCCTCTCTCTCTCCTTCCTCTCTCTCTTTGCTCTCACTCTCCTTCTTCTCTCTCCTTCCTTCTCTCTCTCTCTCCTTCCTTCTCTGTCTCTCTGTCCTTCTTCCCTCCTCTCTCTCTATCTCTCTCCTTCCTCCTTCCTTCTGCTCTCTCTCATTCTCTCTCCTTCCTCTCTCTGTCTCTCTCTCTCTCCCTCTCTCTCTCTCCCTCTCTCTCTCTCTCTCCTAAGCTGGAGTGGCATGGCATGATGCTAGTTCACTGTAACTTCAAACTACTGGGCTCAAGCAGTCCTCTCTCCCCAGCCTCCTAAGTAAATAGGACTGTAAGCACATGCCACCACATCCAGTTAATTATTTTGTTTTTGTAGAGATGGGGGTCTCACTAGCTGATCTCAAACTCCTGGTCACAAGTGATCCTCTTGTCTCAGCCTCCCAACGTGCTCGAATTACATGCATGAGCCACGGTGCCTGTCCTCTGATTTCTACTTTATTTTCATTCATTTATCCTTTTGAGACAGGGTCTTGCTCTGTCGCCTAGGCTGGAGCACAGTGGAGTGATCTCAGCTCACTGCAACCTCCTCCTCCAGGGTCCAAGCTACTCTCCTGCCTCGGTCTCCCAAGTAGCAGGGCTTACAAGTGCCCGCCACCATGCCCAGCTAATTTTTGTATTTTTAGTAGAGACAGGGTTTCACCATGTTGGCCAGGCTGGTCTTGAACTCCTGACCTCAGGTGATCCACCCTCCTTGGCCTCCCAAAGTGTTGGAATTACAGGAGTGAGCCACCAAGCCAGGACTTCTAATTTAAATATGTTCTTCCCTATATAACCTGCAGGTGGCAGAGTGAAACAACACTATACTGTAAAAGTAAAATTCAAGGCTTGTGTGTGACAGAAATTCTCATTAGAACTTACATCCTCTAGGGTGATCCTAGTGAAATCTAGTGTGGGCAGGGTGTCTCACAAAATCTTTGACATAATGTCAATAATACTCTGCTTGGAATTATTATTTTTTCATTTTTTTTGTCATCCACTAGTTGTATCCCCCCAAGAGGATAAAAAAATCAAATGACATTAGAATGTCAAAATCCTCAAAATATAAATCACAAGTAAAATAATTAAAACATGGCTTGAACATGATTATTGGACTCCACAGGTTTTTTTTTTTCCTTAAATCATTATGATTCTTCATAAGAAAGTAAACTGTGTAATTCAGTAAACTAAATTATAAGCTGCTTGGAGGTAAGGATGTCTCTTTTTTATGGCCATGTTCATGTATTAGTATTGCCTATTATGGTGCCTGGTGTACATTAGACCTTAATAAATGCTTGATTTCTTCCCTCATTCCCACTCACTGTTGGTAACAGTGGTTATGGTGGGCATAGTTATAATCTGGAAATAAGTGTTAATATTTTAGAGCTGGGGGCCTCTCAAAAGGCCAAAAATATAGCATTTTACAATTTAGAGTAACGGTCCCCAAAACTAATGTAACATAGTCCTCTAGGGAAACTTTGTAATATTTCTAGATATTTCTATCTAAATAGACTTTCCAAATGGAAAATATTCTAAAGTCCAATCCAAATGCAGCTTCAACAGCTCTGGTCCAGGATTGGGGAGAGATGATAGATAGATAGATAGATAGATAGATAGATAGATAGATAGATAGATAGATAGGTAGTTATAGAGATATATACAAATAGATCATCTCTACACATAATCTGTATAAAGATCTATATATACACACACACGCAAACATGTATGTTTAACATATTTAAATATATACATTAAATGCATGAGTTTAAATACATTTAAGTTTAAATGCATATATTTAAATGTCTATGGTATATTTGAATGTATTTATATTAGTATATATTTCTATAATCTATATTTAAATTATTCCTATTTGGGAACTGTAATCTCAGTCTCCCTGGTCCAGTTCGCAAGGATGTTCCCATAACTCTACAGCTGTTGCAGAGCCTCTGATGCGAAAGCAGTGGCCATATCCCTTATTGGAAACAGAGTTCTAGGACTGAAACAACTCGTGGATTGCAAACCTGGAAGCCTTTCTAATGATTTTCTAAAATCTGTTTCATTTTTGGCCCCATAGTATTCCAACAGCTCTTACCTACTCTATTATACCGGGTTCATATAGCCGTATTCATCACTAAAATTGTTAGGATCACAGGCTGTTGGTGCCAGAAGGCACCCTCTTTAGTGTTGTGTGGACAAGGAATGGAGACAAGAGAGTTAACTAATTAGTTTACAAAGAACTTTGAGAATCGATGGAAGCCATCTGTCAGTACAGGTTGAATATCCCTAATCCAAAAATCCAAAATCCAAAGTGCTACAAAATCAAAACTTATTGAACATTGACATGATGCTCAAAGGAAAGGATCACTGTAGAATTTCAGATTTTGAATCTTTGGATTAGGGATACTCAACTGGCATATATATCTATACCATCTATATATATCTGTTTCCATAGATATATATATAGCAAATCTTCCAAAATCTGAAACACTTCTGGTCCCAAGCATTTCAGATAAGGGATACAGGGATACTCAACCTGTATTGGGTTATTCAGCGATAGAACTGTAGCTGGATTCATGGCCAGCTGTGGATTATTTCACATTTTGATAAATCAGTACTTTTTAATTATGCTCCATGGGGCCTTAGGGAAGAGGTAGGCTAGTGGGGCCTGGGCCCTTCTCTGATGCCTCAATGAGCTGAGCTCTGCATGTACTTGTTCTGATTATTAGACTTACAGGTATGATCTTCTTTTCTTTCTTAACCAAGAACCCCTAGCTTTGAAAAGAGTTTGATTACCACTGACACAGTTGTTTACTCAGACAGTCTGCTCGGGCTAAACATGTTCAAGTGAAGTCAAAGACCTGAGGGTGAAAGTAGATCATGTGATGTTCAAGTATGTATGTCTTTCTCACGTTTTGGCCATTCTGTGCCCAGTTTGGATGCATTTTTCTGTGAGATTCTGGGTCTGAGTCCTCTGTGTTGGTGCAGTGATGTAGCTAGGCAGTATTCTATGCCACCTACCATTCCCCTCAGTGTATCCAAGACATCTTTAGAGTTTCCTAAGGCTGTTCATAACTAATATAAATTTTTCAGTTCTTTCTAGAAAATATTCTCAGGCACACTTTTTACTGGCCACTTGGAAAACCTGATTACAAAAGTATCTGATAGCTGCTTTTATGAATTTTTCTTTGGTAATTTTTTAACAAATTAACTCTCATAAGTTATGTACATTTATGCTTAGAAGTTAATTCTGGTTTTTTTAATTCTTATAACCCATTTTAAAGGCTGTGTTTTAACCTTATCATTATAATTAAGGTCTTCAATCAATCACCTTTTCTGGAAACTACTATAGTATCCCAGAGAAAGCAAGAGTTGTTTAGCAAAAACCTCTATCCATGAGGGCATTTGAATTAATAAGTAACTGAGTGTTTTAATCTGCTGAGAGAGAGAAAAAAAAATCAGGACTAGGAGCAAAAACTTAGTTCCATCCAATTAGGATCCTTCCATGACAGCATAAAACCCTTTAAAATTTGTGAGACAACTTCAAAATTTCTTCTTCCACTATATTGAAGTCTGACAATATATGCTGAACATGATCAAATACACAATAATTAATATGTAACTTATGTTTAATACTAGGTAAGAATTTTAACATACATGTTCTTTCTTCCAAATTCCAAAAGCTTATTCCACCTTCCCCCTACTCTCCCCTAGCCATCCCCTGCATAAATATAAAAATCTTAAAAAGATTGGAGAGAAAGAATTGGGAATAAGAAGGAAGAAATGCATTTTGTAAATGCAGCCAGGCATGGTGGCTCATGCCTGTAATCCCAGCACTCTGGGAGGTCGAGGCTGGTGAATCACTTGAGGCCAGGTGTTCAAGACCTTTTAGCAGAGACATGGTGAAATCTCATCTCTACTAAAAATACAAAAATTAGCCTGGCATAATGGCACACACCTGTAATCCCAGCTACTTGGGAGGCTGAGATGTGAGAATCATTGAACCTGGGAGGTGGAGGTTGCAGTGAGCTGAGATTGTGCCACTGCACTCCAGCCTAGGTGACAGAGTGAGACTCTGTCTCAAAAAAAAAAAAAAAAAAAAAAAATTCAGACTATCCCATGATGATACTGATAACAAATAACATTTATCAAGCACTAACTGCATTCCAGGCACTGTTATACTTTACATATATAACTCATAAGAGTCAAAACTACCCTATCATTATTATACCTGTTTTACAGAAAGGAAAACCATGGCTGCAAGAAGTTATGTCACTTGCTCAAGGGCATCCAATTGGCCATGAGAGGTATACAAGAAATATAGAATACAGGTGGCCTGATTCCAGACCCCAAATTGTCAACCACTGTACATACATTTCTAGGGCCTTAATTTTCTACCCAAATTTTAAGCCTGATTTTTGCCCTAAAAAGTGGGCATATGGTAGGTTTTTGTTGCATTAAATTAGATTTTTGGTATATTTTTCTTGAATTAAGTTGACTAAAATATATACATATGTATGTATTTTACAAGTGTAATGTAAAATGTTTTACAAAAACATTAAGCAGACTGCAAAAAGAAAAGCATCATTCTTTACTGGGTTTTAGCTTGGATCTTCTGGGTAATGTCATACAAAGAAGATATTGAAAAATATCACTTGTGATCATGATGTATTTATGATGTGTACATAATAAGCAATACTATTGACGATGATTTTACTATTTGAGTTCAACAGGCACAGTAATGTCCCTCCTTAGTGAAGAGAGACACATCATTGAATTTACCTTAAACCAGGCTGTGCATTCATCCTAGAATTTAACAGAGTCTAGAAATATCGGCCTGTATGTCTCAGAGAGCCAGATATTTAACTCTTTGACATTTAAAATTTTGTAATACTTGGAAAAGGTAAAAATAAATAGATGAAGGGTTGTTTTACCATTATTCTAAAGAAACAACCAATTCTGAATGTTTTTTATTCTTTTCCCCTATTTTCTCTGTTCTGTTAAAACCATCTGTACCTCAAGGACAATTGTCAGTGTACAAAAACTCACTTAAGTTGGCTCTTGGTACTTTTTTCCACTAATAATCAGTCCCCAAATCAATAACTGGAGAATCTGAATTTTTCCATGTGCTAAATTCTTTGCTGACAGAAGTACAAGAACTTAATACATTGGGGAGGTGGGGGGGACTTCTATTTCCTGGCTAAAATATAGCTGCTTTTCCTAGATTTGGTGGATAATTTTATTCCATTGTGCTTTATTTATCCTTAGTAGAACTTGTGGGATTGTTTTCAGGATAATGTCAGGGTAATTGTTCACGATTGAGCTATGGGCCAACCCAAGGGCATTCTTCTGAGAATAGTTTGGCTGAAACATACAAAAGATCTCTCTTCTTATCAAAAATATTTCTTCTTAAACATAAAGATAAGTGAGGAAAAGTTTGACATGAGATAAAAATAACAAAATCAGTCAGTGACTAAATGTCTCATATGCTCTTGGTACATAGCTAGATGGCAAATAAATCATGTCTCCCAGCCCTGTCTCTTCATGCTTATTTTATTATAGGAGGACACAATATAAGATGCCCTTCTTATACTGGGGCAGGGTGCACTCAACACACTTTCTTTCTCAGGAAGGTGGAATAGGCCATGAGGCAGTACAAAATACTGATAAATATGAGATTTCAATATTTTTCCAGCTCTTATTAATATTTTTAATTTTAAATGAACTGTGCAAATAACACATTTTTATTATAGAAATTTTGAAAGCACATTTAAGCAAAAACAAAAATAAGGAGATTATTTCCTAGCCAGTCACACCACCAAAATAGCCACCATTAACATTATATAAATATATGTGTGTGTGTGTGTGTATATATATATCTCCAGACTTACATACACATACATCTGTATACACACACCACACCTCTAGTAACTGCTAATTATAGTAACAACAATGATAGCAACTGCAGCAGGAACAAGCACCAACAGTACTTGCAACAGTCGCAGTAGCAGTGGTCACTACCAATAGTAGATCAGTAATAGCAACAACCTGAGAATATATCACTACAATGGCCAGAAACACAGAAGAAGCTACAACAACGGTAGCGGTAGCACTGAAGGTGTCTTGGTAGCAGAAACAGCAGCAATAGCAGTGCAGTAGTAATAAAAACATTAATAATACCAGTTAAGGGTTACATTTATTACATATCAAGCCCTGTTCTAAGTGTTTCACACATATTATCTCAATTAAGCCTCATAGAATTCCAATGAAGCACGTGCACAAGTTGTATCCCCATTTTACAGATGAGAAAACTGGTGCACATACAGGTTAAGTTGCCCAAGGTGACACACTCTTAAGGGGCAGAACCTGAATTTGAACCCCAGGCAGTCTGGTTCCATAATCCAGTCTTAACCACTATGCTGGTTGTAACAGCAGAAGTAGCATGAATTCTAAAATTCAGTATCAAGAGTGTTTTGCAATTTATATATACTTATAAAATGAATGAATACATTTGGGGAGTGATTCTGAAATTGGAAGAATAGAATAAAAGGATATGAAGTAACTTAAAAACCTCTCATAACCAAAATGGTCATTTTTTACAACTTCCAACTTAGACTATCAAAGAAAGCATATTTTGCAAACATTTTGCTCTATTTCATTCTTCCTCAAAAATCTGTATCTATTTTTTGTGTGTTTGTCTAATTTTGGAGAGTCTCTCACTATGAAGTTTTAAATATAAAGAGCAAATTGGCCTGGCGCGGTGGCTCACGCTTGTAATCCCAGCACTTTGGGAGGCCCAGGCGGGCGGATCACAAGATGAGGAGGAGATCGAGACCATCCTGGCTAACACGGTGAAACCGCGTCTCCACTAAAACTAAAAAAAAAAATTAGCCTGGCGTGGTGGGGGACGCCTGTAGTCCCAGCTACTCAGGAGACTGAGGCAGGAGAATGGCGTGAACCCGGGAGGCGGAGCTTGCAGTGAGCAGAGATCGCGCCACTGCACTCCAGCCTGGGCGACAGAGCGAGATTCCGTCTCAAAAAAAAAAAGCAAATTGCCATGCTCCTTAATTTATAGACATGCCTCTACATATTTAGGTGCTGAATAAGTATCTGTAAATAAATGAATAAAGCAATAAAAAAAAAAAATTCAGAATCACACTAAAAGCAAATAAAATTGAGTTGGGCCATGCACATACCACTCCAATAAGAATGTTATTTAATGCTAATGCAAAAGCAGCCAAGGAAATAAGAAAAATCTTTAAAAAAACAAAAACCAAAAGGTAAATTTGTTGATGCTTAAAGGTTCTCTTTTGCTTCCTATAATCCCACATTTTGAAAGTTTTATTTGCAACCTATATTTGTAATATTTAATCTGTGTGTACGCTTGAGACTGTCCTTATAAAAAGGGTTATTTCTGCCTCTTAAAAGCTATAATTCAAGATAGAGTGAAAACCAAGTCACTATAATGCATAAATAAGATTTTATCTTTTGAAAAATGAGAAAATATTGAGTCCTGGGCAAAATTTATTACCTCTAACATAAATTTGAATTGTGTCCTTTCTAATGATTTCAGATTGCCAGAAGTGGCAAAATTAGAAAAATTAAGTCTGCTTTACATATAAAATAGCTTAAAAGGGAAAAAAAAAAGCCCTCAAAAAGTTATCTTGGGACTTTTCTGCTTAGGATTTCAAGCTGAAATTTTGGTGATATGCCTTGATTTAATTTCCAAGTCTCTTATCTGTAGTTTATTCTTGTTACTGCAGTTGCTACTGGTTTTTCACTTGTACACAGGAAACCAGTGCCAATCAATTTTGTTCCCAAGGTGACAGGAAACCCTGGTTGGTCAGATGTTGATTGTGCTTGCTGTTCATGCTCCACCCATCATATTTTCTTCCCTTTTGGCTGAACTTAAGACAAATTAATCAGTGGTCGACATCTGGCAGACAGTTTTGGTGTCTTCTCAGTGATTTGTTGACCCGTACATCTAAACAGTAAAAATTCAGTGCGTAAAACTTGTTGGCACTAAAGATAAATGCTGTCAAGAATCTTTTCCAGGGACTTGCGTGGAAGGTCCGTCTTTTGGATTTTACTTGAAAATGTGAATTTTCCTGAGTAATGAAACATCTGTTCAATAAATATTTCACCTTCTTTATGATGGCGGGTGACTTACCTCACTCTATTGTAAATTCCAGATATGAACCGTGAAACAGGGGGCAAGGAAGGGTTCAGAGAATGTTAAGCTTTTTCACAGGCCTCTGCTGCTTGTAATTAATCTTTAACCACCTGCATATTTTCTTCATAATGAATCTTATCCCAAATAAACATATCCCTTGTCACCTGAACACTCTGAGAGAAAATGTTGATACCCAGAATCTGACAAATAAGGTAACTCATAAATAAAAGCTAAGCATAAAGTCAAGTCGGATGACCTCCGCGTCCTTCCAAGCCAAACTTCTTTGGAGTCTCCTCTTTCAAATTCATGTTTTATGACTCTATAAAAAAGGAAAATTACAAACTATCTACTAGCCTTGTGAACTCTTTTCAGAAATCATTTGTTTTAAAGAGAACGGTACTAAAATATAGGTCTAATTTTATCAGGTCTAGGGACAGGAGAGAGCATGAGAAACACACAAGAAATGTTGTCTTTATATAGGAAAATGAAGGAAGGTAACAATGCAGGAAGGTGAGATTTAGATAAACCTAAAAAGGGCAGGTATGTTGGACCGGATAGGCTTTTCCTGTTCCTAAAATGTCTTGTGCTCTTACACAGGAAAAGCATTCTTACTCACCCAAGGCATTTGCAAGTCCTAGGCACAGGACCCAAAAGGACCCTGGGTTCTGGTAGTAAGAAGGCAGGAAAGGAGTGGGTGGGAAAGGAAGCATCCATGGGGGGCCCATAGCCAGGACAGATTTTTCAAAGGGTAAAAAAGCCTCTAGCCGTTTATTCATCTATGCCTCTCTCACTTTGAAAACAAACTCTGCTAGTTTGTTCTTATTTCTTAATACAATACTTCCCATGCCAAAATTTGGATACATTTTAAATTGGGGTCAATTTAGGCTTTAGAGTCTTTAATGAATTGGTCAGCATGTTCATGCTCTTTGAGAGTCTGCCGCCCTCCCTGACCTGCCAGTTCCAATAATCATCCAGCTATCCTCCCAACGATTCCTTTCCTGGATATATTCGCAGGGCGAATTTCGATCCACTTTGTTTACTTGTTCACTATAGTATCTTCCACAGAAAAGCTAGGCCTGTGAAATAAAGATTAAACGGGCTAGAAAACTTTGCAATGCTGTGAATCCTAACCACTTTGCAGAATTCATAATTCCAGTTTTGCCTAGTAGAAGAAAAGCCCAAGATCATAAATATTTCTAAGCCGTCAGAGAAACTTTGCATTTGCCAAGGCCCTATAAGAGAGCTGATGGTGAACCCAAACAGAATCCTGCCGAATACCTAAAATGTGTTTGAAATATATTTTATAATTCCTCCATCACAATGGTCCCCCTTTTGATTTGTGTGATAATCTATTTGGACAGGAGCTATCCACCGTGTGCCTGCTCTTCTTTCCACCTGCTGTTCCATCAGCCGAGGAAAGGGTTGTGCCCAAGGGAGGTGGCTGTCAATTGTTATTCACAATAGCGGTGCCCCTCATGAAATGCTCTGCCAGGATGGATAAATTATCTATTCTTAGATGGAAGTTTTGTATCTGTGCGATGTTGACTGACTCGGACTCTAATCAAAACTGTTCCCTTGGTTCTCCTCAGTATATTTCTAACCTATTTCTAACCCGAGAACTGTAGGATATTTGGCAGTACCATGTGTAAGTAAGAGCTTTTGCAGGACTTCCAAGCAAGAGAAGTAACAATGGGTATATGCCTGCAACACATTTCTTTTAGGGGAATATGGCACGAGTGTTTTTGTAGATTATCCAGTTTATATAACATATGCATTTTAAATAACTAAACCTGTCTTGACATGCTTATACTAGAAAGCATTGCTGTTAAGGAGCACCTCTATCTAGGCAAACCCTATTCAGTGAAGAACCAAATTTGAGCTTTAATCTGAAACCAAATAGAAAAAGTTGTTGGAAGCAAAGATGAGGGAGTGGGGGGAAATAAGATTATGTATCAAGCATATTCAAATATAGGATAATATCCTGGGGCCTAGTGGTAGTACCAGTAAGAAAAACATGCCTGAGCCGGGTGTGGTGGCTCACACCTATAAGTTCCAGCACTTTGGGAGGCCGAGGCGGGTGGGTCACTTGAGACCAGGAGTTCAAGACCAGCCTGGGCAACATGGAGAAACCCTGTCTCTACTAAAAATACAAAAATTAGCCAGCTGCTCTGGAGACTGAGGCAGGAGAATCGCTTAAACCCGGGAGGTGGAGGTTGCAGTAAGCTGAGGTCATGCCACTGCACTCCAGCCTGGGTAACAGAGCAAGACTCCGTCTCAAAAAGATAAATAAATAAATAAATAAAATTACCAGGGTAACAGAACAATACCTCTATATAGAGAGGGAAAAAACTGGAAAAGGCTTGGTAATTCTATGTCTGTACCTAACATTTGTGGAGCAGCCGCTATGTGCCAAGTACTGTACAAGATGCATCACAGGTATATAAAATTATTTCCTCCTCATATCCACCTCAGGTGGGTAAATTATATCATCTCACCTCTAATGATCAGGAAAGGGAGACACAGGCATTCAGGTACGTTTCCATGGTCACAGAGGACATTACTGCAGAGATAGGATTTGAGCCCAGGTAGTGTGCCCCCAGATCTCACGCTCGTTCCTATTTCCTGCCTCCCCTAATGGCCAAGGCACCCTAGGATTTTTCTTTTTCCACCTTCTGCATATTCATAATTGGACTATATTAAATTTTTTCGGTGGAGGAATGGAAGCATTCTGAAATAGAATAATCTGTTTAGCCTAACACTCACAGACCAATTCCACTTTGAGAAGAGCGACGGTTGCGCCTTTCACCCTCCAGATGGCGCCTGTGTGCCACTCACAGACAGGAGAGGTTTCAGGGTCGTCAGCAGGGTGGGCTCTTGGTTTTGTTCAAAGGACATTTGAGCATTGTTTCTCTGTCCTCAACAATCCTACTTGAGACACTTGTTGCCATTGTAAGATTTAAAGGGCCATGTACCAATCCTAAAGCTGACAGGGAGCAGCCGAAGCCTCCCTTAGCAGAAGTCCCTTATTGGCATCCAGAGAAGATGTCCAGTCACTATGGGTTCAGACCGCAGATGCTGTTAGCAGGGGTTTCCAGCTAGGCGACCGTGGCCCTCTGGAAGGTTCTCATTTGCTATCCATCGGAAGGCCTTTTATCGCTTGTTAGTAATGATGCAGATTTGTTTTAGAGGCAAGCAATTCTTTCAGTGTTTAAGCCTTTGCAATTTTCATTATTTTTTAAAAAATGATGTTTTCGCCCTTTTGCTCCCCTTCCTAACAAAAGAAATTGTTAGGAATTACATTACTAATGTAATTTAGTCAAGGAGTTCCATTAGGATTTGTATCGAAAAGGGATTTCTAGGATAAAGCACCATTTTGCTGAGATATGATCTTCAGGAAAGGATGGGGCCGGGCAGCCTCGTGAAGTTTGCGTTAGTGAACTCTGAGTTCCCGTAATCCTGCTGCATGCCTTATCGAGGGCAGCCTAGGAGTGAATTGGCAGTAGGTTAGAAAGCATGATTAGAAGAGGGAAAGCTGAAATGGCCTTCATGGCAGCTGTTTTCCTCCACAGGATACTGGGTGATTCCTGTCCTAACCAGATACTGATTACTTAAAGCTTAGCCCAAGAGTTCTTGTCAAAAATGATTTCCGTAGCATATTTTGACTTGCTGAGGTCTGAAGAACTTTGAGAATTTGTTAGGTGTGGATCTGAACTCCAGGAACTGCTCAGTAGTATTCAATTAATGAACTCTATCCGTTCGAACAGAATGTCTTAAGCACCTCGTTTTTATCTCATTCACACTTCTTTGAATGTCCTTATCTGACATGGAGAATTATTGGTGGAAAATGTGTGCATTGATAATTCAGACAAATGAAAGCAAAATAAGACCAAAAGACTTATCTTCAAATTGTTTTACACAATATTTCAAACATACGCAAATTGGTGTAAATATGTTTCAGTCTGTAAATTGATGTGTTCTTCTAATATTTCCCCATTATAATTGAATCCTTGTTTTGTAAACATTTCACCTCATCTACAATATACACACTCAAAATATTTAAATTGTTGAAAACTATTTTTATCGTGAATACATTTTCTTCACATAAAATACAAAGGATTAATGTAACATTTAAGTCTTTAAAATATTCCACCAAATATTCAGCCCTGAATGGTAAAACACAAAAAAGGTGTGTGTTTGTGTTTAAAGCAGTGGTCCGGCTGGGCACGGTGGCTCATGCCTGTAATCCCAGCATTTTGGGAAGCTAGGCAGGCAGATCACGAGGTCAGGAGTTCAAGACCAGCTTGACCATCATGGTGAAACCCCATCTCTACTAAAAATACAAAAAATTAGTTGAGTGTGGTGGCATACACCTGTAATCCCAGCTACTCGGGAGGCTGAGGCAGAAGAATCACTTGAACCTAGGAGGCAGAGGTTCCAGTGAGCCAAGATCACGCTATTGCACTCCAGCCCGGGCAACAGAGCAAGACTCCATCTCAAAAAAAAAAAAACAAAAAAAAAAAACAGTGGACCATGAGGTATTTATTTTAAATCTCTCTTAGAAGTATAGCTTCCAGTGTTAAAGCCATGCAATACTTTGTTGTCTCAAATGTTCAGCAGACAAGAAGCAATTCCAAATTCTATAAAAAATGTAATATTTAAATCAAAGTAATGGGTTTTCTAAAAGTCTTTTTATCTTGATTCAGACAGTTAATATTTGAAAGACTTTTCAAATACTGTGGCTGTATAGGATTTTTAAAGAGAATATTGTATTTTTCTTTTCTTAGCATAGATGCCTATTCATGCCAGAAATCAATAAGTATTATTACAGGAAAATTACTGACCAATTGTCAGGTTTTATATAATTGTTTAATATGTAATAAAAGCAAATACTATTTTTTTCCTTTGGAATCAATGCAAAACATTATGATAAACAGAAGAAATAATTCATTTCTAGTCAGTTTGGAAACTCTCTTTGTATTTCATTCTTATTTTCCTTTTAACACCTACAAGTCCCTGCCAAGCATAGAGGAAAAGCCTGGATGCATGGAAGATATTAAAATTAAGTCAATTATGTTCCATCTTGTTAGGTTTGCCAGGCATTCTGTAGATATGAGACATGTTCTGTATTTAATGATTTTGTCCTATGTCTTGTATTGACTTTGTCAGGGTGTGCTACATGTCCTGTACTAAGCATTACAAAAATTTGATAGTCAGAGCTATTTTTCGAAATCTAACTGGGGCGAGCCTCGTGTTTGTGTTTGCTCAATTTGGTGACCCTGTCCTTTGTAATACTTTGTTAGACTCTTTCAGTAGTTAGACTCATTTGTGTATTTCCTGAGTTCATTCTCATCAGAAATGATCATTTTCAGAATGAAATGTCACTGATATAGCTTAGGACAGCTTAATATGCTAAGATGACGGAGTTAGTTGGTATTAGAAGTCATTCTAACCTGACATTCTCTCTTTATTTGAAAAGAATGTTAGTGCTCAGTGTTTTTAAAGATTCTCTGTGTTCATTATTATGTAATTCACAGAAACATATACTGGAGATATAATAAAAATGTCGTTATTGAGTATCTCAGAAATTAAGAGTTGTCCAGATAAATATTAGGATTTTTATGTTAAAAAATTTCTGGTAAAAAGAAATAATGAATTAACTCATAAAACAATACCTGAGGAAGAATAATTTGTTAGAGAAACAAAGAATATTCTTGTCGCCATTGTTTAAAAGTCTGTTTTTACATATTATTCACTGCCATCTGCCTGAGAGAAATGTTGAATCTAATAATTAGAACATTTTAACTTTGCCTTTATGGTTATAGTAGTGATTTGGATGATATATTCTTGCTGTGAGAACTTGATGATCACCAGTTGCGTATCTATGGGGAAGATTGAAGTGTTTTTTGTAATACACAAAATGGTTTTATTTTATGGGACAGGGTCTTGCTCTGTCCCCAGGCTAGAGTGCAGTGGTGTAATCATAGCTCAGTGCAGCCTTCAACTCCTGGGCTCAGGTGATCCTCCTGCCTCAGCCTCCCAAGTAACTGGTATTACAGCCATGAGCCACTATGCCCAGCAAAATGCTATTTTAAATAATCTTTGATGAATAGTGCTTATAGCTGATATGGTAGATACCATAGGTCCTAGGTGCTTACTCTCTTGTATCTCAAAAGTGGTTGAAAAAAGTTACCATTACCTATGTAAGTCTAGATAATTGAGAGCGTGGTCTCAAAGTGGGGCGTGTGCATCCCAAGAAATGTGTAAAATGATCCATTAGGGTGTAAAAATACATATTAGAAAAAAATTTATATTTATCTTTCCCTTTCCTACTTCAAATTTTGTAAATATTTCATAATTTCCATAATACATAAGTACAATAGTACATGTAATATAATTACAAATACATAAATTTCATTAGAGGTAGACTTTTTTTTTTTTAACTTAGAAGACAGACAATAGAAAAAAACTGAAACTTACTAACAGCTCTACCCAAAAATGGGAGATAAAGTTAGAGTACATATATAGTGGAACCAATGCAAGTGTTTTCTAGCATGTCTAGAATTCCAATATTTTAATGATTTTATCCTGTTATAAGCACTTATTAGAAGCTGAGAGACAAAAGAGATAAAGAGGCTACTTTATGTAATGTCTTAAATAACAACAAAAAAAAATACCTTTGGCATACTCAATATATAGGAGAAACTTTCTTTGGAGACAGGGTATCCTATCACCGAACCTGGAATGCAGTAGCGTGATCACGGCTCACTGTAGCCTTGACCTCCCTAGGCTTCAGCGATCTTCCCACTCAGTCTCCCGGGCAGCTGGAACTACAGGCACACACTACCATGCCCGGCTAATTTTTGAAATTTTTGTAGAGATGGACTTTCGCCATGTTCCTTAGGCTGGTCTCAAACTCCTGGGCTCATGCAATCTGCCCACCTCGGCCTCCCAAAGTGCTGGGAGTAAAGATGAGAGCCACTGCACCCCGTGTATAGGAGAAACTTATATTATGTTCCTACAGATAAATTTGCATGAATAAGCAATTATATAGTGGAAGACTCTCCATGGCAACATTGTTGGTAATAGCAAAAAGAATTGGAAATAAATATCTAGTAATAGATATTTTCATATATATTATTGTGTATTTACTTATGAAATCCACATTATTGTTCTAATAAGACCAATTTTTCAATATATAATGTAAAGTGGGGAAAAAGTTGCAAAAACTATATGAAATTTTATGATCCAGTTTATAGTTGTCTTTGTAAGTGCGTGGGCGATTGAGAGAAGGGTACATAACACAAATTGTGGTGAGCTGTGAGAAGCAGAGCCAGAAAATCAGGAGGTGGGAAGAACTAGGGGAAGAGTGCTTTCTTTTTCATTTGCTTCCTTCTGCATTATTTGAAAACTTTAGTAGAAGTATGTATTAATTTTATAATTAACATTTTAATAATGAAAACAAGGCATTGTTTTCCTTGAATTAATAGATATTGATATCATAGATATGTCTATTCAACATAAAATGAAGTGGAACTAGAACAGTAACCGCATTATTTGAAGAATAATGTAGGCAGACACAGTCATGAAGACTACAGAGATACCTTCGGGTATCTACTTCAGAGTAACTAAGTAGGGCCAAAACTTCACTTTTAATCTATGCTGTGTCTCCATAACTGATTGGATAAGACCTACCACATTAGGAGGGTTGCTCTGCTTCACTTGCTCTTCCAATTTAAATGTTACTCTCGTCCAAAACACGCTCAGAGAAACACCCACAATGAGGTTTGACCAAATACGCAGGCAACCCATGACCCAGTCAACTTGACATATAAAATTGATCATCACAAATACTATCAAAAAGTGAAAAGACAATTCATAGAATGGGAAGGCATATATGTGATAAGGGTCTAGTGTCCAGAATATATACATAATTTTACAACACAAAATAAAAAGACAACCCAAATTAAAAATAGACCAAGGATTTCATTAGGCATTTATTCATAGAATATATGTAAACGTCCAGTAAGCCAATGAAAATATGCTCAACATTGTTAGTCGTTAGGGAAATGTAACCAAACCCACAATGAGATGCCACTTCACACCTACTAGGATGGCTATTACTAAAAAAAAAAAAAAAAGGGCAACAGCAAGTATTAGCAAGAATGTGGAGAAATTGGAACTCTCAGACATGGCAGGTGGAAACATAAAATGGTGCAGGCACTTTGGAAAAGAACCTGGTAGTTTCTCAAAAAGTTAAACGTAGTTACCATATAACCCAGAAATTCCATTCCTAGGTGTATACCCAAAAGAAATGAAAGCACATATTCACGCAAAACTTAAACACAGTCATAGCAAAATAATTCGTACTAGCCAAAAGTGGAAATAACCCAAATGTCCATCAACTGATGAATGAATACACAAAATGTGGGTGTATCCATACAATGGAATATATTGTGCCATGAAAAGTAATGTAGTACTGATAGATGCTACAACGTGGATGAACCGTGAAAACATTATGCTAAGTAAAAGAAGTCAGACAAGACACAAGAGGCCATATGTTGTATGACTCCATTTATATGAAATGTCCAAAGCAGGTAAATCTATAGACACACATGTATATTAGTGGTTTCTAGAGCTTGGAGAGAGAGAGAAATACAAAGTAACTGCTAGTGAGCAGGGAGAATTTTTTGGGGGTGGGGTTGGTGAGGAAAATGTTTTAAAATTGATTGTGGTGATTCTTATACAACTAAGTGACTATACTAAAAACCATTGAATTGTACACTTTGGAAATGTGAATTTTGTTGTACATAAATTATATCTCAATAAAAATGAGGAGGCAGTATATATAACTTTAGTTTTCTATCATAAATGTTACCCATTAATATTATATAAAATTGGTTGGGAATTGCTTCTGGGCATTTTTTCATTTTGTTTGATTTAGTTAAAGCATGCTAATTTAGAACATTTTTATTTCTGGGAAAGCAAAGGGATATATTTCTTATAGCAAGCATAAAAGCGTCCTTTACATGACAAATTTCAATTCACTCTTTAAAATGTGTATATTTTGCATTCCAGAAATACTTATTTTTTTACCAGTCCATCTGCTCCTTGGACATAATATAGATAATAAAACACAGTATCAAAAATAAAAACTCCTTACTTTGTCTGGTATGACTAATATCTGCACTTGGGTGAATGGCTATTTGATTTTCAGGGTTATCTTGCAATTATTTTATCTGACACTAGATGAGAAAGGACCCAGAAAAAAAATGAATTATTATGAATGGCATCAAATCAACAAATCCCAGTTGCTTACGGGGAGAGGTTTATTTTAACTATTGGCAACTGTGTTCAATAATTTATATTTAGGCATTCATCCATGTACCGATAACATGATTGTGTATTTATGCTGGCAAGAATCTGATCACAGTGATCAAATCAAGTGCATTCTCTTCATTTAATGCTAATACAGCCCCTCCAGGTAATTGACGCCTTCCTTCCTTCCACCTGAAGACTGATGACACTTTAAATATGATCTGTGGCCACAGAGTAGCCCAGCAAAGTCATTGACTCTCCACTGACCAAAAGGAAGCAACTCCCTACTCTGAAATTCCAAGGTGAAAGGCCAGTGACTTGTAGGGAGCAAAGGTCATCCTGGTTTATTTGCAAAGCACCTAACTGACCAAAGCCCACGATTATATGGTGGGTGGTACACTTCTAAATGAACACTGAACAAACACAGGAATGTATATTTAAATAACTTACTGTTCTTGGGTAAACATTTGGAGAAACTCTGGAGAGAGTAGATTTTCATAATTTTGATTGAGAGTTCATTTTAGGTAAAGGCAGACCTTGATGTGCCCTGGTTAATGACTTAAGATATCTGCTTTTTATATCAAATGACTGAGATGGATTCTAGAATCTTTCAGATAGATATTAAAGGGTACTTTTAAAAATACATAATCCTTGGCATAAATGTAAAAATTTTCTTTGTGAATATTTAACTTTATAAATGTTTCTTTCCAATGACTAAAAACAGATTTAAGGATTTGGAATTAAAATAAAGGGCTCTTTTTTAACTTCTATGTTAAGTTCAGAGGTACATGTGCAGGTTCGTTACATAGGTAAACTTGTGTCATGGGGGTTTGTTGTACACATTATTTCATCACCCAGGTTAATACCTACTACCCCTTAGTTGTCCTACTACCCCTAAATATAAATAAATATACCAAATATAATTATACTTAATAATCCTACTACCCCTTAGTTATTTTTTTCTGATCCTCTTCCTCCTCCCACTCTCCACCCTCCAATAGGCCCCACCAGCGTGTGTTTTTCCCCTCTGGGTATCCATGTGTTCTCATCATTTGGCACCCATTTATAAGGGAGAATATGTAGTATTTGGTTTTCTGTTCCTGTGTTAGTGTGCTAAGGCTAATGGCCTCCAGCTCCATCCATGTCCCTGCAAAGGACATAATCTCATTCTTTTTTATGACTGCATAGTATTCCGTGGTGTATATGTAGCTCATTTTCTTTATCCATCCATCATTACTGGGCATTTAGGTTGATTCCATGTCTTTGCTGTTGTGAATAGTGCTGCAATGAACATATGTGTGAATATGTCTTTATAATAGAGCAATTTATATACCTTTGGGTATATGGGATTGCTGGGTCAAATGATATTTCTGTCTTTAGGTCTTTGAGGAATTGCCACGCTGTCTTTCACAATAGTTGAATTAATTTACACTCCCACTAACAGTGTATAAGCATTCCTTTTTCTCCACAACCTCACCAGTATATGTCATTTTTTGACTTTTTATTATTTTTTTCCTTTTTTAATTTAAATTTATTTATTTATTATTATTATTATTATACTTTAAGTTCTAGGGTACATGTGCATAACGTGCAGGTTTGTTGACTTTTTAATAGTAGCCATTCTAACTGGTATGAGGGTATCTCATTGTGGTTTTGATTTGCATTTCTCTAATTATCAGTGATGTTGAGATTTTTTTCCATATGGTTGTTGACTGCATCTATATCTTCTTTTGGGAAGTGTCTGTTCATGTCCTTTGCTCACCGTTTAATAACAATTTTTTCTTGCAAATTTAAGCTCCTTATAGATGCTGGATATTAGACCTTTGTCTGATGCAAAGTTGCCAAAATTTTCCCCCATTCTGTAGGTTGTCTGTTATACTCTGTTGATAGTTTCTTTTGCTGTACAAAAGCTCTTTAGTTTAATTAAATCCCATATGTCAATTTTTCCTTTTGTTGAAATCATTTTTGACATCTTCATCATGAAATGCCTATGTCCTTGCCTATGGCTTGAATGGTATTGCCTAGATTTTCTTACAGGATTTTTATAGTTTGGGTTTTTACATTTAAGCCTTTGAAGCATCTTGAGTTAATTTTTGTATATGATGTAAGGAAGGGATCCAGTTTTAATTTTCTGCATATGGCTAGCCAGTTCTCCCAGCACCATTTATTGAATAGGGAATACTTTCCCATTGCTTGTTTTTGTCAGGTTTGTTGAAGATCAAATAGTTGTAGGCATGCAGCCTTATTTCTGGCATCTCTATTCTGTTCCATTGGTCTCTGTGTCTGTTTTTGTCCCAATACCATGCTGTTTTGGTTACCGTAGCCCTGTACTATAGTTGAAGTCAGGTAGCATCATGCCTCCAGATTTGTTCTTCTTGCTTAGGAGTGTGTTGGCTATTCGGGCTCCTTTTTGGTTCCATATGAATTTTAAAATGGCTTTTCTAGTTCTGTGAATAATCTTTCTCAAAAATTGTTGTAACAATTAAGTGAGATAATTCAGGTAAGCCATTTCTTACAAACTTGGCTTAATTAATGTTAAGTGCTATCATTGAATCTATAAATTGTTTTGGGTAGTATGGCCATTTTAATAATATTAATTCTTCCTATACATGAACATGGAACGGTTTTCCATTTGTTTGTATCATCTCTGATTTATTTGAGCAGTGTTTTGCAGTTCTCCTTGTAGAAGTCTTTCATCTCCCTAGTTAGCTGTATTCCTAGGTTTTGTTTTGTTTTTTTTTTTGTTTGTTTTTTTTTTTTGCGGCAATTGTGAATGGGAGTTCGTTCCTGATTTGCCTCTTGGCTTGACTGTTGTTGGTGTACAGGAATGCTAGTGATTTTTGCACATTGTACATTGATTTTGTATCCTGAGACTCTGCTGAAGTTGTTTATTAGCTTCAGAAGCTTCTGGGCTGAAACTATGGGTTTTCTAGATATAGGATCATGTCATCTACAAACAGGGATAGTTTACTTCCTCTTTTCCTATTTGAATGCTCTTTATTTCTTCCTCTTGCCTGATTTCTCTGGCCAGGACGTCCAATACTATGTTGAGTACAAGCGGTGAAAGAGGGCGTTCTTGTCTTGTGCTGGTTTTCAAGGGGAATGCTTCCAGCTTTTGCCCATTCAAGTATGATGTTGGCTGTGGTTTTGTCATATATGACTCTTAGTATTTTGAGGTATGCTCCTTTAGTACCTAGTTTATTAAGAGTTTTTAACACGAATGGATGTCGAATTTTATCCTTTTCTGTATCTATTGAGATAGCCATGTGGTTTTGTCTTTAGTTCTGTTTATGTGATGAATTACATTTATTGATTTGTATATGTTGAACCAACTTTGCATCCCAGGATAAAGCCTACTTGATCTTGGTGGGTAAGCTTTTTGATGTGCTGCTGAATTTTGTTTGCCAGTATTTTAGTGAGGATTAATGAATCAATGGTCATCAAGGATACTGGCCAGAAGTTTTCTTTTTTATTGTATCTCTGCCAGGTTTTGGTATCAGGACAATAGGTGTCATTTCTGGTCTTACAAATAAATGAATATATTTAATTTATTTGTAATGGTCAGGATTAAAAGGGTTCTTTGGTAGTTGATTGCATAAAGAGACGGGGATTATTCATTGTATTGTGCTACCTAGAAAATGCCGTGTGTCTGTGTGTGTGTGTGTGTGTGTGTATTTGTATTTGTATTTGTATTTAAATCAGCTGAAATTCAAAGAAGACTTCTCATTTCACAAGGAATGACTTAGTCATTGAGACTTATTAATTTTTTAGCATTATCTTTTTCTTAACTAATTATATAAACTAGAAAAATTAACTTAGGAACTAAAAATAGGACTACCATCATTTTGTTATTTTGTTGAAAGGGAAACAGCCTCCTCACCATGAATGACAGTCAAAACAATACCAAATGCCAAAAAAAAAGAGTAAAAATTAATCATCCTTGGTTACAAAACAAAGGGGTAGATTTTCTTCCTTTTTCTGAACAAAATTAACATAGATCTTTAGGATGTTAATGCTCAGACTTTATTGATGCTTAAACAAGATTCAAACTGAATCACAACTGTAACATTTACCTACATAAGCTTGGCTTCTGCACTCAAAATTTTCAGACTCCTGTTTAACATGGTTCCCCCAATTCCTGTATTTTCAGGAGGATTGAAAAAACCATCAAAGCACAGTAATTACATATAGCATCCCTCTAACCAATTCATTTGCAACTGTTCATCCACACAGACATCAAAAGTGTTGCTCTCCATGTGTTCATGACTGGGTACAACAGGAAAACTCAAGTCAAAGTCTTTGGCCTCAATGTGTTCACACTTTACTGCAAATCATTTCTAGTGAATATGATATATATTGGATACATATTGGGAAAATTGCTGAGAAGTCTCAGAGGATAGAGTCCCCGGCATTTGGAGGATTGAACCTGAAAGTGTTGGGGCAAGCTCATTTGAGGCATAGAGAACAGAGCTGCAGGTAGATTGTCTGCCTGGGACACAGGTCTGGATAAGAATGTGACAGGAGATAAGGCTGGAGAAATACACAGTAGATAGATTAGGAAGCATCTTATGTCTAAAGGGTAGCTACTTGTGGGTTTTATCATATTTTCAGTGCTCAGACATCATTCCAGTGAAATCTGGAAAAAATATATCGAACTAGGAGGTTTTAGAGTTAGGAAAGCTTGCTAAGGAACAACTGCAAAGATCTGAACCAAAGATGAAGAGAGTTTGAGCTACATCAATATCAGCAAGCTCCAAGAGTCTGTCTTCATGCCTCTTCCACACTGCGAGTGTCCACTGACTTCTTCAAACTCAAGAGATTTTGAGTTAGTTTTTAAGACTTCTTGACTGAAAAGTAATTAGGAAAATGCACAAACATTGAAGTACAAGGATGTTCATTACAGTTTTGTTTATAGTGGTGAAAAAATTGAAAATGACTTAGTGTCCAAAAATAAGGTATTGGTTAACTAACTATAACACATCTCAATAATGGAATACTATCAATTGTTTGAAAAGAGTGTTTAAAAAAACTTGAGAACATGAAAAGACATTCATGATATAGTTAGTTTTTTAAAAAAGTAAATAATATGCAATGGTTCTGTGCCTATTTCCTTTTTTAAAAAGTAAATCATAAAAGAATATATTGAATAAAAATCTAGATTTTTGTCATACATATAAGGACTTGAAGGACATATACAAAAAATATTCTTAGCAGTTTAAATATTGGTATCATGAAATTTGTAAAATCTCTATTTTTAGCTTTTGTCTAGTTAACAGGCATTATTTTTGAATCAGAAAAACATTGTTAATTTTAAAGACATTAGGTATAAGTGTTAAGGACTTGAAGTATAAAAAATAGTCCCAACTTAGACGACCATTGATTTTGCATGTGTAATACTGCTGCTAACTCTTAATTACTGACCAATTTTCTCAACTTTACCTCCTTCAAATGTTCATCAGTGTATACTCATGTAGCTCCCACATAGCTGTGTAGAGAGTGAAGTAAAAATCACCATGTTAATTATGATAATTCATATATGTTATTATATCCCAGACATTAGGCTGGAAATTTTCACATATTCTTGCTTATTTATCTTTTATGGTGTGAGTCGCCTTTGTGCGTTTTATTATTATTCCCATTTGCCTATTATCTAGTCTAAGATCCAAGTTGCTTAAGCGAAATACAGAACAATGATTAAACTCATTTGCTGAGGTCAATATTTCAAGAGTAATGTGACAAGTTCAATGTATCTGGTTCTTTTAAATGATTGTTTTGATTTTTTTTTTTTGTAAAATAAGGGTGTAGTAAATTTTGCCTTGTCCTATACACATATAAAAGGTCAGACATCATTTTATGAATTCAAAACATTTATAGATTCAATCAAAAGGCATAGCAACATTCTATCTAGTGAGGTAGGTCCTTTCAGGTAGGAAAATGAATCATTTCCCACACTAAAAGTGTTCTCTATGTTAGAAGATTTTCTTTTAACTTTAGGGTGAAATTCATTTATCATCTTCCTGGGTTCATGCCTGGCATGTTCTATATTTATTATTATTTCTTCCCTACAGGATTTCCTTTGGGAAATTTTATTATGGATGGCCACAATACCTACTCATTTATTTCAGCTTCTTGAAATTGGTAACACTCCATTTATGTCACAATTTAACTTTCTTAGTGTTCCGTGTTTATTTCTGTTTTATCCTATCACCTTTCAAGTGATCCAGAAAGAGGGTTGGTACTATATATAATTTATTGGAAGACAAAGAGATGGAAACAGCATACTATTATTAAATGCTATTAACCTTGGGACTAAAAATCATAGAATTGGGAGTTGCAAAGAACTGCCGATGCCACTCAGTCCACTCAAAGTAAAGGAATTCCATCTCTCCATTTCTCCACTTTTGTCTCCTTCATTATTCAAATGAGCAAAAACTTGTGGGTTTTTTTCTTTTTCATTCTATTTAAGTAGAGTTATTCTAGAAAACTAAATATGTGGAAAAGCTGAATATGCAAAATTAAATAAGAAAAATTAAGTTGTGGGTGAGAGGGTTTAAGGCCACCTTTTATGACCAAGCCAAGACTGTCAGATTCATGGCCACTATAACACACAAGGATGAATAGTTGGACTAAAGGATTCAAGATCACATTTTCAGTTCTTAAGAGAACATCAACATTAAAGTTCTTGCTTCTCACCACATAAGAGTTGACGTGTACACTAATGAAGACAGCTCTAGACAAATTATGTATACTTTTTACAGAATCAAAAGAAAAGATCTCAGAGGTCAAATCTGTTTGCTTTCATTCTGTACTAAATTCTTCTTATAATCTTTAAAATCCGTATTTTTCCGTTCTCCAGTATTTCAAGATAAGCAGCTGCCACCGTTTCCCACTGAAACTTAATTTAATAATCCAATAGTTTCAGAAGTACATCTTCCGGGACTACAAGAAAAAATGATCATTTGTTTCATTTTGTTCTCTTACTTCCATTTCCATTCTTTATTGGGTGCTAAATGAGGTATACTGCTTGAAGTTTCACTGTTCTCAGTGACCAAAGTACTGCAAAAACAGTAGCATGTCTGAGAATGAGCCCGTAGACATGATACTGGAAATTTTAGCCCTTTCTGCCTAAATTCCGCTTCTAAAGTCTAGCATTATGGTCCTCAACTACCAGGAAAATAAATGTCTGGTTTCTGAGTTATTCCAACACTCAATTGTAATGTTACTATAATTTTAGCTATGTTTTCTTCCCACCTGTAAGTTATCGGAAACTGATGTCATTAGAATTGAACAATTTTGACCCAAAGTTGTTTATATTCTCTTGCTGAAATGGATGTGTCGCCCCGGCCCATAATATTTATACATATTTTCCTTTTTAGTTAATTATAATTAGCATGCTGTTTATTGCATTCCTTTTACTTTTCCCTAAGAATTTGCTTTTTCCTTCAATTGTTTGCATTGGTATCTTTTGAATTTCCTCCCTCTTATTTATTTTTTGGCATAAATAATAATTGGTGCTGCAGCAGGAGCTTGATAAAGCTTTTTATTATGTTCCCTTTTGTCCAACAGCAATCATGAGGCATTAAAAAGGCTAAACAGTTTGCCCACAGTTCCAAGACAAAATAAAAGTAAAGCTTTCAGTAGAGGTTGTTCTTATTTTTCACATTCCTTTTTTATTAAAGGTATAGTTCTCCTATTATTTATGTTGATTTTTTTTCTAAATTCTGTAGATTTTTTTTCATATGTCTTAATTGGAATTTTCCCATAAGTTTATATGTTTATCTTGTTTTTGAAATGTCTTTCTGACTGTAATATATAAATGGTTATTATTTAAGTCAGTTAGCATGAAAATGTTTCCACGAGTCTCTGCTTACCACAGAATCCTTAGAAAATTAACTCATTAAATCAAATAGACCCTAGACACGGGATCTCAAAAGCTTCTAATCTCCCAGGTTTAGGCAGATTTGTTTTGATTTTGGGAAATCAAAACAGAAGTCGATACACCCTCATGATGTTCTGGGTCCTCTTTTATCTGGCTTTTTAAATTTTTTTATTTCTGACATAGGATCTCACTCTGTCACCCAACCTGGAGTATGACAGTGGTGCAATCTTACCTCACTGCAACCTGGAACTCCCGGGCTCAGTCTTCCAGCCTCATCCTCCCAAATAGCTGAGACTACAGGCAAGCACTACAACATCTAGCTATTTTACTTTTTTGGAGAGACAGGGTCTTGCTATGTTGCCCTGGCCAGTCTCAAACTCCTGGCCTCAAGTGATCCTCCTGCCTCATTCTCCCAAAGTGCTGGGATTACAGGTGTTAGCCAACATCCCTGGACTCTTGTTGGGCTTTTTATAGTCTTACGGTGTCTATGACTGTTGCTTCTCTCTCATCTCTCTTACATAGGCCTGCCCCCCAATTTCAAAATATATTTTTATATGAGAGAACTCCAGTTCAAACTGCTTCTATGTTGTTCTTCAAAGTTGTATTAATTTATTCTCCTACACTTTTTTTCCTGCCAGTTTCTTTAACTCTCTGCCAAAAACTCACCTATTAAACATTTGCTTTCAAAGCCCAACTTAAATGACTTCTACCTCATGAATCTGCTCTGACCACTCTAGATGGAAGAGACCTCACCATCTAAAGCATGAGCATCACTCCATTGACAGAGGGCAGGCACTTTTGTCTCTGGAGGCTGAAAATTTGACTGAATGGCATGGTGATTTTAAATGGCATATGACTACCAATCCCTTAAGCAGCCTCTCTCAACTTCATACTAAAATGTCTATAAAGCCTACAAAAGCTGAGGTCTCACAAATGCCCTAAATATGAAGACCAATTGGTAAACTATTAGTAGAATCAGTAAGGATTTTCTGTCAATTTGAAGTCCAGAACTGAATTGAAAAACTTTAAAAACTACTTTCCCACTAAACATAGATTAAAATTCTTGGTCCATGAGTAGAACGACTCTTTGCTCTTCTTCAACTATTTGCCTCCTACTCAGAAGCACAGGAACCATATCAACCACCACCAAAAACCAGAAAAGAAAAAGTGGAGTGGGAAAATGATCCCTCTATTAGGTAGTCAGTATTTTATGAGCATCTATAATAAATGCTATTCCCTAATCCCTAACCCAGTGATCCAAAAGAGTTAAGAATAATAATAGGATGAGAAAAGGTTTTCAGAAACATGTCCCCCAAAATATATAGGCATTTCAATATTCATTTTTTAAAGTCAGTTGTGAGGGCAAATATAAAATTAACAGGAAAGAAAGTAATATTGATAAAATTTGCAGTGAAGATATGACTATGAATCCCTTCAAATAACACAGTGGCTGCAATGTACAAGGTAAAAACTGTTAGAAGGAAAAATAACAAGCACAATTATTGTGGAGGACTCACATACATATCTCAGGCTTTGACAAATCCAGTAGAAAAAAAGGAAGGAAAGAATAGGTTGGAATACGGTAATATCTTCAATAAAATAATAGTATAATAAATAAGGTGATATATATATGTGCAGATAGATACTTACAAACATATACACATAATCAAACTAGTTGCCAGCAAAACATCTGTGAAATATTTAGAAAATGTTATAGTGTTTATCTCAAAAAAAAATCAAGAAGTTTCAACCATTAAAAGGCCAGCCATTCTCTAATTTCCATGAACTATAACTGGAAATTATAAGGAAAATAAATGTCTAAACATACAGATATCCGTCAAATTAAAGTGGAAATTAAAATCTCAATTACAAACCATTTAGAAATTAACAAAAATGACATTACATATCAAATTATAGAATGGCAGCAAAAATGCAACCAGAGGCAGATTCATTAGAGAAGAAAACTGATAGATTTTTGTTAATGGATTTTGTTGTTGTTGTTTTTGTATATTCCAATAGTTTTCCACTGTTTGAAATTAAGCTGAAGCCACTATAATTATTTCTTAATGTCGCATTCTGGAGTAGGTATTAAAATACCAGAGGGCATAATTTGCTGGGACTAGCGTCTACTCTTGCTATCTTTATTCTCATATATTTTGGCCTGTTGTTCCCTGTTCTCTACTTCCTTGAGACGCCAACTACTTGGCACCATATTTAATCTGACACACACCTACGGCCCCTTTAAATGTAACAGTTCTTGTAAACACCATCTCTGACTTCAATTCTCAGTCTCTCACATGCTGTTTTATAGTTACCCCTTGGTCCACACAGCTGGTATTACTTGTAAAAGGCATCCTTACTTTCTACTCAGGACTCAGGGTCTGTATTAGTTGTAAGAGCATCACTTTGCCCCTCAACAGGAGAATGGGAATTATCAGAGGAAGATAAATTGTAACTCATTTTAAGGGTCTGTGATTTCTATGGCCCCTTTTAAGTTTACCGCAAAATTAAATGAATTCATATGTCAATTCACATATGCATGCACACATATGCACATAAATAGAGGATACAGAAGCCATCTTTTTAAATTTTTATCTATTGTTTTATTTATTTATTTTAGAGCCAAGGTCTCTCTCTGCTGCCCAGGCTGGCATGCAGTGGCACCATCACAGCTCACTGCAGCCTCAACCTCCCGGGCTCACACGATTCTCTCACCTCAGCCTCCCTAGTAGCTGAGACTACAAGTGTGGGTCACCACATCCAGCTGCTTTTTGTATGTTTTGTAGAGTCGGGGTTTTGCCATGTTGCCCAGGCTGGTCTTGAACTCTTGAGCTCAGACAATCCACCCACATCAGCCTCCCAAAGGGCTGGAATTGCCATCATGAACTTCCTCACCTGGCCCCAGAAGCCATTTTTTAGGGATTCTCTCAGAAGATATCTATAGATATAGACATGGATATATAGATATATAGCTTTTCCTAACTTTTTTTACTTTTCCTTAATTTTTCACTTAATATTATTAGCCAACCTATGATTTCTGTAATAAGTATATGCATTCATAAATTATAGCATATTTTCTCAATTTAGAGTTCTTTCCAACAACAAAATTGTTATTTTTCTCTAAAGGAACTATGGGTAGTTGCTATGGCCAACCATGGTACTAAAAGAGAAAATATAGTTGGTTGTAATTTCTGTGAAAGTTCCCACGGAGTTGTGTGCATGTACAGAAAGACAAGTTTTTGCAATCAAAATAATTATGTGGTGTTTAAACATAACATTCTTCTCCAATGTAGACGAGGGTCCAATGTATCTCTTACGTTGGACATGAGTAGCTTGGGGAATATTGAACCCTTTGTGGCTGTACCGACACCACGGGAAAAGGTAGCAATGGAGTACCTGCAGTCAGCCAGCCGAATTCTCACAAGGTCTCAGCTGAGGGACGTCGTGGCAAGTTCACATTTACTCCAAAGTGAATTCATGGTGAGCCTTCTGTTTGTTATTCGCTCTTCAGTCGGTATTTTGAAACACGGGGCGCTAGAGACATATGGAAATGATACTGTCCTATACTTAAGCAGCCTACAATAAACAAATGGCAAAGTGAAATGGTTTTAGATTCACTCCCGTCTCATCCACTATTGATAAGTATTAAAACTGGAATGTAAGAGCTAAGTTAAGGCAGAATACACAGGAAATGACCAAGCAACTAAGTGGTATAGGGAGCTGGGCAGAGAAGGGGCATTCCAGGACAAAGAATAGCCTTGCTGTCACTGTCTGGGGAATTAAACTGTTCCGTTTAACTGGAACATTGAAATCGAGGTGGGAAGTGGCAAAAGTTGAGCCTCAGAAGTATAAAAGAAACCCAAACCTTAATATATATTTAGAAGCTTGGACTTCATCTTGTGTTTTAGATAGATCATTCTATTTGCAGTGGAGTAGGCACTAAAAGGGAGCAGTTTAGAGGCTCTAGCATTAATCCTGTGGAATTGCATTAGTGGCCTAAACTAATACAGTAGAAGGGAAAATGGAGAGAATCTGTAGGAATTTACAAGAAGTGGGATTAATTGAATGAGGCAGCCAAAAGTAATGGAAAAGCCAGGGGTTGATATTCGTGTTTTTGTCTTGGCCAGCAGGGTACATATGGTGCCCTTTAATGAAATAAGGAACACAGGAGGAAGGCCAAGTGTGGGCTAAAAAGAATGATGAATTCAGTTTTAGACATACCAGTGTTGCTGGTGAAAGCTTAAAGCATGATAACATATATCAACTCAGAGAACATGAAGTCAGATTAAATCTTCTTATGTCTAATTGTTGCCCAAGGGAAATATTGACTTTATTGATCACCTCTTGCATTTTAAATCAGTTGTACATCTTAAGCCATATTGGTTGAGTACATAAATTGATTATTCTAGGGTCACTTCAGGCATTTGCAGCCACCCTAATGGTGAAAGATTCGGCGATGGGTTGGATCTACTATTAGCCCCATCAACTATTATTAAGTGTCCAAAGTAAAATACAAACATGAACATCAGACTCTGTGGTGTATCATATTTTACATGTGAAGAAAATGAGTCCTGTAGGAATGAAAGAACAAGTCAGTGGTCACACAGCTAGCCAAAGGCACACCTAGAGCTTTTTCTTTCTAGAACTGCAGACAGCTCTTTGTTTATGAAATAAGACCTTACCATAGCCCACTTCCCTGAAAGGAAATTGAAGGCCAAGAAGGAGTACCCAGGAGAAAGAGAATGCTGGAAGATGACAGATTGTCAGTGTGTGTCAGAAAACAGAAGGTGAGAAGGAAGAAGGGGAGGAATAAAGATATTACCTTTGTGGCTTTGCCCAAAGACACTGACATGCTTGAAATTACCAAACATGAACATGTGTTTTCCATTGAATATTCAACAATTTTGCTTATTTTTATAACTTGGAATTAACAGGTTAAAACATTTAGTTGGAGCAGAAAATAGGGATAAATATCATGGATAGCTAGCATAGTGCAAGTATAGGAAAAAGTATTTTAAAAGTAAGTAAGTTGGGGCCAGGTGTGGTGGCTCACGCTTGTAATCCCAGCTACTCAGGAAGCTGAGATGGGAGGATCACTTGAGTCCAGGAGTTTGAGGTTACAGTGAGCTATGATTGTGCCACTGCACACTGACCTAGGTGACAGAGCGAGACCTCATCTCTAAAAATAAATAAATTAACAAACAGCTGTTTCTCTCTGTAGACCAAGTCTCAAATTTATGTAGTCCGGCTTTTCTGAAATTTTCATATTGACCAAAAACTAGGATAATCTGAATGAATTTAAAGATGATTTATTTTATTTCAACAAATATTAGACTGCTAAGTTAAATTTTCTACCGGAGAAAGTTTAAGCAGTAAAAATATTATTTTATTTGATCAAAGATTTAATATCAGTCATTAAATAACATAAAAGTCATTTTGTTCACATTAATCTTATCAAAGTTAGAGAGCATACTGTTTTGTATAATCAAATCCTTAAACAAATGTTTGTTTGGATCTTTTTGAAAACTTTGGCTTGTTGCTTTATTTGTCCTGATTAGCTACAGATGCACACCTTTTTAGATCTAATGCACTTACATACAGCCACTCTTTTTCTATTGTTCCCTGTCCAATCACTTGAGGCACATAATGTATACTCTGACAAAATAAGAATATTAATGTTCTTGTTAAGTGGGAGAAACAGTGTTTGAATGCCTTTCACTAAAAACATTGCATTTACAACTACAAATGGAACAGTCCAATTATCAACCATTTCTTAATTCAAAAAAAGTCATGTCATCATCACTTGAATTAACAAAAAAGCCTTTATGTTTACCATTTTGAGAAAGAGGTTTTAGTAATCCTAAAAGAGTCACTATTAGTGTGAAAAGATAATGTTTTCACACTAATATATTTTAGCACTATTATATCACAAAATATAACATGTGTGTTACAATTTTTTAACACAAAAATTATAGTAAGATTTTTGGTACTAAAGTTACATAAAAACTAGAATATATTTGAATACATCTTTTTTTTAAAAAATTCACTTTTTAGCATCTGTCTAATCGTTCTAGCAATTATGTCACACCAGGATTCTTAAAATCTAACCAGTGTTATATGTCTCCTTGCTGACTACGTATTAAGCAATATTTTCTAACACAGAGAGCTGTTTCTTAGAAGTCAGCTTGTCCGGATGCAGCTGATACGTTTAGGAAAGGAAGGGTGTTGGTCCACCGAAGGTAGTAGGTCTGTTGTTTTTAAGTGGCTTTGAAGTCCAGTAGAACTCTGGATCAGATGGCCCCCTGTGAAGATTTTCTTTGTGGCAGTATTAGATACACTAGTTTGATATTACTTATTTTTGCAGGAAATACCGATGAACTTTGTGGATCCCAAAGAAATTGATATTCCGCGTCATGGAACTAAAAATCGCTATAAGACCATTTTGCCAAGTAAGCTTCTTGATTTTATAATTTGCATTGTATGTGGGGCAAGGGGAGGGATAGCATTAGGAGAAACACCTAATGTAGATATGGGTTGATGGGTGCAGCAAAAGCAAACCACCACAGCACATGTATACCTATGTAACAAACCTGCACATTCTCCACATGTATCCCAGAACTTAAAGTATAAATAATAATAATAATTTACATGGTAAAGCACAAGACAAGTCTTCCTATTAACCCTTACCTCAGCATTTCCAATTCTTACAATACCCACCTTCGTATCAAATTTGGAATTACAAACACATGTCAAGACTAATAATCATTAAAGTTATCTGAAGTTAATGATTTTGCTTTTTTACTCTTATAATAATGTCCAGGTCACAATTCCAATAGACACATATTCTAAAATTTTGTTGTGCCACACATTATGGCTACCTGATTTTTGTCAAGGGTCAAACAACTCAATGGGAAAAGGACAGTCTTTTCAACAAATGGACCAGAAACACCCAGATATCCACATGCCAAAAAATGAAGTTGGAGACAAAAATTGATTCAAAATGGACCAGAGACCTACACATAGGAGCTAGAACTACAAAACTCATAGACAAAAACAGCTGTAAATCTTCATGACCTTCAATTAGTCAGTGGTTTCTTAGATAAGCCAGCAAAAGCCCAAACAGCAACAACCAAAAACAACTGAACTTCATTAATATTAAAAAGTTTTGTGCTTCAAAGGATACCTTTAAGGAAGTGAAAAGACAACTGATAGAATGGAAGAAAATAAGTATTTGCAAATCATGTATCTGATAAGGTACCTGTATCTGCAATATGCAAATCTTACAACTCAGTAATAAAAACACAACCCAAAAAATAAACAGAAGATTTCAATAGCTATTTCTCCCTAGAAGATGTACAAATGACCAACAAGCATATTAAAAGATATTTAACATCACTAGCCATCAGGGAAATCAAAACTACAGCAAGACAGTACTTTATATCCATGAGGATAGCTATAATTTTAAAAATAGGCAATAAAAAATGCTGGCAAGGATGTAGAGAATTGGAAACTTAACACTATAGTTTTAAGTACAGATACAGCTACTTAGGAAAACAGTTTGACAGTTCCTTAAAAGATAAAACTGAGTTGCTATATGACCTGGACACCCTACTTCCAGGTAAATATTACCTAAAAGAAATGAAACATGTGGTTCACACAAAAATGATTCAAAAACATTTATAACAGCGTTATTCATAATAGTCAAAGAGTGGCAACCATCAGCTGAGAAATGGATAGATAAAATGTAGTATAGTCACACAACAGAATCAATAAAAGAGAACAAGGTGCTGATGAACCTTGAATGAATCTTGAAAACATCATGCTAAGTGAAAGAAGCCAGACACAAAAGACCTCGTATTTTGTAGTCCATTTATATGAAATGTCCAGATAGCCAAATCTAGACAGACAGAAAGTATCTTAGTGGTTGCTTAGCATTAGGGGATATGGAGAATGACTGCTAAAGGACCTGTATTTATTTTGGGGCTAATTGAATGTTATAAAATTGATTTACAGTGATTGTTGCACAGCTCTGTGAAAAAAAAAAAAAAAAAACTGTGATGGCACATGAAATGGGGGGATTGTATAGAATGTGAATTATTTCTCAATAAAACTATTACCAAAAAAATGTCACTGTGCCTAACAATGACCTAGAGTCCTTGTTAGTCCTGTGCCCCACCCCAGGGATTTCGTTTAAGTAGATCTGCTGTTGAGCACAGAAAGCTACTTTTAGGAAACACTTAGGTGATTCCAATACAGATGAAACCAGGACCCACTTTGAGAACTACTACTGTATGTGAAACTAGACTGAGCTTCACGGAATTTATTAATGTCAAGCAATGACCTGAATGCCAGGGACCAGTAAGAAATAAGAAACAGTCTATAAAATCAAGGAGGTCACAGACTAGAAAGGAGAGTCATATAAATGATAATTATGCTCAGTGCATAGGCCAGAATAAAGATACTGCCTAAGCAGTGTAGGAGTTCAGAGAGGACTGGGTAATTAATTCTGCTCAGAGAAATTAGGCAAAAAAAAAAAAAAAAAAATGGAGAGGAAGTAATATTTTCTATGACTAAACAAACAGATATAGTTGGAGTTTTGGCAAAATCAGTAAACATCTCATGACAAAGCTCAGGAAAGGTAGAGCCACAAAGTCTTTTTAAGTTTTGACATTGAAATAGTAATCTTCAAAATTTAGTTCATTAACTCATTCATAAGACACCCAATTCTTTATATTCATAGTAACAGTGATATAATTAAAGAATTACTGTCAATACTGTCTTTGGCCTTCCCCTTCTGGTGGAATTGGAAATGCATTGTTAACCTATAACATATTTTAACTGCTGTATATAGTTAAATCTATTTACCTAAAGTAGAGTCACCATTGGAAGTTATTTTATGTCTATACTTGGCCAAAGGGGATGAAAGTGCTGCGTGTTAGAATTAGTGTTCTCTCTCTCTCTGTTAAAATTTTTATCAAAATACACCAAACATAAGTAATAAGGGAATACACCTCCATCACAATTTTATATACCCAAACCATCATCTAATTTTAGAAAGATTTGGAAATTATTAGCATTAGTTCAGAGTTCAGCCTTCTCCATTTCCTGCCCTGATGATATCAGACAACTGCTTTACAGTCCTGTGTCAGCTTTTCCGTTCACAGAACTGGGTGGACCTCTGAATTCAGGGCACCTGTGCTGACAGCTGATGTTGCAAACGATGAATTTTCTGTTGAAAATGTCTGCAGCCTGAATGCCCCACCCACCACCCCCTGTTGCACAAAATATAATTTAGGAAATACAGCTTAGAAAAGCCACGCTATTGGGTGAAAGTATCCAAAATGCCTGGAATGAATACAGAAAGATGTTCTTTATGATTTTAGACTGTAATATGAGCTAAACTTGAAATAGTATATAAAATGGTGATTATTAAATGATCAAGATTTTAAACATTATGATTGTTTTTAGTTTTAACCTACACTAAACTCTTCTTAGTTCTAAAAGCTTGACAGCTTGTACATAACAGCAACATTATACAATTCTGAGAATGCCTTGCAACAGATATATGGGTGGACAAGAATCAATTATGAATAAATCAATTTATAAATTAAATTATAGTCATTTCTCTAAGGACAATGTTATCTTGGCTCAGATTAAAATGCTAAAGTCAAGTTTATATCAAATTATTTTGCAATGTAAACAAATATTAGTGATAAAAATACGTCTACATCCTCAATAACAAAAGTAGTAGGAAAAAACAATCATACATCCATAGAAAATTATTAGCACACAACAAAATATAATACTGTAATAATAAGTTTAAATTTTTTATTTTTATTTTAGATTCAGGGGGTACCTGTGCAGGTTTGTTACAAGGGTATATTGTGTGATGCTGCTGTTTGGGATTCTTCTGACCCCATGACACCCAGATAGTGAACATAGTACCCAATAGGGAGATTTTTCGCCCTTCTCCCTTTCCCTCCCTCCCTTTCTTTGGAGTCCCCAGTGTCTATTCTTTTCATCTTTATGTCTATGTGTATCCAGAGTTTAGCTCTCACTTATAAGTGAGAACATGCAATATTTGTTTTTCTGTTCCTGTGTTAATTTGCTTAGGATAATGGCCTCCAGCTGCATCCATGTTACTGCAAAGGGTATGATTTTGTTCTTTTTTATGACTGCGTAGTGTTCCATGGTATATGTGTACCACATTTTCTTTATCCAATCCACTGTTGATGGGCATCTAGGTTGTTTCTATGTCTTTGTTATTGTGAATAGTGCTGCACTATAATAATAAATGCTATGCATATTTCTCTTATGCAGTCAATGTATTGATACAAATATAAGATAATATAGATACAATCAAAGAATGCCATTTACTCAGGCCATCATTTTATATATAAAATTTTAACATCTAATAATGTTTCCTACTTAAATTATGTTTCCTTTTTTGTTATATAAAGTGCCTAGCACAGAGTAGATATGCAAATAAGCAAACCACTCATTAAAGCAACAAGTTATGTAGCTAAAGCAAGATATTGGAATTAGATTTGATTTCCTACCACAACAAAAACATTGACAATTTTTGGCAGGATAGTTAATCTCCCTATGCCATCCTTTATTCCCAAAAGTAGTGATAATAATACTCTCCTACAAGGCTATTGAGAAAATTAAATGATAGTATGTGTAAAATGCCTATTAAAATTCCAACTAATAGTAAGCCCTCAGCTAATGTTAGTTTCTCTTTCCCTCCCTATCTAATTGAAGATGAATCCATTACTAACCTCAGAACCAATTCCAGGAAATAGGGGCACCATGTATAGAGAAGTTTACAGTTTTAAAAGCAAAGTACTCAAGAGCCACATTTTCATTCATTTATAACAGTAGTGATGAAAATTATGATGATGATGATGATGATACATTTTTTGTTTAATTCTTGGCTTTTCTTTTAGTCCAAGCTATATATTACAAGAGTTTTTCTTGGAAACCTACATTTCCCCATATACAGTTATAAGTTGTATTCTTGCATTTGTAAAAGGAAGTATTTGGAGCCACACACAGTGGCTCATGTCCTGGAGTTTGAGACCAGCATGGGCAATATAATAACACTCCATCTCCACCAAAAAAAAAGAAAAAAAAGGTTTAATTACAAGCCTGGGCAACATGGCAAAACTTCATCTCTACCAAAAAATACAAAATGTAGCCAGGTGTGGTGGTGCACATGTGTAGTCCCAGCTACTTGGGAGGCTGAGGCAGGAGGATCACTTGAGCCCAGGAGGTTGAGGTCGCAGTGAACTGTGATCGCATCTGGGAGTAGCCACTGCAATTCAGCCTAGGCAACAAAGTGAGACTCCCCTCTCTGAATTTTTAATAAAAAAGAATTTGGAAACCTCTAAATAGTTGGAAAGCACTGTAAGTTACTAATTACCAACATAATTTAGCTTGACAGGGAAACTGTTTCTAAGCAGTTTTTAGATTTCCCACTAAATCATATACATCATAGGCGTTATAAAAACTGAAGGAAGCAGACCTCTTTTCAAGCCTGATTGGTGTAGGATGTTTATGGAAACTTCTAACAATCAGTGGATACTGAAAGGCATGAAAGATTTCTTGTCCTCTTTGCTAAGAAAAGAAAAAAAAATCTAGAAGGTCAAAAACAGGGCTTTCAGTCTTTCTAATAGAAATTAATTCTGATGTGAAACCCTCTGTGGGCCACATCCCAAATAGAAATCACAAAGGATACAAAAGTGAATTAAATACAGCCTTTGCCCTCTAGGGGCTCACCACACTCCATTGAGGGCAGGCAAAAATTTAAGCACTTAAAATACACGATGATAAATACTAAAATAAAACTCAGGGAACCCAGGCAAAGAAGAGAATGCCTATAATTCTGCCTGGGAAGGTCAGGGAGAACTTCAGAAAGACAGTGTTTTCTGAATTGAGCCCTGAGGAATGAGGAAGACTTTACCATGCAGAAGAAGGCAAGGGAAACAATATGTGCAGAAGCATAAAATCTGCAAGAACATAGAATATTGGGAAGGTTGCCCTAGGTCCATGGGGCTAGATTATATGATATACGTGGGAAAGCAGCTGTTGGTGAGGCTTGGGGATGATCATTATCATTAAGGGTCTGCTGTATCTTGCTAAGGACCTTCTTGGCATTCATCTTCTAGGCCTGCACTATCAAGTATAGCAACCAGAGCCCACTTATGGCTAGGTCAATTTACCCTTAAATGAATTAAAGTTAAATAAAATTAACTTTAGTTCCTCAGTTTTTACTAGCCACATTTGAAGTGCTTGAAAGCTGGAGGTTACATTTTTGGACAGCACAGATAGATAATATTTTCATCACCTCAGAAAGTTCTATTGATCAGGGCTGCTCTAAGTTGAATTATCAATAAGTATATAAATATAATACTTAGGTATGTGAATACAGTAAGTATAATAAAATTGAGTCCAATGGACAAATAGGAGTATATACAATACCTTCTTGGAAATTCACAGGGTCTATTTACATACTGAAGACCCTGAGAAGTCCTGCAGTCAAAAGAATATGGTTCAGATTTGTTTAGTCCAATGTTTCCCATATTTAGTTGGTTACTAACTTCTTTTTGTAAAAGATGACTTAATTTATAAGTCATATAATGTAATTCTATATGTTATAGAAATAACAATTTACAGATAATAAATATTTTGGGAAATACTGCTATGGGCAATTGGGAGCTATGGATGACATTTAGACAATGGAATCAAGTGACCAGATTTTGTTTTATAGAGTGCCTTGACAGCTATGAGGGGGATGGATCGGAAAAAAGCAAGATTGAAGGCAGGGAGACCAGGAGATACTTGAGTCCTAGTCCAAGACAGTCATGCAAACAGAGAGGCAAGACAGACCCCAGCATATTTTAGGAGACAGAACAGACAGAATATGCTAATATTCAAATGCACAGAAGCTCTACACGGACTGTAGAGCTGTGGCAGCACACCTAACCTAAACAATAGCGGAAAGCTGTCAGGAACACATGAAGGGCATGAGGAGTTTTACAAACCTGTGGTCCATTCAGAAGGAAATAATAAACAGAAAAAGCTGGACTATAAATTAGGAGACCAGGCTGGTCTGAAGTATGTATTTGAGAGCCCTCAGGATGTGCGTAATAAAGTCACAGGAATGAATGAGTCACTCAACAAGGCAGTATCAAGTGAGGATAAAAGAGGGTCAAGTTGAATCCTAGAATTAGCAACATGAAGAGAGGCAGATTAAATGAGCAGGAGATTGGAAAGAGGCCATTGAAGAGGTAGCAGGAAAACCAGAACATTGTGTCCCAGAATCTAAGGGAAGAGAAAACTCGAAAAAAGGATATACAGTCAACAGTTTTTGAATGCTTCAGAGAGGACATGAACAAAAATACCACAATGGGATCACTGGGCTTAGCAACAAGAATGTCAGTGGTGACCTTAGCAAGGGCAGTCTCTGCACAGTGCTCGAGTCAGGATAGATCACAGTGTACATGACGAGCGTTCAGTTGCAGATGAGCATGGAGAAAGTGGTGGTATAATAAACTCTTTCAGAAGTTTGCCTGTCTGAAAAAGAAAAGCAATAGAATAATTGCTAGAGAAGGATACCTAGAACTGACCTTTTTTTTAAAAAACAGAAGGGATCTTTAAATCAGTTCCGTAGACATTCACTGAAGATCGGCTATGCAAGACACTAGATCTTATAAAGATGGTGAAAAATCCCCATCCCTGCCTTCAGAAAGCTCAGAGTGTGCCAGGTCAAAGAAATCATAAAGAGATGAATTAGTTATATTAATGTAAGCAAATGTTGGTAAAAATGATTTCCATATTTTCCATAACACTTTAGTCCACAGAGTCTTTCGACTCTTGATGGAAAATGATTTTAGAATTTAAGACAATGTTGCTAGCACTAAATGAATCTAACCAATTTGTGCTGTCAGTGAACAAACCGCTACATATGCTAACTAAAGACAGCCTCTTCCAAATGGTGAAAAAGACTTCTGTCCAGGCCATGTGTTTGTTCTAGGTCAGAAGAAAGGAAATCAGTGCAATAAGCAGTTTAGGGCTATTCAGACTGAACCAATCACTGCGTGTGTTCTAATGGCAATGCTGTGGGACCTGAGGGCTTAGTTTTACACTAAGATGATGATTAACTTTTGTTATGTTGCTAAAACATTATTTTTTATAGATCATGATAATTATTGAACATGCAAACTCCAACTCTAAGAAACCCTGAATTTGACTTCTGAATATATACAAGCCCTCGATTTTTAGGATGTACCTACTCTATTAATGCCTCCCTAGGCAGAACTGATTTTGTGATAATACTATTCTTTTCTGAAATATTTTTTCTGGAAAACGTAATATATAGACTATTAAACACAACCCAAATAACAGTGGTTTAAATAATTTAGAAATGTATATCCCCCTCAAGTATACCTGCCAGGGTTGATATGGCAGCTTTGCCATGTTACACCTCTAGACTCATCTCTCTGATTACCTCACCATCCCCACGGTATTGCCTTTGCATGCTCTGAGATCCTGATCACCACAATCACATCCCAGGCAGCAAGATGGAATCAGAAGCAGTAGAAGGAGAACATCGCTCCTCACTTTAACTTCATGATCTAAAAGTCACGCGCATCACTTCCTCTCACGTGCTGTAAGTGAAAACTTAGTTACATGGCCGCAACTAATGCAAGGGATGGTAAGAAGGAAAGTCTTAAGCCATGCATCCTACCAAGTTCCCAGCCAGAATTGGGATCTTATTGCTAAAGAAAGACAGGGATGGTGACTCCTAGGAGACGACTAGCTCTTAAAATACATATTTGGATGTGCGTGTGTGTGCCGTGCATACTATTGTGTGCTCCAGCTATCGACAGCAAAAATGCCAGACAGCACTGCGCATGCTTGGCAAGAAGCTTTAAGGGCAGTGTTGTAGCCAAAGGCTCTCAGCAGGAAACCCTCCTCCATGAGATTTTTGCTGGAGTGTATTCAATAAGTGTTGTTTGCTCCACTGTGGCTTCTCCTCCTTGTTTGTTATTTTGTGATCTGCCAAGAGTTTTTGATCAATAGGATTGACGGAAGATATGTATAAACAATGGAATAACTTCACTGTCCATGTTAAAATTCAGCTCCATGGGTGTTCAAGACCCCTTGGAGGAAAAAGATGAGGTAACAAAAGCAGTCTAGCAGAAGTCTTTCTACATTACAAAGGGTATAACAGATTTTATGCAGACTGAGAGGTTTTACCAACAAGGGTAGATTTAGTTTTTTGGAAGGGAGGGGAACTAAAGCTTATATTATTTGGAGATGACTCTTTAGGTTTTATTTGATTTTTAATTGAAAATAACAGTGGTATATATGGGGCACAATGTGATGTTTTGATACACGTATACATTGTAGAATGATCAAATCGTGCTAATATTAACGTATCCATTACCTCAAATGTTTATTGTTTTTCTTTGTGGTGAGAACATTTAAAATCCCATTATTTCAGCTATTTTGAAATATATAATATTATTATTAAACTATAGACACCATGCTCTATAATAGATCATGAGAACCTATTCCTCCTAACTGAAATTTTGTATCCTTTGACCACCATCTCCCCTTTCCCCATTCACTCCACTCCCCTAGCCTCTGGTATTTCTATGAATTCAACTTTTTTAGATTCAACACATAAAGAAGATCATGTCTCTCTGTGCCTGGCTTATTTCATTTAGCATAATGTCTGTGAAGTCTATCTATGTTGTCACAAATGACATCATTTCCTGCTTTTTAAAGGCGAAATAGAACTCCATTATATATATAGACCATATTTTTAAAATCCATTCATCTGTTGATGGACACTCCAATTGTTTTCAAACCTTGGCTATTATAAGTAGTGCTGCAATGCACATAGGAGTGCAGATATCTCTTCAACATACTGACTTCAGTTCCTTTGGATATAAACCCAGAAGTGGAATTGCTGGGTCATATGGTAGTTCACTCACAGTTTTTGAGGAATCTCCATACTGTTTTCCAAAATGGCTGTGCTAATTTACATTCTCACCCACAGCCTACCAGGGCTCTCTTCTTCACATCCTTGCCAGCATTTATCTTTTATCTTTTTGATAATAGCCATTCTAGCAGGTATAAAGTGATATTCTGGTTTTAATTTGCACTTCTCTGATGATTTGAGATGTGGAACATTTTTTCATAGATCTATTGAACATTTGTATGTCTTGTTTTCAGAAACATCTGTTCAAATCTTTATCCGTTTTTAGTAGAATTGTTTGTTTTCTTGTTATTGAGTAGTTTGAGTTCCTGATATATTTTGGATATTAGCCCCTTGTTAATGTATGATTTGTAAATATTTTCTCCCAATCTGTGGATTTGCTGTGCAGGAGCTTTTTAGTTTGATGCAATCCCCTGTGTCTATTTTTGCTTTCATTGTGCTTTCAGGGTCATATCCAAGAAATTTTTGCCCACATCAATGGCATGCAGCTTTGCCCTGGAAGGCAGTCTTTAAAAAATGAATACGACATTATGAATACAAAATAAGATACAAGGTTCTTATTGAAAATGGCTCATGCAAGTGAGGGTCAGTCTGCCCCTGACCAACAATTGTAGGAAATGTAGAGATAGATCTGTTAAGACTCTAGGAGATTTTGGGGAAAATGAAGTGCTTTTGAAAATTTGGTGCTAGCTTCCATCTCCAGAGGGTCTACATTTTGAAAGCTCTGAAGGACAAGACTGAGACTGGATTTGTTTCCAGGATGCTTTAAAGAGGGTGGTTTGCTTCAGTACCAGTAGCCCCAACATATCTCTTTAGGAGGAATTTATAAGTTCCAGGCCCATGTCCCAAAAGATTTCCATGCTGATGAGCATAGGACCACAATTTCTTGTTCACAGTCAGGTTATATCCTGATTCAAACAGTCCTTACCTGTTCCACTGTAAGTATCTCCGCAGTCACCCTACTTCCTTTAGGTCACCTGAAAGGACGTGCTAGGATCTTTTGCAAAGTGTTTTGGTTCAAATAGAATGAGAGTCTGCCTCTATGAATGGGATTCTTGGATGCCACCTAAGGGTCTTCCCACTGATTTCCAGCATTTATTGGCATCTTCTAGACTTCTGTTGCTTCCATATGGCATGATCAGGAGCTATTTTACCTGTGGCTTATAAGATCAGATAAGCATCTTGGTCCTTACAAGTCAATCTAAAGCTTTAAGCAGAATGGGACTTTCTCTTGCCAAAACCACATCACTTATAGCTCATATCTTTCCATCTCTGGATAGAAGCTCCTATTACTTGTTTGTATATGTGCGTGTGTGTGTGTGTGTATATATGTGTGTATATATATGTGTATGTGTGTGCGCGTGCGCATGTGCATGTGTGTACGTACATATATATTTATATACACATATATATTCTTTATTTCAAATATCCTAGTGACAAACTAGCAAAATTTTACCATATATTTTCAACATAATCTTTGATAATGGCCTTGTTAAGTTCTAAGTTTGGTAATCTGGTTTCAACTCTCTGCTTCATTTTTTACTGTGTGACCTTGGGTGAGTTACTTAACTTCTCTGTGCTGCAATTTCCTAATCTAAATAAAGAGACTGTTAATGGTATATACTTTATAGAATTGTAATGATTAAGTGACATAAGGCATAAAATGCTGTTAGCTGCTCTACCGGACACATATAGGAGTCAACAATGAGTGCAATGACAATAACAGTGATAATGATGTCACTCCAGAGTTTTGTGACTGACTCCTTATTGGTCCCTATATTACCTATTTATTGCTGTGGGACAAATTACCCCAGAATTTAGTGGGCTTAAAACAATACACATTTATATCTCATAATTTCTGTGTGCCGGAAATTGGGGAGTGGCTTAGTTGAGTGTCTGGCCCAAGGTCTTTCATGAGATTTTGATTGAGTTGTTGGCCATGCCTTCAGTCAGCTGAACGCTTGGCTGGCACTGAGGGATCTGCTTCCAAGAGGGCTTATTCATATGCTATTAGCTGGAGGCCTCAGTTCCCCACTATTTCTCTCTTCACTGGGCTGCTTGAGTGCCCTCAAAATATGGCCGTTAGCTTCCTCCAGAGCTAGCAACTCAACAAAGAGAGCAAGGAGGAAACTGCAATACCCTTTATGACCTAGTCACACAACATCTCTGCTGCCATATTCTATTTATTGGAAGCAAGTCTTTGATTTCTGCCCACATTCAAGATGAGGGGAATTAGTGTCTACTACATTCTTCTAGAAGGAGTGTCAGATAATTGGATGCTACATTTTTAAACCATCACTGTCCTCATGGGCTGGTTAGTCTTTTTCTGAAACTAATTATGGTCTTTATTATCTTTAACCCCAGCTATATGTAAAGTGAAATTTAAAACACTTTGGTTTGCCAAGTCCTGTTAAATTTTTAATTATTTTTAACTCCCATTTACATATATTCTATGAAACTTTCTTCCTCTAGTACTTCCTACCTCACCTCCTCTTTGATTGTCTCAGTTTTGGTGGGGAATGTAAGAAACTATATTTACCCAGATGATGCTCAACGATTGTGTGTTTCTAAAAAAATATGGGAGTGGGAGAAGTTTTTCTTTGCTGCACCCCTGTTTTTACACCACATGCCACTGAGAAAGGAAGCTGAAAAGCATTGAATTTGCTGTTTTTCAAAGAAGTAACTAAGCAACCACAATGATACAACATTTTGTATTTTAGTTGTCAGTTTACATGGCTATCTTCACATGAGAGCAGCAGCGTAGCATAGTGGCTAATGGTATTCTAGTGTTAGTGTGGATTCAAAGCCTGACTCCTTTACCTACTTCTCGGCTGTATAAATTTGGTCAAATTATTTAACCTATCTCAGTTTCCTATCTGAAAAATGGGGAAGGAGTCTTACCCATTATCTTAGGTACTTTTATTGAAGTTACATGAAAATTAAATGACAAAATATCTGTAAAGCATTGAGAACAGAGTCTGACATCTAATAAACAAAAAATATATGTTGTTTGTTATTTTATGAACAGACTGAAGACTCACTGAAATGAATCATAGTTTTTGTTTTGATTTGTTTCATTTTTGTTTTTGAGACAGGTCTCCCTCTGTTGTCCAGGCTGGAGGGCAGTGGCACAATCTCGGCTCACCGCAGCCTTCGCCTCTTGGGTTCAAGCAATTCTCATGCCTCAGTCTCCCAAGTAGCTGGAACCATAGACATGAGCCACCATGCCTGGCTCATTTATTTATTTATTTATTTATTGAGATGAGGTCTCACTACGTTGCCTAGGCTTGAACTCCTGGGCTCAAGGGATCCTCCTGCCTCAAGCTCCCAAAGTGCTGAGATTACAGCCTAAGCCACTGTGCCCAGGCTTGAAATGAATCAGGGTTTATCTTTATCTTTGCAAGCTCCCTCTTCCCCTGGCTTGCCTATCCTCACACAGATAGCACATAATAGATTATTAATCTCATCCATCTCAGAAGATCAGGAGATCTGGCCAGGACATAATGGTCAGACAAGGTGAGGTTGAGACCTGAGGGTTTAAATGAGATGAGATAGTAAAATATAAATAATTGGTAGAGTGTAACCTGATTTACATCCACAGGGAAAGGAGAGAGACAGGAGTGAGGAGACCTGGTACAAATTCCAAATCCAAAGTATAAGAGTGGCAGCATAAATGAGAAATGGGGTCGAGAACCAGAACAGATGAGAAATGGCCTGAAATATAAACTCATCATCTCAGGCTTATGGATGAGCTTTATGTCAGGAGTGAAGATGGGCCCAAATGTCCCTCAATAAACACATATAGATCAAGCAATAGACACCAAAGACAAACATGGACATGCACCAGATAATCAATACATAACGGGTTTCTGCTTACTGGTTATTGGCATTTTAAGGAACTTTAAAAAGAGTAAGTCTGTTTAATGTATTCTTTTTTGTTTTCTTCATTAGATCCCCTCAGCAGAGTGTGTTTAAGACCAAAAAATGTAACTGATTCATTGAGCACCTACATTAATGCTAATTATATTAGGGTAAGTAAATAAGTACAAATTTCTTTCTGATTATTTTCTATTTGGAATTGTTGGTTTTATTTTGTTTTTCCTAGAGTAGATTAAGCTTGGTTTAACTTGATTACCAGCAAGGTTTCATTTTGTCTGGTTTTTTATCTTAGTCATAATCAACATTGTTGATGGGTCTTTTATGATGACTTTCCTTTTACGGTGAGTCTCTGGCAACAGTGCTCTCTATGGGCACTCTGCTGGAGACTGGGCATTACAACCCTCAATATCACGTGCTATCCTTAACTTGCTGCCAAGTTAATGATATTAAGGATATTGTTAACTAGAAATTGTTGTACTAGAATCAATGAAGCCGTAACCTGTGTTGCTTTTGTAAGCACAGCTATTTCATTGAAGATCTTTCACCTAAACTTTCACTGCAAGGCATGAACTTAAAAACCAATATTTTTGTCTCTTTACTCCATGTAGGGCTACAGTGGCAAGGAGAAAGCCTTCATTGCCACGCAGGGCCCCATGATCAACACTGTGGATGATTTCTGGCAGATGGTTTGGCAGGAAGACAGCCCTGTGATTGTTATGATCACAAAACTCAAAGAAAAAAATGAGGTATGATCTTTAATCAAGTTCTGAATGTTATACATGTTCTGTTGCTATAGAAGAGATATTGTATAAGTAAAATTGCCATGGACTTAGATTTAAGATGGAAACTTTGAGACATTTAAAGGCTAAGTCACTTAATACATCCCAAATATAATAACTGCTATTATCCTATGAATGTCAACTTTCTTTCAGACAAGTCAATATACTTGGCATATACATATCTAATTTGTACCCACAAAAGAAATAAGGGGGTCATGAATTATCACCCTAATTTATAGGCAGGCAAATAAAACCTTATTCACATCCCGAATCATTTTTGAACACCTACTATGTGACAGGTACTACTCTAGTCATTGGGGATATAATAGTAAACAAAACACACCAAGATCTCTGCCCTTGGTAGATTTTAACTTTCTAGTGGGAGAAGACAAACAAAAATACTGCACATAATAAACATATAAATAGTGTAATATATGAGAAGAGATTAAATGCTATAGGAAAGAAAGTAGAGCAGGCTAAGTGGAATGGGTATACCGGGCAGTAAGGAGGTGGTGTTGGGGAATTGCAGATTGCATTATTAAAGAGGGTGGGCAAGGTGAGTCTCATTAAGAAAATGAGATTCAAGGGCAGTTACAGAAACCAGTCAACTTTCTCAATATCTTCATAATAAGAAATCCAAGAAAGAAAGAATTTGATTTCATATGCATACTAGTAGTCTTTTCTAAGGATTTAGCTTACAGAATACTTACTCTGTATTTTGCATTATAAAAACACAATTGTAATATTCCTGAGGGCTGATATTCGACGTACCGCTTACATTTTAGGACAACTTACTGGGATAATTTACAGTCTAATTTTCATCAGCATTTTTGTGTTTGTTTTCTTGTCGAAAATATTGTACCAGGGCTTCACCATGACAGTAAGAATTTAAGAAAATGGAGCATTCCTTTATAAGCCTTTGGTGATTATAATCCTTGAGTGCAGCATAATCCTGCTCATAAAACAGCAATTTATACATGTTTTAAAGTTTGTTATTTTCTTATATTTTTGCTACAATAGATACAACATTTTTTTTCCTGAAATTTATTCTGGAAAAATAGTGTATTTTTGGCCAGTAGATAAAGTTATATATTCGATTCACTACATGGCTTACTAACTAAGTACACTTCTATGAATCTGATATTAAAGCCTAAGGTGGCATTATAAAAATAACCCCTAATATTCTCAAGCTGTTTCCCACACAGTGTCAATCTATCAACATATTAAGTCACTGACAATTCCTTCACAGTTGTTTAATATGCATGACATTTTTATGATAGAAAAAATTTTTCAAGTTAAAAGGTGTATTCTCTGTATGTATACATTTGTGCATTCCTACATAGAACTTATGTAATACGGCCGACTAGATAACCTGAAAAACTTCCCACTACAAAACCAGTTATACTGTGCAGAATATGAAACGGTGTGCAAAACAGAGCTTTAAAAAAAAAAGTAAAGGAAATCCCAGTGGCTAATGAAAAGAGACTAAAAGGCATAAAACCAGAAAAGTAAACATATTGTAATGGTAATACAAGAACTAGAGACAAAGCCTGATCTTGCAGGAGCCAGGTGTTGGAATTGAGACTTTAGGTAAAGTGAGCACCTTCAAAGGCAATGCCTTCAGATAAAAAGTGAACCACAAAAATAAATCTGCCTACTAAAATAGGACGATGCTGAGAAATTCACCTAAGTCTGGCCTTCTTATGGTATAAACAAAAAGGCTCTCTTGAGTATTTAAAGCTGAGAAACCTCAGAATTCAAAAATCAAGAAATACCAAGTGAAGTCATTAACATAAAAAGTAATACTAGTTTGGCAACGCCCTATGATACTTCACAGAAACGAAGGCAAAAACTTTCTAATGCACATACTCTCAGCATATACCTCACAGGTTTCCATAGAAAAGCCCAGCCAGGGCAAAGCAAGAGAGCCGACTAGAAAAGCTTAATGCTCATACTGCCTACCAAAAAAAGAGCCAAAACAACAAACAAGAAAGTACGTTTGTACTGGAGTGTTTGAGGGAGTGCACTGGAATACAGCAGGAGAGAGAGACAGAAAATCCTGTGGGACAAGGAGACCTTTAGTGAGGGTCACATAGAGAAGAGAATGAAACACCCTGCCTCTGCCACACCGCCATCTCCCCAGCCGGGATTAGCTCAGAACAAGAAGGTGCATCCAGTGAGACTAGGCAAGCAAGAGGCGCCAGCAGCCCCCATTAATGTCACAGACATCTGCACTCTTTGTTGCTGAGAATCCTCCAGTTCCTAGAGACCCTGAGTCCAGTTTAGGGAGCTGCCTGACAGCCACATGGCTGCTCTGCCCCAGAGAAGGAAGTCACGTTGTATGCCCTCATCCCTGTGACCCAAGCTGCAGCTATATGATGCCATTTTGAAACCAGAGCCACAACTAGAGTACAGCCTGTTCTAGGAGCCAGTAGCCACCATCTCTTTTCATTCCCGAAGCTACACGGCCATAACACTACCTTCACACACAGTAGTACACCATTCCCTTGCTGAGTTGCTACAGCTCCCTACCCCCTGGGAACAAGCTCCCTAGGAAGTGTTCCACCTTTCACATCCTAGTGACTGCAGTACCCTGAACCTGTCTCTCAGAGCCTAGATCCAGTGCCCCATCCTTGGAGCCCATATAGCACCTTGCCCTCAAAGGAACAGACAATCTTGCTAAGCAGAGAAACCAAGTCCAAACTGGTCTCATGCACAGTCAGCATGCTCACCAGCAAGCAGCACGATTCCAAAGCAAGCCACACCCAAACCAGTGGACCAGCCCCTGCATGCCCCTGGTACACTCAACAGTTAGCTGCACTACTTCTAAGGATACCCCAACCTGAGCTGGCAGACCTGTCCACATATGCCACCAGTAAGCTCACCAGCTGGGCATGTCATTTTCAGGGGACTTTTGCTCTGAGTTGGCAAGCCAAGCCTCATGCTTGCCAGCCAAGTATACTGCCCCCAGAAGAGCCCTAACCCAAGCTGACAGACTGGCTGCTGAATGCTCACCAGCCATGTATGCATCTCACAGCGGGTCCCCACCTTAACCAGTGGACTTGTTCTTGTGCTCACATACCCCTTGTGTCCAGGGGTGACCTGTCCTGAGCCAGCAAACTAGCCACACCAAGGCCCTCAGAGGTATCAATAAAGTTGACTATAGCTTAAAAAACTACAGAGACTACACTACTGCACCCACATAGAACAAAAGCCAGTGTACTCTACCCAACCAACACCCTTAGACACATCTGCTGGTGAAAGTGATTCCCTTCAAAAGCCACTCCCTAAAATTAAAAGAGTTGACCATTCCATCAGATGCACAAATATCAACACAGGGATACAAGATACATGAAAAAGCAAAGAAAAATGACACCGTCAAAGAAGCAGAAGAATCCTCCAGTAACTGACGCCCAAGAAATGGAATTTATAAATTTCCTGAAAAGGAATTTAAAATAATGACCTGAAGGAAATTATGAATTGTGGATGGGGGAGGAGAAAAATCTAGAATATTTGTATGTGACCAAAGTTAAGTTGTTATCAGCTTAAAATATTCTAAGTTCTTTTTATGTAAGCCCCAGAATAACCAAAAAGAAAAAAATTACAGCTGATACACAAACGAAAAAGAGAAATGAATCAAAGCTTATCACTATGGAAAACCACCGAGTCACAAAGAGAAACAATAAGAGTAGAAGAAAGAAACAAAGTATCTAGAAAACAGTTAACAAAATGGCAGGAGTAAGTTCTTATCTGTCAATAATAATCTTGAATGGAAATGGATTAAATTTTCCAATTAAAACATATAGAGTGGCCAAATGGGGGGGGGAAAAAAAAGCAAGACTCACCTATACAATGTCTACAAGAAATTCACTTCACATGTAAAGACATATAGACTGAAAGTGAAGGGATGAAAAATTGATATCACATGCAAATGTAAACTGAAAGAGACCAGGAGTAGCTTCACTTATACCAGATAAAATAGACTTCAAATCAAAAATCACAAAAAAGCACAAAGAAGATCATTATATAATGATACATGGGTTACTTCAGCAAAAACAAAAAAATTGTAAATATGTATGTACCTAACACTAGAGTACCCAAATATAAAAAGCAGTTATTTATTAAATTAAAGAAAGCGATAGACTGCAATATAGTAATAATCATGAACTTCAACTTCAACACCCCACTCTCAGCAATGGACAGATCATCCAGACAGAAAATAAACAAAGAAACATTGGATTTAAACCACACAATAGACCAATTGGACCTAACAGATATTTACAGAACATTTCACCCAACAACTGCAGAATACACATTTTTCTTAATAGCACAAGACAAGCCTTAACAAATTTTAAAAGATCAAAATCATTTTAAATATGTTTTCTGACCACAATGTTATAAAACTAGAAATCAACAACAGGAAGAAATTCAGAAACTTTACAAATACATGAGAATTAAACAGTATGCTCCTAAAGAACCAATGGATCAGTGAAGACTTTAAAAGGGAAATTTAAAAATTCCTTGAGACAAATAGGAAGACAACATATCAAAGTCTTTGAAATGCAGAAAAAGCAGTTCTAAAAGGGAAGTTTATATCAATAAATGCTTACATGTATTGAAATGGAAGAGAAAGATGACAACCTAATGACGTACCTCAAGGAACTACAAAAACAAGAACAGGCTGGGCAGCATGGCTCACGCTTGTAATCCCAGCACTTTGGGAGGCTGAAGCAGGCAATCACTTGAGGTCAGGAGTTCGAGACCAGCCTGGCCAACATGGTGAAACCCTATCTCTACTAAAAATACAAAAATTAGCTGGGCCTGGTGGTACACACCTGTAATCTCAGGTACTCGGGAGGCTGAGGCAAAAGAATCAATTGAACCAAGGAGACAGAGACTGCAGTGAGCCGAGATCATGCCACTGCACTCCAGCTTAGGCAACTGGGAGACAGAGAGAGAGAGACTCCATCTCAAAAAAAAAAAAAAAAAAAAAAAAAAGGACAAGAACAAACTAAACCCAAAATTAGTAGAAGGAAGTAATTAAGAAAGATCAAAGCATACATAAATGAAATACAGGCAGAAAAATACAAAACATCAAAAGATCATGTTTGAAAACAAAACTGACAAAACTTTAGATGCCGCAGAAATACAAAGAATTATAAAAGGCTATTGTGAACAATAATATACCAACAAATTGGATAATCTAAAAAAAAAAGAATAAATTCCTGGACACATGCAACCTTCCAAGATTGAACAATGAAGAAATAGAAAATCTGAAAACACCAATGAGTGAGGAAATTAAATCAGTAACAGAACATATCTTGGCTGGGTGCTGTGGCCCATGCCTGTAATCTCAGCACTTTGGCAGGCTGAGGCGGGCAGATCACCTGAGGTTGGGAGTTCCACACCAGCCTGACCAACATGGTGAAACCCCATCTCTACTAAAAATACAAAAATTAGCTGGGCTTGCTGGTGCGTGCCTGTAATCCCAGCTACCTGGGAAGCTGAGGCAGGAGAATCACTTGAACCCAGGACTGGGAGGTTGCAGTAAGCCAAGATCATGCCACTGTAATCCAGCCTGGGTGACAGAGCAAAACTCCATCTCAAAAAAAAAAAAAAAGTACCCCATTGAAGAAAAAACCCAGGACCTGATGGTTTCACCAATGAATTCTACCAAACTTTTAAAGAACTAATACCAATTCTCCTCAAACTATTCATGAAAATTGAAGAGGAGAGAATATATCCAAAGTCATTCTACAAGGCCAGCATTACCCTAGCACCCAAACCAGACAAGGACTCAACCAAAAAAACTACAGGTCACTCTGATATATATGCAAAAATGCTCATAAAATATTAGTAAACCAAAATCAATAGCACATTAAAAACATTATCCACTATGACCAAGGGAATTCATCCCAGGGATGCAAGAATAGGTCAGTTTATACAAACCAATAAATATGATACACCACATTAACAGAATGAAGGATAAAATCCATATCATCGTTTCAATAGATGAAGAAAAATAATTTGACAAAAGTCATCCCTTCATGTTAAGAACTGTCAACAAATTAGATATAGAAGGTATGTACCTCAACACTAAAAAGTCCATATATGACAAACCCACAACAAATATCATACTGAATGTGGAAAAGTTGAAAGCTTTTCTCCTAAGATCTGGGATAAGGATATCCACTTTCACTACTTCTATTCAACATAGTACTGGTGGTCCTAGCCAGAGTAATCAGGCAAGAGAAAGAAATAAAAGGCAAAATTGGAAAGGAGGAGCGTCAAACTATCCCTGTTTGCAGATCATATGATCATATATATGGAAAACCCTACACACTTCACCAAAACTTGTTATAACTAATAGACAAATTTAGTAAAGTTGAGGGATACAAATTTAAAATTCAGAAATGAGTAGCATTTGTATATGCTAATGGTGAGCTAGCTAAAAACGAAATCAAGAAAACAATTCCATTTATAATTGCTACCAAAAAACAAAGATACCTAAAAAGAAATCTAACCAAAGAAGTGAAATATCTTTTATACTGAAAACTATAAAACATTGATGAAGGAAATTATAGCGAACACAATTAAACAGAAATATATCCTGTGTTCATGGAGTGGAATAATTAATATTGTTAAAATGTCCATACTACCCTAAACAATCAATAGATTCAACGCATTCCCTATCAAAATACCAATAATATTCTTCATGGGAAAAAATTTTTAATCCTAAAATGTGTATGAAACAACAAAAGACCTTTACTAGCCAAATCATTCTTGAGAAAAAAAAAACAAAACTGGAGGCATCATACTACCTAACTTCAAAATATACTATAAAGTTATACTATCGAAAACAACATGGTACTGGCAAAAAAACAAACACATAGACCAATGGAATGGAACATAGAGCCCAGAAATAAGAAAAGATTTTGAATATTCTCACTACAAACAACAAATAATAAATGTTTGAGGTGATGGATATACTGATTACCTTTATTTGATCATTAACCCATATATACATGCATTGAAGTGTCACATTATACCCCATGAATATGTACAATTCTGTGTCAATTAAAATAAAATAAATAAACTCTCAGCAAACATAAGCTTACAATCAAAATTATGAGGCATACAAGCAAACAATAAAAACCACGAGAAAAAATCAGAAGCAGCAACAGTTAAATAGATTCACAGGAATTAAAATAATTGAAATAATAAATGTAGGCTACTTTTTTAAATAATTAAGCACAAAAAGCACAAAAAATTTGACACAGGAACAAGTTACTATCCAAAAAGGCTACGAAAGATGGCCGAATAGGAAGAGCTCCAGTCTGCAGCTCCCAGCGTGAGTGACGCAGAAGATGGGTGATTTCTGCATTTCCAACTGAGGTACTGGGTTCATCTCACTGGGGCTAGTCAGACAGTGGGTGCAGCCCACGGAGCAGGGCAGGGCATCGCCTCACCTGGGAAGCACAAGGGGACAGGGAATTCCCTTTCCTAGCAAAGGGAAGCCGTGACAGATGGTACCTGGAAAATAGGGTCACTCCCACCCTAATACTGCACTTTTCCAACGGCCTTAGCAAATGGCACACCAGGTGATTATATTCCATGCCTGGCTCAGAGGGTCCCAGGCCCACAGAGCCTCACTCACTGCTAGCAAAGCAGTCCGAGATCGAACTGCAAGGCAGCAGCGAGGCTGGGGGAGGAGTGTCCCCCATTGTTGAGGCTTGAGTAGGTAAACAAAGCAGCCAGGAAGTTCAAACTGGGTGGAACCCACTGCAGCTCAAGAAGGCCTGCCTGCCATTCTCTGTAGACTCCACTTCTGGGGGCAGGGCATAGCTGAACAAACGGCAGCAGAAACTTGTGCAGATTTAAATGTCCCTGTCTGACAACTTTGAAGAGAGTAGTGGTTCTCCCAGCACGGAGTTGGAGATCTGAGAATGGACAGACTGCCTCCTCAAGTGGGTCCCTGACCCCTGAGTAGCCTAACTGGGAGACACCTCCCAGTAGGGCCCAACTGACACCTCATACAGCTGGGTGCCCCTCTGAGACGAAGCTTCCAGAGGAAGGATCAGGCAGCAACATTTGCCGTTCTGCAATATTTGCTGTTCTGCAGCCTCCACTGGTGATACCCAGACAGAGGGTCTGGAGTGGACCTCTAGATAACAGGGTCTAGACTGGACCTCCAGCACACTCCAACAGACTAGCAGTGAGGGTCCTGACTGTTAGAAGGAAAACTAACAAACAGAAAGGACATCCACAGCAAACCCCCATCTGTACATCACCATCATCAAAGACCAAAGGTAGATAAAACCACAAAGATGGGGAGAAACCAGAGCAGAAAAGCTGAAAATTCAAAAAATCAGAGCGCCTCTTTTCCTCCAAAGGAACGCAGCTCCTCACCAGCAATGGAACAAAGCTGGATGGAGAATGACTGACGAGTTGAGAGAAGGTGGCTTCAGACGATCAGTAATAAACTTCTCCAAGCTAAAGGAGGATGTTCGAACCCATGCGAAGAAGCTAAAAACCTTGAAAAATGATTAGACAAATGGCTAACTAGAATAAACAGTATAGAGAAGTCCTTAAATGACCTGATGGAGCTGAAAACCACGGCACGGGAACTATGTGACTCATGCACAAGCTTCAATAGCCGATTTGATCAAGTGAAAGAAAAGGTATCAGTGATTGAAGATCAAATGAATGAAATGAAGCAAGAAGAGAAGTTTAGAGAAAAAAAGAGTAAAAAGAAATGAACAAAGCCTCCAAGAAGTATGGGAGTATGTGAAAAGACCAAATCTACATCTGATTGGTGTACCTGAAAGTGATGGGGAGAATGGAACCAAGTTGGAAAACACTCTTCAGGATATTATCCAGGACAGCTTCCCCAACCTAATGAGGCAGGCCAACATTCAAATTCAGGAAATACAGAGAATACCACAAAGATATGCCTTGTGAAGAGCAATCCCAAGACAGATTCACCAAAGTTGAAATGAAGGAAAAAATGGTAAGGGAAGCCAGAGAGAAAGGTCGGATTACCCACAAAGGGAAGTCCATCAAACTAACATTGTATCTTTTGGCAGAAACTCTATAAGCCAGAAGAGAGTGGGGGCCAATATTCAACATTCTTAAAGAAAAGAATTTTCAACCCAGAATTTCATATCCAGCCAAACTAAGTTTCGTAAGTGAAGGAGAAATAAAATCCTTTACAGACAAACAAATGCTGAGAGATTTTGTCACCACGAGGCCTGCCTTACAAGAGCTCCTGAAGGAAGCACTAAACATGGAAAGAAACAACCAGTACCAGCCACTGCAAAAACATGCCAAATTGTAAAGACCATCGATGCTAGGAAGAAACTGCACCATCTAACAAGCAAAATAACCAGCTGATATCATAATGACAGGATCAAATTCACACATAACAATATTAACCTTAAATGTAAATGGGCTAAATGCTCCAATTAAAAGACACAGACTGGCAAATTGGATAAAGAGTCAACACCCATCAGTGTGCTGTATTCAGGAGACCCATCTCACGTGCAGAGACAAACATAGGCTCAAAATAAAGGGATGGAGGAAGATCTAACAAGCAAATGGAAAACAAAAAAAAGTAGGGGTTATAATCCTAGTCTCTGATAAAACAGACTTTAAACCAATGAAGATCAAAAGAGACAAGGCCATTAACATAATGGTAAAGGGATCAATTCAACAAGAAGAGCCTAACTATCCTAAATATATATGCCCCCAATACAGGAACACCCAGATTCTTAGAGCAAGTCCCTAGAGACCTACAAAGAGATTTAGATTCCCACACAATAATAATGGGAGACTTTAACACCCCACTGTCAACATTAGACAAATCAATGAGACAGAAAGTTAATAAGGATATCCAGGAATTGAACTCACCTCTGCACCAAGCAGACCTAATAGACATCTATAGAACTCTTCACCCCAAATCAACAGAATATACATTCTTTTCAGCACCACATCACACTTATTTGAAAATTGACCACATAGTTGGAAGGAAAGCACTCCTCAGCAAATGTAAAAGAACAGAAATTAGAACAAACTGTCTCTCAGACCACAGTGCAATCAAACTAGAACTGAGGACTAAGAAACTCACTCAAAACCTCTCAACTACATGGAAACTGAACAACCTGCTCCTAAATGACTACTGGGTACATAACGAAATGAAGGCAGAAATAGAGATGTTCTTTGAAACCAATGAGAACAAAGACACAACACACCAGAATCTCTAGGACACATTTAAAGCAGTGTGTAGAGGGAAATTTATAGCACTAAATGCCCACAAGAGAAAGCAGGAAAGATCTAAAACTGACACCTTAACATCACAATTAAAAGAACTAGAGAAGCAAGAACAAACACATTCAAAAGCTAGCAGAAGGCAAGAAATAACTAAGATCAGAGCAGAACTGAAGGAAATAGAGACACAAAAAAACACCCTTCCAAAAAATCAATGAATCCAGGAGTTGGTTTTTTGAAGAGAACAAAAAATTGATAGACTGCTAGCAAGACTAATAAAGAAGAAAAGAGAGAAGAATCAAATAGATACAATAAAAAATGATGAAGGGGATGTCACCACCAATCCCACAGAAATACAAACTACCACTAGAGAATACTGTAAACACCTCTATGCAAATAAACTAGAAAATCTAGAAGAAATGGATAAATTCCTGGACACATACACTCTCCCAAGACTGAACCAGGAAGAAGTTGAATCCCTGAATAGACCGTTCAGAAATTGAGGCAATAATTAATAGCTTACCAACCGAAAAAAAGTCCAGGACCAGATGGATTCACAGCCAAATTCTACCAGAGGTACAAAGAAGAGCTGGTACCATTCATTCTGAAACCATTCCAATCAATAGAAAAAGAGGGAATCCTCCCTAAATCATTTTATGAGGCCAACATCATCCTGATACCAAAGCCTGGCAGAGACACAACAAAAAAAGAGAATTTTAGACCAATATCCCTGATGAACATCGATGCAAAAATCCTCAATAACATACTGGCAAACCGAATCCAGCAGCACATCAAAAAGCTTATCCACTATGATCAAGTTGGCTTCATTCCTGGGATGCAAGACTGGTTCAATATACGCAAATCAATAAACATAATCCAGCATATAAACAGAACCAAAGACAAAAATCACATGATTATCTCAATAGATGCAGAAAAGGCCTTCGACAAAATTCAACAGCCCTTCATGATAAAAACTCTCAATAAACTAGGTATTGATG
>NW_012101687.1:5879411-5887427 GCF_000951045.1 Mandrillus leucophaeus | reverse complement strand
TAGAAATACCATTTGACCCAGCCATCCCATTACTGGGCATATACCCAAAGGATTATAAATCGTGCTGCTATAAAGATACATTCACACGTATGTTTATTGCAGCACTATCCACAATAGCAAAGACTTGGAACCAACCCAAATGTCCATCAGTGATAGACTAGATTAAGAAAATGTGGCACATATACACCATGGAATACTATGCAGCATAAAAAAGGATGAGTTCATGTCCTTTGTAGGGACTTGGATGAAGCTGGAAACCATCATTCTGAGCAAACTATCGTAAAGACAGAAAACCAAACGCCACATGTTCTCACTCGTAGGTGGGAATTGAACAATGAGAACACTTGGATATAGGGTGGGGAACATCACACACTGGGGCCTGTTGTGGGGTGGGGGATGGGGGAGGGATAGCATTAGGAGATATACCTAATGTAAATGACGAGTTAACGGGTGCAGCACACCAACATGGCATATGTATACATATGTAACAAACTTACATATTGTGCACATATACCCTAGAACTTAAAGTATAATAATAATAATAATTTTTAAAACTATGAAGATTTTAAACCAACCAACAAGTACTAGAAATAAACATTATAAAGACATTAAAATTTTAAAAAATCTTATTAGATAGGTTTAGCAACAAACAAGACACAGCTAAATGAATAATTAATGGATTCAAATATAAAGCTAAGGAAAATACCTAGAAGATCAAAATGATCAAAAATATGAAAGAATATTTAAGAGACATAGAGGATAGATTTGATATCCAATATACTGTAACAGGTGTTTTAGAAGGAGAAAGAAGAGGATATGAGAAAAGAAGTAATATTTGAAGATATAATAGCTAGGGATTTTCCAGAACTGATGGAAAACTTGAGCTCTAAGATCTAAAAAGCACAATAAATCCTAGGCTGAATAGGTAAACGTAAATTCACAGCTAGACACATCTCTGGAGCTGAAAAAGCACCAAAGAAAGTAATATCCCACCAGATCAACTAACCAAAAAAAAAAAAAAAAGGCTTTTCTATAGCAAAACTAGAAGCCAAAAATCAATAGGATATTACCTACAAAGAACTGAAGGAAAATACTTGAAGAAGATTCAATCCAGAAAAGAAATAATAATGAGCAAAGAAAGTAAAATATGAGGGTGAAACTAAAATACTGGATAATGATAGTATTTAAAATTTGAGATGAGGAAAGTTAAAATATTTTTGTGTTACTCATGAAAACAGAAATATAAGCCAAAGTTAGACTTTTAGGTAAATATGCATGTTAAAATTTTAAGATTAGCCACTAAAAGGATGGAATTTGAATGTGTAATTTCCAATCTGGTAGAAGAGGGAAAAGACAGAATTTTGAAAATAAACTAAAATAAAAGAGAAAACAAAAGGTAACATAGAAAAATCAGGATAAACTTTTACCTAATTGGGAGATAGAAAAAAATCCAAATCCTACTAAATATAAACAAATAACTTGCAAATTAAATATCAGAGATTACCAAACTGATAAAATAAATAAATTCAGATAAATGCTGCCTACAAGAGGACACAGAAATGTTAAAATGGAAAGGATGGAAAAAAATACACCAAACTAATACTAATCAAAAGTCAGATATAACTGACTCTCAATAATTCTCAAAAGAATATTCTCAAAAGAATAATTACTAGAGTGGTTACCAGAGATAAAGAATGTCAGACAAAAATGACTTTCAAATCAAAACAATCATTATCAGAGAGCTTACTAGAGATAAGGAATGTCAATCTATAATACTAAAATGTGAAATTCACAAATAAGATTCTACATATATAAATGCATACCTTACATAACCTCCCCCCAAATATATGAAGCATTAATGGGCAGAGTAAGAAGGAATTGATAAATCACCATCATAGTGGGAGAAAACCCAACAAAAATAAGACGTTAGTATTTATTAAGCAGACAAAGAATTAATAAAAATATAGAAAAAGTTTATACATAACCTTTATTCAAATTAACAAGCTTAGTTTAATAAAGATATGTAGAACCTTCCAATCAATAGTCTCATAATATAAATTTTTAAAGCATGAGATTTTGTGAAAAGTGATCAACTATGACTATATAGCAAGTCTTGGCAGATTTCTAAGAATAACTATAAATATATGCTTTGATTACAGTGCGTTAAGTTAGAAATAAAAAGCAGAAAGATAAGGTTAAAAAAACACTTTGACACTTAAAAATGTTTTAACACACAATTCATGGATGAAAATGAATTTATGATAAAAATGTAAATTACCTACAATTCAAGGATGACGAAAATCCTAAACATCAAATCTTGTGAGATGCTGCTAAAAATGCTCATAGAAGGAAGTTTATAGGCATGAATATGATATTATAAAAGAATTTGTTATCTAAGCAACAGACTTAAGTTAGTAAAAGAACTATGAAATGAACAGGAAAGAAAAAAGGAAGGAATAATGAAGAATAAATGTTAATTAAACATAAAACAAAGATAAAAGGATTGATGAGGCCAGGCATGGTGGCTCATATCTGTAATCCCAGCACTTTGGGAGGCTGAGGCAGGAGGACTGCTTGAGGCCAGGAGTTTGAGACTAGCCTAGACAATGTAATGAGACTTAACATCTCAACAAAAAAGTTAAAAATTAGCCAGGCATGGTGGTGCACACCTGTTGTCTTAGCTACTCAGAAGGCTGAGGCAAAAGGATCCCTGGAGCCCAAAAGATTGAGGTTGCGGTGAGCTATGATTGGGCTACTCTGCACTTCAGCCTGGCCAACAAAATGAGACCCTGTCTTAAAAAAAAAAAAAAAAAAAAAAAAAAAAGGATTGATGTAAACGAAAGCCAATTTTTTTTGAAGTCTAATAAAATAGGCGAAACTAGCAGAATTAAAGGAAATGCAAAAAAAATTAAAAGTGACTATAATTAAAGCAGAGATTTAAATAAAAGAGGACACTACAAACAACCTCATGCAATATTTAGCACCATTTCTTAGATCTGAACAAAATGCCTTACCCCCTGCCCACTTTGGTTTGAATTTTCTGAGTAAATTGTCGTAAAATAAATATTATTTCCAAGTGCTTTCATGCCCTTACAAATTTCTTATTATTATTTCTATTTCTTCTTCCATTACAAATAAAATCTTATAAAATCAACATAGCACCATAATTTAGGAAACTATTTGTAAATATAGGTATGTAAATGTTTTAAAACAATTAAATAATATTTTCCCCAGAAAAATTACTTATTACATGCAATTTAGTGTTGCATATGTACTAAGGATTAACACTTCGCAAATGATATGTGAAACACTATCTCACAAGGATTACAGAATAGATTGTAATAACTGTGTAAGATACATTATGGTTTTTGTTCTTTTGAGCATTTCAATCTTTGAATCTTGTAATGTATGTTTATCTGTGTTCACTCTTATAGAAAAAGTCAGGAATGTGCCTTTAGTGCTTTACCTCATTCTTGAATCAAGGTTTTATCAGGACAGAAACTAAGATTGCTGGTTAGGCAGAAGGCATATCCTAGAGGGTGTGTAATATGTGGCATATTTTAAAGAAATCCAATAGGGATGATGTGAGCAATTATTAATATGCCAAACCCCATCAGGCAGTCGCTCTCAACCTTTTCCTCCAACACCAAGGATGTCATTGCACCAGAACTGCTGTAGAAGTCAAATACATACTTCTCTCTCTCTTTTTTTTTTTCCTGCTTTGGCCCAATGAATTTATTGAAGAGAGCTCTGTCCTCCCTTCTACCTAGAAGAGGAGGCTTGCGAGGCTGACACCTGCCCACACCTGGCATTTGACCTTTCCCTGGGCTAGGGTGAGTGGGAGCAGATGCCCTCATCCTATGACCGGGGACTGTGGAGGAGCCATCACACCACCTAGCTGATGACGACACCTAGTTCTTCAGTCTCACACTGGACTTTATCCCCCTTCTTGAGAAGGACAGGAGATTTCCTGAATACAACGACACCTGGGGAGGTCCCAGTCAGGATGACATCCCCTGGGTAAAAGGTGAAAAACTGGGAGACCCAGGCTGTCAGCTCCTCTGTCTTAACCACCATCTGGTTGGTGTTGCTGCTCTGGACCACTTCCCCATTCACTTGGCAGCAGATCTTTAAGTTATGTGGATCTGCTACACTGTCCTTGGTTACCAAGGCCGGGCCCAGAGGGCAGAAGGTGTCGAAGGTTTTTCCCAGCAGCCACTGTTTCCCCTTATGTCTCATTTGCCAGTCATGAGCACTCACGTCATTAGCCATAGTGAAGCCAGCCACATGGGCCATCTGTGGCCTTGACGTGCTTGCCTTTCTTTCCAGTGACCACGGCCACTCCACTTCCCAGTCTACGTCCTGGCTCTCCAGTGGGAGGACCATCTCATCATAGGACTCCACGATGGAGTTGGCAAACTTGCTGAAGATAATGGGTTCCATGGGCACAGGCATGTTCTGTTCTTTGCAGTGGTCCACATAATTCATGCCCACACAAAGCACCTTATCTGGCCACGTGGCTGGAGCCAGGAAGGTTACTTCCAACCGTGATAGGACTGGCAACTGGGTACCTAAGGCTCTTCTTGCCACTGAGAGGGTGGCCTCTCCCTGCTCTAGGAACTGTGTCATCATCTTGGGGAGCATAGAGTCAAAGGCATTGCAGTTGATAACCCCTCCACCATTCCCTGTCTCCAGGCCAAAGTGAGGCCCCATTAGGTGGGGTGCCTGGAACTGCACTAGTCTTATGTCTCTGGAGGGTTGAAAGGGCCACTTCTGAGCCTGCAGCAGAGCTGTGAGCAACCTTCTTCTACCAGAGACCAGCATCAGAGCCTGGCGGCAGTGGCTGGTCCTCCTGTGCTGGGTTAGGGCTTGGGGGGCCGGAGGTCAAGGGCAGCGGGCGCCTGAGCATTGGCACCAATGACCGCGGCTAGTGGGGGAGCTGCATGCAGCAGCCTCAAATATGTATTTCAAAGTGATACAGAGTTGGTTTACCTATGAAGCTCAGAGCTCTCCATTCAGTGTCTGCAATGGAATAAAGCATATCTTTTTCTTTCCTTCTCAGGTGCAATAATTGTCCTCAGAGATAACCTGTTGTTAACATTCTCAGATTTCAGTCTTTACAGGACAGTCAAATGGATCTGTGGAAAGCTAGAATTTTTTTTTTTTTTTAACAATTCTCACACCAATGGGTGGTTGAAGTTTTAATTTTTTTCTTTGGACACATAATTCAAAAATTAGAGAAATGATTTTTGTTTGTGTGTTACAATTTTTAGCCTCCTGTCTTTTTTAATGTCTGAGATATACCTTCTGGGGATATCAAAGTCAAACATTTATGTTATATGTCTTCTATGTGTCATCTGCTTTGTGCTTTTTTTCCCTGCAGCCAATCATAATCCCAAATATTACAATAAAGATTTTGTGGTTTTTTATTATTCATTACTCTTTAAAATAAAAATTTCTTTGTGTCTGGACTCTCCAAAGATTTAAATATAATACAATACAGGAAACGTTGATGTTTTACAGATCAAAATGATACTGAGAAGTCTGGCACAAAAGAAATACACAGTAGGCCGGGTGCGGTGGCTCAAGCCTGTAATCCCAGCACTTTGGGAGGCCGAGACGGGCGGATCACAAGGTCAGGAGATCGAGACCATCCTGGCTAACACGTGAAATCCCGTCTCTACTAAAAAAATACAAAAATTAGCCGGGAGGTGGCGGGCGCCTGTAGTCCCAGCTACTCGGGAGGCTGAGGCAGGAGAATGGCGTGAACCTGGGAGGTGGAGCTTGCAGTGAGCTGAGATCCGGCCACTGACTCCAGCCTGGGGGACAGAGCGAGACTCCGTCTCAAAAAAAAAAAAAAAGAAATACACAGTAGACTTCACACTACCAGGAAAATTCTGTTTACCAAAAATGTGCCAACTTTCTATTGTGTTAAGTGTCATTGTTTGGAAAAGACAAAAATCATTTCCTCCAAAAAACATATGGAGATGGAGTTATCTTTAGAAATTCCCAGGCTTTAAAGTTTCATGAAACTTTCTACTTTCTGAGCAAATAAATAAATGAATAATTGCCATCTCTTATTAAATAACTCCAGTATTCTCATGACCTCAATGTTTATAAAATGAAAATAAATTAAAAATGAAAAAATACATAGCTGAAAAAAAAAAACCAGTTAAGTTGCAATTAGAGAGATTTTATTGCTGGTAAGTTTGAGTTCCTTCATTTAGATAAATCTCAAGAAAAAAAAAGGGAATTCCTCTTCAGAGAAAGAAACATCGAAATGACAGTGTTCAAATTCCATTACTAGAGAAGACACAGTAGCTTACATCTATAAAGCTGGAACTGGAAGAGCAATCCAAAATGGCAAGTAGTTTTTGCACACTTCCAGGGAAACAAAGTCCCCATACTACTGGATGTTACTGATTGCACTACTCTCCCCGTTCAGAAAAGAAGGGAATAGGGATACATGTTGACCATATTACATACACAGTGGAAGATATTTTCTAGCCACTGCCATTTATTGAATATATGTGCTAAGCACAATTAGAACATACATAAATTCAGTTTATTTCACTCTAACTCTACAAAGGTTTTACTATTCCTATATTATAAGTGAGAAAACTGAAGCTCAGAGAGAATGAAAGCCTCAAAGTTAGTGAGTAATGGAGTCCACATTTCAATCCAGGCTTAATTCCAAAGTCCAGGCACTTAATCATTGTCCCAGCATTATAAGGGGCCAAATAAGGAATTAAGACATTAGAAGGCAAGCAACCCACTTTTGGTCCCAGAGAGCAATAAGACCCTGAATGTATCTTTCATGAAGTCAAGGAATTACTGAATAATTTGGCCTAACACATTGCTCTCAATTTAACACAGCTGTGCTCTTTCTCCACATTTACATCCATCTTTCATCTGAGTTAAACTACATGACTTAAGTACTCTAAGCCCCATTTTACCCATTGACTTATTCAGAACTTTGCAAAGAGTTTAATCTGAAAAAGCCACATAAGGGGCCATATATTAACTTTTTCCTTCTTTCATTCTTTTCCTTTTTCTATCTGCTAAAATTACAGAAAATGTTCATTTTAATTACACATGTGTGGCCAGAAAGTTCATATGATGCCTATGGGTCTGAAGAGTGAGTAGGTACCCAAGGGGGAGACATTTAAAAGTTGTTCCGTTGTCATCCCAGCACTTCAGAAAACCAAGGCAAAAGGATCGCTTGAGGCCAGAAATTCGAGACAAGTCTGGGCAACATAAGGATATCTTGTCTCTACAAACGAATTTTTTTTAAATTATCCATTGCCATGATAGGAATACATAAACAAGCCAGGCATGGTGGTGCTCACCTGTAACCCCAGCTACTTGGAAGGCAGAGATCACAGGATCGCTTGAGCCCAAGAGTTTGAGGATGCAGTAAGCTATGATCGTGCCACTGCACTCCAGCCTGGGTGACAGTGTGCAAGCTTGTATATATATATATATATGTGTATGTGTGTGTGTGTGTGTATATGCTATATATATAGCTTTGTGTGTGTATTTATATATAGCTCATATATATACACATAGCTTGTGTATACACTTTGTGTGTATATATATATCTCATATATACACACATAGCTTGTGTATATATATATAAATATATATATATATAATAGCTTTGGAAGATATATTTAGGCGTTCCAGCAGTAGAAGCCACAGTGCTTAGTTTCTCATCGAATTGGAGTAAGAGAGAGCTTGACTTCAGGATTTCTGGTTTGGGAGGCTGAGTGGATGTGATATCAGTTTCATCCTCAATGTGTTAAGTTTGATAATCTTGGAGACTTCTGGCTGGTAAAGTCTTTTAAGTCTATTAAGCAGTTAGAAATAAGGGTACTCTGGAGAAATGTACAGGTGAGAGATAGAGATCAGACAGGTGGTGGTTGAAGTCATGAGAAGGTACAGCATTGGTGTAAAGATAATAAAAGAGGGTATTGTATTATGTTGTATATTCTGCTTTTTTTTTTTTTTTTTTTT
>NW_012101687.1:5872368-5873991 GCF_000951045.1 Mandrillus leucophaeus | reverse complement strand
AAATTAGCCTGGCGTGGTGGCAGGCACCTGTAGTCCCAGCTACTCTGGAGGCTGAGGCAAGAGAATGGCATGAACCTGGAAGGTGGAGCTTGCAGTGAACGGAGATCATGTTACTGCACTCTAGCCTGGGCAACAGAGCGAGACTCCGTCTCAAAAAATTTAAAAAACGCAGTTAATCAAAAATGGTCCATGTGAGAATCATTAAAAAAAAATTTGTCTTAAAACATGTACATTTGTTCATATTCAAATGTGTTTGTCTATTATGGGGTTCAGTCTTTTATGAGTGTTGGTCTGAAGATGGAGTTCTAGATCATATAGTTTATGTCAATCACATCATTTATATATTATCAAAATTTTCCATTTTAGTTTATTTAAAATGAAAGAGAAAATAGAAAAGCCTATGAAACAATATAAATGCAGCTTTCTATTTAGATTTTTTAACTTAGAGACAAACTTCTATCATTGTCTCACCTGTCCCTGATTTGACTGTAGTTTTCTTTACTGGTTTACTTTTTTCACCAGTGAAAAACTTATTCAACTTATACAATTATCTCATAAAAGTTTTTTCTCTTTTAACCCTCATATTTTATTGATTTCTATAATATGTAATTAAGTTACTGGACTTCAATAATGAGTACACCTGCCATAAAGGGGTTTTGGTATAAAAACAACTTGAGGAACATAGAGATCAAAAGATGGTAATGAAAGTATCGAGCTCAGTAAGAGAGTGAACCAAGACTATGCAAGGTTGCATGTGCGTCAACATATTTGACAGAGGGAACGGAGGTCATTGGTCAATGCTGTGGTTAAGTAGGGTTGGTTAAGAGTCGGCGTGGAAATCAAAGATGGAAAGTTTCATTCATAAAGTGATATTTTCTTGGAAAATTCTAGCCCTGCAAGGCAATTTTCCCCTACCAAAACACCTGAGCCTTCATGTCCTCAGCTGAAAAATAATGTAAATAATAATAATACCTGCTACCCACCCTACCTACTTCAAAGGATTGTGGAAGGGGCTAAATGATACGATGTTGGTGAAGGTACTTAAATCTCTGAGCCTATGTCAGTAATATTCCATCGGAGTACCAGGAATAAAAGTAGCTATGGTAATAATAATTTTAGACAATCTGACCCATTCTATCCCTCTCATGACCCATTCTATCCCTCTCAACCCAAATGAAGCTAAGTGTGAAGATCTTATTTACTTAGAGCCACATTCTGTGTGATGATACAGATCTTTAGCTTATAGAGCAATATCTCTGATATTGAAATATACAGAAGCTAAAAGGAAAATAACTTAAGAATAGATTTTTTTTTCTGGCAACTAAACAACTAGCTAGACCTCCTCCTCAAATAGCCCTCACTTGGTGGGGGCAGAAGGAGAATCAAGGGAAGAAAAAAAGATCATAAAAATGTGAGCTCGTGACCAGGCTCAGTGGCTCATGCCTGTAATCCCAGCACTTTGGAAGGCCAAGGTATGCAGATCACCTGAGGTCAGGCGTTCAAGACCAGCCTGGCCAACATGGTGAAAACCCCGTCTCTACTAAAAATACAAAAATTAGCCAGGCATGGTGGTGCACACCTGTAATCCCAGCTACTTGGGAGGCTGAGGCAGGAGAATTGCTT
>NW_012101687.1:5867396-5870122 GCF_000951045.1 Mandrillus leucophaeus | reverse complement strand
TGGTTTTGAGAGCCACCTTCCTAAAGAAGGGCCTTTACAGGCTTGAGCCACCGCGCCCGGCCTATTCTGCTTTTAACATTATGAGTATTCTCTATGTCATTAATAAGTCATCAAAATGTTATTTTAAATTACTAGAATTTCATGGTGTGGATGTGCTAAAATGCAATCATTTCCTTACTGATAGGTACTTAAATTGTTTCCAATTTAATGGCCACAAAAACCTTAAGAAGATAAGTAAAGACCTCATTAAGTCAAACTGCAGGTACCATACATGTCTTTGATTAATTAAATACATTCCAAGAAAGGTTTTTGGAAATATAAATATTGACTAAGCATAACCCATGTTTGCCTTTAAAAAAAGAGTTTCTTTATTTAAATTTTTGTTTTTAATTTTGTGGGTACATAGTAAGTGTATACATTAATGGCGTACATTGCCTTAAATTTCATTATAAAATCAGATGTGCATTCATTCAGACAGAGAAATTGTCTACTCAATAGATATGAAAATTCTATTTTAAAATAAAGTGGACTTTATTAAACTGTTTGAGGAGATAAATTATTCTGGTAAGATACTAATAAGAAAATGTTAATTATGCCATGTTATATTCTAAATGCATAAAATGAAAATATATCTTCTCTATCATTTATAATTAGCTAAAAAATTTAGAGTAAAAGGTAATCTGGAAGGTTCAACAAATATACGTGGAAAGCGTAGAAATTGGACTGTTGGATCTTCGGAAGAACAAATGTTTATGGAGCAGTAACAGTGTGCTTGAAAATTAATCCTTATAGTAAATGTATTTGTAAACCCCATTACAAATGAACACTGAGGCACAGGATGGCAACTTGCTCAAAGTCAAACAGCTAACTCCCAAGCTGCTGCTGCTGCTGCTGCTGCTGCTGCTGCTGCTGCTGCTCCTCCTCCTCCTCCTCCTGCTCTTCCTCCTCCTCCTCCTCCTGCTCTTCCTCCTCCTCCTCCTCCTCTTTATCCTCCTTCTCCTCCTCTTCCTCCTCCTCACCATTACACTATGCTGCTCCCTCGAATCCACTTACGGTGGGAAAGAATAATCTACAGTGCAAGAAGTGACTGCATCCCGAGAGTGGTGTGTATGATTGCTTACATTCAAGTTAGAAATCTTTAACCATTCTCTTTAGGAAGAGGAGATAGGCAACACGTTTTGATCAGGTTCTTTAAAAATGTTGAATCTGTTTATTTAAACTAGTGGACAATTTGAAAGTGTGGACTAGGATTATGATGGGGAAGTCATCCTCAATTTGCAGGTCACTGTGGAGTAGACTAAAGGATTCATACTTTGAATTAATGAATGAAAACGAGCAAACCAAGTCCCATAACCAGAGTGTCTATCCAAACAAGGTCAGAGAAGGTATTATTGTGGGAGTCCAACCTAGCAAGCAAGTGGAAGAGAGTCCCTTTTTGGTATTCAGTTTTCCTTTAGAGGATCAGAATTAGATATTATGAATGCTGTGACTGGACAACTGTATTCATGAGCATACATTGGAGTCACAAGATAAATTAGGATCTCATGCAGGATGTTGCTTATGAAACACGAATCCATTCAACCGGGAGCAAAGAGACCAAAGCCACCACAAGCATGACCAAGGCCACTTAGCCTCTGACTTAGAGCCATCGTGTTGGTGGAGAGGCAACCTGACCACCACTGTCCAGTAGTGGCAGGCAGCCTAATTTCATTTCATGGGTGACCAGGAGTTTGATGGTTATGCTACCCAAGCAATTAAGGGTGGCTAGAAATTCAGACGCTGATTGCACCCGAACAAAATTACTCTTCTGTCCTTCCAGGCATGCTTATATTCCAAATCTAACTTTGCACCTTAATGTTTAATCCGCAATGTTATATTCAAACTGCATTAGCCTGCTTTACTTTCAACTATAGCTAGAAGCCCTCTTGTTTAACACAGTTAATCAGCTGGGCACGGTGGCTCACGCCTGTAATCCCAGCACTTTGGGAGGCCGAGGCAGGATGATCATGACGTCAGGAGATCAAGACCATCCTGGCTAACACAGTAAAACTCCATCTCTACTTAAAAATACAAAAAATTAGCCTGGCGTGGTGGCAGGCACCTGTAGTCCCAGCTACTCTGGAGGCTGAGGCAAGAGAATGGCATGAACCTGGAAGGTGGAGCTTGCAGTGAACGGAGATCATGTTACTGCACTCTAGCCTGGGCAACAGAGCGAGACTCCGTCTCAAAAAATTTAAAAAACGCAGTTAATCAAAAATGGTCCATGTGAGAATCATTAAAAAAAATTTGTCTTAAAACATGTACATTTGTTCATATTCAAATGTGTTTGTCTATTATGGGGTTCAGTCTTTTATGAGTGTTGGTCTGAAGATGGAGTTCTAGATCATATAGTTTATGTCAATCACATCATTTATATATTATCAAAATTTTCCATTTTAGTTTATTTAAAATGAAAGAGAAAATAGAAAAGCCTATGAAACAATATAAATGCAGCTTTCTATTTAGATTTTTTAACTTAGAGACAAACTTCTATCATTGTCTCACCTGTCCCTGATTTGACTGTAGTTTTCTTTACTGGTTTACTTTTTTCACCAGTGAAAAACTTATTCAACTTATACAATTATCTCATAAAAGTTTTTTCTCTTTTAACCCTCATATTTTATTGATTTCTATAATATGTAATTAAGTTACTGGACTTCAATAATGAGTACACCTGCCATAAAGGG
>NW_012101687.1:5833431-5866476 GCF_000951045.1 Mandrillus leucophaeus | reverse complement strand
ACAAAAAAAACCCCAAAGAATTTGCATTGCTTTGTGTTATATCCTGCTTTTGCTATAAACCACCAATTACAAAGAACTGGTTAATGTCCAGAATCTTTTCAGTCAGGGTTTGATAATAACTTGCTTGCACAAGAGACACAGTCCTCTGGAAACCTGTTTTTTTTTCCTCCAAATTATGGATTCTTAGAATTAATAGATAATTTTACTGAAAGGATAAGCCTAGTTAGCAAAAGAATAGTGATGATTTGGGGGTATATTCTGCTAAATAGCATGCTATTTTGAATTACCTACAATTAGTGTGGTTTCACAGTATTATCTGTAAGAAAGCATTTTTCTTCCTTGCCTTTTCTGCCTCTTTTATCTCATTGTTAGCACCACAATAAAGAAACCCTAAAAAGCTGTGCGGGAAAATAATTTGAACGTGAACTTGTACTCTTAGAAACGACTGCATTTGCAGCTCTCCCCCACCTCATATTCAAAAGTACCCACACTTATCTGGTCTCTTTTTCTACTGTCATCTAAATGGGGGAAAAATATATTCAGTGTGTAAAAATAAGCTATTGTATCTCAGAAAGGAGATGGGATGCTAATTAAGGGTTGTTTGAATGAACAAGTCACATTGCATTGTCTACTGGGAGCTGACTGCCAATTGCTTTTTTGGTAACGAGTCAAGAAAAACATTCAAGAGGGCCCTGGCAAGCTTGGGAGAGAAGCGAGCAGCATTTCCATTTATCAAGTAGGTGCAGAAACCTGTTCAAGTATTAAGAGTCAGGGTGCAGGCGGCAAGCTCCTGCCTTGCAGCTTTTCTTAGTGGTTTTGAGAGCCACCTTCCTAAAGAGGGGCCTGCTGCTCAGGTCTGATCATGGACAATGGGGCACGTACGCCAAACTGCTGGACTACTGAATGAATGCCTCTTTCTTTGTTCAATACCTTTGTCAAGATTCTTTGTCATTCTTCTTGGACTCATCAGGAGGCATGGGTTTTAAGATACACAATAGCTCGGGTCTTACAGCGAAATAATTGATGCTTCATTGAAAGAAACCAGGCAAATTGGTTAGTATGATTACCTTTAACAAAGCGGGAAAATTTTAAACACTTGGCAACTCGTAGATTTCGAGAGAAATGAGTTCCTCTACTTTAAAAAGGCTTCTTCTCTTAATGTTAACATTAAGTCAGTCAGAGTAAGTCTTTTGGTCTGATAGCCTGAGAGTCTTGGGTGGCAGGTAAATAAAGCTGAAACAATTGACTTTATTTGGAAAAAGGGTCAAAATGTAGAGGATGTAGATGTGTTTTTATTGTAATGGATGAAAGAAACAGATTCTGCTAGGTGAAGTGACTCCCTTCGCTGTGCTAGCTTGTAGAGTAGTGGTACTTAGCATAATAGAGGCCTGGAGGTGTGTTTCTGATACTTTATGTGTCTTTTCCTTTGTTCTGTAATTTTGTGAGTGTTTTGCTCCTCTTTTAAATCTGTAAGTATTTAAATTTTTATCAAGTGTATTCATATGCCTTTGACAAAGATGTGAAGAAACAAGTGTCCTGGGTATTAAAAGGTCCTGATTGAAGGCAACAAATGAAAGAATTTCTTTGTAAATGTGTGTATGGTTGGGAGAAAATAAGTGCTATTTAAACATTTGTAAAATTAACATTGCTTCTAAGAGCACTCAAAATAAAACATCAACATTTGTCATTTTACATTCTTTATCATGAAAATTCATGGTAAAAAACAGTTATTTTGCAGTTCAAAAAGCAAAATAATATGAGATTATACGTATGCTTGAATCTCATTTTGCAATTTTTATTTAATAAGAGTGGCTATAATAATACCAAAATAATATTTAATGCATGAAGATCTAATCACTTTGGGCCAAAAATCTATCACCCAGTAGTTTTAAAATAGCAACAATAATAGTAGCATGTTTTAAGTGCTTATTCTATGCCTGGCTTTATCCTAAGTACTTTCCAGATAACCAATAATAAAGAAACTATAACCAAAGGGGTTAAGTTAAGTATCTTGTTCGTGGATTCACAGATAATGAATGGTAGAACCAAAATTTGGACCCAGGCTCTGAGTTCAAAGTCTGCACCTTAACCACCATGCTATGTTGCCTTGCTTGCAGTATAATTATTATCACTCTTTTAAAGCTCCTCAGGACGACCTGTTACAAAAATATTTTTAACATAATTTTTGTAAATTAATTCCATAAAAGTGAAAAAAACTGTTGTTGTCCGGGAAAATATAATACCATAGTTATATTAATGATCATTACATCGGCCTTACATATAAGGGAAACTTGGTTGTATGCCATCTAACATATTAGATATTCTCATTAGACATCAGTTTGTTGAAGCAGGAAAATGTAACTTTCCTTAATTATTGTGGGAAAACATTCTTTTTATTTCTAGTCAGCACATGATAAATTCTAATATTTGGATCTTAATTTCTTAATTCTTAAATTTCTTAACTTAGTTCTTAATTAGTTCCTAATTTCTCTGAGGAGTTTTGGGTAATTGGGCCTTTATTTTTTGTATGGAGTCAGCAGTGACAGTGTTTAATAGGCACATATAAAATTGATACTTTAAAAAAAACTGTTGAGGTATAATTTACATACCATAAAATCTAGCTGTTTAAGATTTAAAATTCAATGGTTTTAGTATATTTACAAAACTATAAAAATTGAAATTTGATATCTTAAAATTAATGATATAAAACTCTTGAGATGCTTGAATGAAAAGTACTCCAAGGCCAATAAAAGCCATTAACATTTGCTGTATTCTCTTTCCCCTCCTCCAGAAATGTGTGCTATACTGGCCAGAAAAGAGAGGGATATATGGGAAAGTTGAGGTTCTGGTTATCAGTGTAAATGAATGTGATAACTACACCATTCGAAACCTTGTCTTAAAGGTAAGATTATACAGCTATAGCCATCTACAAAGTAGATGATGTTGGAGGATTACATTTCTACTTTGAAATTGTTTATCTTAACAAGTACTACAAATGCAATTTAAGCACATTAAATAATGTTAAAATCAAAGAGAAACTATAATCATTCCCTCATGTATTTTTTGTCAACTACTATTAATATGCAGTATAATTAAATCAATGTAAGTAGACATTAAGAAAATTCATTATGTAGGGTGTTGTGATCCTCTAATTTGCATTAATAAAATATCTCTGATTTAACCTTTTGAAAGTTTTTAACTAAAGGCTGTGCTGGAGACTTTACCATGATTTTTTTAGCGTCATTTTGGTCTAAGCAGCTTTAAGTAAGGCCTGGAAGCTGTGAAAGAGAAAATCTGCAGTTGTGGGTGGCAGTGGGAAGCAAGACAAGCCTGAAGTGTTGATGAGATCTTCAGAAGCATGGAGTTACAGTAATTTATAGGGACTTTCCCCGGACGAGATTATGTCATAGGAAAACTATCTTATTTAACTCATGGGCAGCAGATGCTGAAAAATGTTGCCATGGTATTATTTTTGCTTCTGGAGAATAATCACCCAAAAATTTCGATCTTATCTGCAACCTCACTGCTGAGACAGAATCATCACAAAGAGGAAGAAAACAGGGCAGAGCTACAGTGGTGGCTTTTATTGGGAAGTGTGAAATAAGAAGGCATTTACCAAAACCTGCTTTTCAACACATGTTCTGGAGTGCCGGGTTCATGCCGCACCCTCACCCGTGCTGGGTTTCGAGATGATGTGTGTGGGCCCTCGCCCAAAGTGTTTCCAATAGAGGGATCTCATGTAGCTTCTTTATTGCTGTGATTCCTCACTATTAAATACTGGAGTTTGGGATGAGTGTAGAAGTATTACCATGACTGATATGAAATTAAGTATTCTATTGATTAATATGTCTATCATAACTTGTCAGGAATGCTCATAGAGCAGGAAATAAAATATATCTCATTCTTTCTCGGCTACATTTTCACTTACCATCTTGTTTATTATAACAAATTATAAATATATGTTTAGCATATGTTACATTTATGATCTATATTATAGCTATAGGTAGAGATATAAATCTCAACAAAAGTAAGACTTTCTCACTTTGTGAACTGAATACTGACAGTAAAGTCTTCTCAAAGTAAAAGGGCACTCTTCAAAAATCTTCTAAATGTTTTTCCCACCTAGAAATAAATTGCCAGCAAGATGGGGGTGATAAAAAGGCATTCAGTATTGTGGTTTGGATGACTTTTAGTTCCACAAGTGAATGAGGCATTTGGTGGCTGTTGCTATTTTCAGCAAGGAAGCCACACCCAACATGTGAAGCATTACTGGTACACCTCATGGCCTGATCACAAGACTCCAGACAGTGCCCAGCCCCTCCTACAGCTCATGCTGGATGTGGAAGAAGACAGACTTGCTTCCCAGGGCCGAGGGCCTGTGGTTGTCCACTGCAGGTAAGACGTGAATGGTCCTTTCTGTCTAAGCAATGGCCCATTCTTTGTAAAGTCATAGAGCAGGTACAAGTGGGTTTTGCTTCCCGGATGTGACTTTGTTGGCATATTAAATATTTATTGAAACTGGTTAAGTCCCTTATATTTGAGTCTTAATCAAGATTATGCTGACAGAAGTGAGGTCATGCTTTTAGGTCATTTTTGGCAAACAACAATTACACAGTAGGCGAAATACAAGTTCGAAATAAATGGCTCAGTGAACACGAGACCTTATTCAGCAGTTATCTGCTTTGAAACTTATATTGATTCATTTAGTCTCATCAGTCTTGTACACACTAGGAATTAAGATGCATTCTTTGAAGTTATCAGTGACTTTTTTGTTGTTTCAAATGACAAGTGAACTCTGCTTGGTTTGTATCTTGGTAACATTTATTACTATTTCAAGTTTGATGAAAACCAGTCAATTATTTTAAGAGTTATCTCCGGAAAAACAGGTTGAAATAAATTTATGAAATGAGAATTGAGCAAATGGTAGTTCACCAAAGGAAAACAAAGTGCTGTGACCAGAACATGGAGCGCTAGAGGCCAGGCCAACAACAGCAGCAGGGTCTGTGCTGGTTCCCGTCCCTAATTTCTAGTTCAAAGCTCTCCTCCTAGAACTGATACCTCCTTCCCCTTGTTTTCCTTTTAATGTAACCAAACTGAAGCAAGTGTTTTTAAAGTAATTTATATGAACAACTATTTATTTATTTATTTATTTTGAGACAGAGTCTCACTCCATTGCCTAGGCTGGAGTGCAGTGGCACGATCTCGGCTCACTGCAACCTCCGCCTCCTGGGCTCAAGTGATTCCCCTGCCTCAGCCTCTGAAGTAGCTGGAATTACAGACGTGCGCCACCATGCCTGGCTAATTTTTGTATTTTTAGTAGAGACGGGGATTTCACCATGCTGGCCAGGCTGGTCTCGAACTCCTGACTTCAAACGTGATCCACCTGCCTTGGCCTCCCAAAGTGCTGGGATTACAAGTGCGAGCTACCAAGCCCAGCCAGCCATTTATTCTTCATGCTTTCTCAAAATAATTTGTGTTGCTTTGTTTAACCGCATAGGTCTCTTAAGTCAGCTTTTGATGATATATTTAATAAATATATTATTTTAGAGTATAATTTTAGCCTCCATTTTTGAGATTGTGTGGTTTAATTAAGAGTAAAGTTTAATATGTGTCTGTTTATCCGAAGGTAGATAACACTGGCTTTATCCTAAACTTAACTTGGAGCCAAAAAAACAAAAACAAAAAAACAGCCTAACTCACTACGCTTTAGGGCTGGAACTGTCCCCCACCCAAAGTCATTAAACACTCAGGATATCTAAAATGAACTAGTCACTTCCCCTATAAAACCAGCTCCCCTTCTGATTACTATTTCTGAGAATGAGACTATCTTTTTTCCAGTCACTCAGCATCCCATGTTGACAGTTATCTCTGGCCCTTCTTTTAACTCCAACCTCAGTATCTAATCAGTCACTAGATGGGCTTTCCCTTCAAAGCTTCTCCCATAATCACCATTTCCTGTCCAGCCACCATAGTTCAAGCCCTTCTGACCTCATCCATGTATTTTAGAAGTAGCTGGTAAAATGCACACACATACCACACTCCCCCATGCTCTCACCGCCACCATGGCCTACCTGTGCCCTTCTCTGTCTTACCTTACATGGAGTCTCTGCTCAAAGTTTGTCAATGGGCCAGGTGCGGTAGCTCACGCTTGTAATCCCAGCACTTTGGGAGGCCGAGGCCGGCGGATCATTGAGGTCAGGAGTTCAAGACCAGCCTGGCCAGTATGATGAAATCCCCTCTCTACTAAAAATACAAAAATTAGCCAGGCGTAGTGGCATGTGCCTGTACTCCCAGCTACTTGGGAGGCAGAGGCAGGAGAATCGCTTGAACTGAGGAGGCAGAGGTTATAGTGAGTCAAGATCCTGCCAGCGTATTTCAGCAACCTGGGCAACAGACCTAGACTCTGTCATAAAAACAAACAACAAAAAAACTAGAGCAAAAGTCCCTAACCTTGAACCTATGCATAAACCGCAGAAGTCAGTGGACTTCTTGAAATTATTTGAACACATTTGAGTATGTAAAGTTATGTGAATTTTTCTGAAGAGTGAAAGCTTACAGTCTTCTTCAAATTCTTATTTAAAAAAAACGGATGAATTTCAAACCTCTTAGACTTCCATATAAGATTGCAGGGTACCTTTCTATCTTTATTTCCCACAGTTCCACTAAAATAACTTCCTCTTCAAGACAAGCTATTCTACTTATTGTTGCAAATCATATTTGCTGTTTCTCATTAATTCTTTCCTTCTTTCGTTATATATCGTTGTCGCACCTAGAATATTCTCCTCAATTATGACAGACTAAATACCTGCCATTCATGGGGCACAGTTCCAATTCTATTTCTTCAATGAAATGAACTTTTTGTGGAAACTTCAACTAAAAGGGAGCCACTCCTCTGAATTCCTCTGCACTCACGTTTGACAGGAAACAAGTGCCAAATGTGAGAAATAGGTGCTATTTGAGTGCCAAGAGGGGAGCAATTATTTCCAACCATGGGAGCCGAAGAAAACTTCTAAAAACTAGAGTAATGCTGAAATGAGCCTTTTGAAATAATCAATGTTGTAGTTTTAAAAGGAGGGAGGGCATTTCTGACCGAGAAAACATTATTAACACAGAAAAATTGGAAAACCAAAAGCTGTTTTGCAAACAATTTATGTAAGTGAAAATCATGGCACGTGGGAAGGAAGACAGCAAAGTACAAAAGGCTTGAAAGTTAGTCACATTCAGATTTTGCAAGGTCATGAATACCATGGTAGGGAGGTTAGACATTATGCTATAATTAATGGAGCCATCTACAGGTTTTGAGTAGGGAATGATATAATTAAGTCCCTATTTCAGAAAGATGAACCTAGCAGCTGTGCGAATTTGTCCAGGAAAAGACTTGAGACTTGGAAACTATAATGAGATCACTGCTAATCATGATAAAAGGAGATGTTGAAAACGTGAGTACAGTCTATAGAAAGGAAAGCATGAATCCCACAGGCTCAGCAGAGATGGAAAGTAGAAGTGGTAACAGGTTGGATGTGGGAGGTGAGAAGGGGAGAGATGTAAAAGATGGTTCCAAGATTTCTAGGCTGGAAAACTTGTGGCTGACTGGTAATGCCATTGAGGGAAAAGATAATTAATTCTGTTTCAGATACATTGAATTTAGACACATTGAACTGAAGCAAGTCCAAAATAGTAAGGAGGAGATGGAATGACAATCTAGAGTTTAGGAAATTTAGGGAGTCTAGATGTAGATTTGAAAGAATCTTTTACATAGAGACTGTTAGCGGTTAAAACTGCAGAGACAGAGAGAGCACGTGTGCTTGTGAGGTTGATTTTATGGACATATCATCTAAGGCAGTTGAATGTATAAACCCAACAGGACAGGCAGTATTTCTGTTCAATTATTATGTCTATACAAATCTCTTGGAAATATGTGCCTCTAGTTGTACCCTCTCCTAAAATGAATCCAGTCTTCAATTGCTCAATTATTCACTAGACTTCTCAACATCAGTATGTCCAAGATCAAACTCCCCTTCCCTGCCTCCTTCAAATTCTCCCTATTCCAGGATGCGCTTTGGCTTCAGGGCATCACCATTCCTTCTCTCCAAGCCTAGTCATCTTTGACTTTTTGCTTTTCTCCATCTTCAGCTCCAGTCCTCCAGATTCACACTGGTGATGTGTCTAAATCTTCCCCCTCCTTTCTACTGCCTGTATCTTGCCTAAGTGCAGACATTAATTATTTTTTATTTTTTCTAGAACAATTATAATGCCTTTTTACTGTCCCCCCCACTCATCACTTCCCTCCACCCCTCTCATCCTACTACTTATAATTAAATGTAAAAATATATTTTAAGCACTTAGCACAGGGCCAGGTTTATAATACTCAATACATGAATACTACTTTTAACTGTGGCTTCAGATTTAAAAGTACCCTTGTAAAAGAATGTTTCTTATCTTTGTCATTTTCCTCCACTTTTTAATTTTCTTTTCTTTTCTTTTCTTTTCAGTGCAGGAATAGGTAGAACGGGGTGTTTTATTGCTACATCCATTGGCTGTCGACAGTTGAAAGAAGAAGGAGTTGTGGATGCACTAAGCATTGTCTGTCAGCTTCGTATGGATAGGTGAGTGTCACAGAGGCTTGCCTTCAGAGCACTGTTGTCATTCACAGCCTGATCTCATCAGCCTGACTTCACACATAAACATCCCAGGCTCCAAGGTCCTGTATCTCTATAGAGATACTTGTAAAATGCTTAAGTATATGCATTATATTAAAAAGCCTTTTTTTCTTTCTTTTTTGAGACAAGGTCTTGATCTGTCACCCAGGCCGGAGTGCAGTGGTGCAATCTCAGCTCCCTGCAGCCTCAAATTCCTGGGCTCAAGCAATCCTTGCACCTCAGCCCCCACATGTAGCTAGGTCTACAGGTGTGTGCCACGCCTGGCTAATTTTTTTAGTTTTTTGTGGAGATGGGGTCTTGTTATATTACTCAGGTTGTTCTTGAACTCTTGACTGCAAGCGACTCTCCCACTTGGGCTTCCCAAAGTGCTGAGATTACAGGCGTGAGCCACCATGCCTGACCTGAAGTTATTTATTTATTTATTATTTTTCTGAGACAGGGTCTCACTTTGTCACCCAAGCTGTAGTGCAGTGGTGTGATTATGGCTCACTACAGCCTAGAATTCCTGGGCTCATGTGGTCCTCCTACCTCATCCCCCTAAGTAGCTGGGACTATAGGCGAGCGCCACCACACATGGCTAATTTTTTTTATAGAGACAAGGTCTCACTGTGTTGCCCAGGTTGGTCTAGAATGGCTGGGCTCAAGGGATCCTCCTTCCCTGGCCTCCCAAAGTGCTGGGATTATAGGTGAGAGCCACTGCACCTGGCCCCCAAAGTTATTTTTTAATGTGTTTATTAAATTGTGATAAAATACACATGGCAAAATTTATCATCCTAACCATTTGTAAGTGGACAATTTATTAGGGTTAAGTACATTCACATTGTTGTACAACCAATCTCTGGAGTTCTTTTCATGTTGAAAAACTCAGTACCCATTTAAAAAACTCCCCATTCCTCCCTCAGCCCAACTGGTAACTGCCATTCTATTTTCTGTCTCTGTAAGTTTAAACGCTCTAGGCACCTTTTATGTAAGTGGAGTCATACAGTATTTCTCTGTTTGTGGCTGGCTTATTTCACTTAGCATAATATTCTCAAGGTTCATCTATGTTGTAGCATGTGTCAGAATTTCCGTCCTTTTTAAGGCTGAGTAATATTCCATTTTAGGTCACATATTTTGTTTATCCATTCATCCATTGATGAACGCTTGAGTTGCGTCCGTATTTTGACTATTGTGAATACTGCTGCTATGAACATGGATATGCAAATATCTGTTCAAGACCCTGTTTTCAATTCTTTTGAGTATACACCCAAAAAGTGGGATTGGTGGCTCATATGGAATTCTATTTTTAGTTTTTTGAGGAAACCATCATAGTGTTTTCTGCAGTGGCTGCACCATTTTACATTCCCACCAACAACACACGAGGGTTCCAGTTTCTCCACATCTTCACTGACACTTTATTTTCTGCTTTGCTTTTTTGGATAGTAGCCATCCTTATGAGGGTGAGACGGAAGAGTCATTTTTAGAGAGATACGGTTTGATCACCTTTGTTCGTTTTGAAAACAAGATAAACAGGAAACTTCTCTTCTTCCTTGATCCACAACTAAGCCTGCCTGGGTAAATGGACGGTTGAGTTAGTGGTGGAGAAACTGAACAGATGCTGCTTCAGTGAAGGCACAAAACGATAAGCAGCAGGCGTCTCTGCTCAGTAATTCAGTGTACTACAGTGGAACAAGAGTTGTTGGCTAGGTGTGGTGGCTCTCGCCTGTAATGCCAGCACTTTGGCAGGCCGAAGCAGGAGGATCCCTTGAGTTCAGGAGTTTGCGACCAGCCTGAGCAACAAAGTGAGACCCTGTCTCTAAAAACAAACAACAAACAGCAAATGTTTACTCATCACCTCATATGCCTTAGGCATTGGTCTAGATGCTGCAAATACAGCATTAAACAAGGATTTTCTGCTCTCTGAGAATTTATATGCTAGCAGAAAAAGATAATAAACAAGCAAAATATACCAAGATAATTTCAGACAGAAATAAATGCTGTGAAGTAATAAAACAAAGAGGGACACAGGCATTGAGTCCTTTGAGCTTTAGCCCTATGACCTAGAGTTTTCTAAAAAGATAAAATTATACACTAACCTTTATTTTTTTCCTGGAGACAGCCTCGCTGTGTTGCCCAAGCTGCAGTGCAGTGGCGTGATCATGGCCCACTGTAGCCTCGACCTCCTGGGACTACAAGCGTGTGCCACACTCAGCTGATTTTTGTATTTTTTGTGGAGACGGGATTTTGCCATGTTGCGCAGGCCAGTCTTGAACTCCTGGACTCATACAATCCTCACATCTTGGCCTCCCAAAGTGCTGGGATTGTAGGTATAAGCCACTATGCCAGGCCATATAATTACCTTTCAAGATTTCTTTTCCAACAAATATGCTTTGAGCACTATGTACTATGTCCTGGGATTTCAATAAAAAAGACAAGAAGATTATTCTGAAAAATGAGATAATATATATAAAGCACTTGGAATAGGGTCTGGCACATAGGAAGCCCTCAATAAATGTTTATTATGTTATTATCATCTTTATTATTATTTAAATTATCTGTGAAGTTTCTCTTATCTCTAAAAAAAAGAAATTCAAATTTCCCTGTCCGGATTAATTTTTCCCTTCCCATCCATAATGTTCTTGCCTCCTTTTAAACAGTAGCCTCTAAGTCTTTGTAAGTGTATCTTCCCTCTTTGTTTTCTACTACGTTTGGTATCTTCCCTCTTTGTTTTCTACTACGTTTATTTGTTTCTTTCTTATTTTCCCTTTCTGTTAGCATGTAAATTCTAGAAGCAGTTCATCATGGCGGTTAACATTCTGGGCTCTGGAAAAAGATTGCCTGCCTGAGTTTACATCTCGGCTTCTACCATTTTTTGGTTGTACGACCTTGAGCAAGTTACTGTTTTTCTCCCTGCCTCCATGAGTTTTCTCATTTGGAAAATTGGAGTAATAGTAGTATATATTTTCTATTGTTATTGTAAGGATGAAAAGGTATGACCTATGTGAAATGCCTGATATGTAATTAGCATTCAATCAAGTTTCCACAGTTGTTATCACTATACATAGCAAGGAAGCTAAACATGTGCCTGTAAACTGGAAATAGTAATATATACCTCACAGGACTTCAGTCACATTTGCATGACATTAAACCTGCAATGTATTTAGTAGAACACTCAGCCTACATTGCTTATCCTGTCTTTACCCCCCAACCCCACTTCCCTCTTACCACACCCCACATGTAACTGCTTCCAAAAATATTTTCTTTTTGTACATAAAAAAGATCAGTTCCAATGATCCCTTCTCCTCTTAAAATTGCTGTCTTAATCTCCTGAAATTCCTTTGCCTTCCATCCCGTGTAGTCCACCTCAGCTGGAATAGGATCCGTTTTAACTTCAAATTTTGGAGCCTGTCTTCTCACAGGAAAGGGGCCCTACCTCTGAGGGGGAGAAGCAGCACTCAGTCAGTCAGAGCTGCTCCCACGTTGACTTTCATCTGTCCCGATCTGTGCTTCTGTAAACAAGGCTGCCACCTGAGACCCCCAAGTCACCTGGGGACTCCAGTTCGTATCATGGAGTCCTGTGTTCTTATTTAATGCCAGAATTCCATGCATGCCAAACACGTGGATCTAAAGTGACTCAAACCAAGTTGGCCTCCAGCAACACCTGTTCTGATCCTATTTGGAAGAACGTGCTGAAAAACAGGCTTGGTTTGCTCTTTTTCTTGGCTCTTGTTATGTTACCATTAATTCTTGCCTGCTCACCCTCCCATCTCCCACCTCCCCTGCCCGCTTTCATAGCCTGACCTCCACCTTGGATTCCACTTCCCAGTCACGTTCCCCTTTCAGGTCTAACAAATTGTCCTCTGGTTTTAAATGGAATTACAAATGCATTTTTTTTTAAACCACATCACAATGCCTCCTGTATCTGTTCCTTCCTTCCTAAAGCAAGTGGTCAGAAACTTTAGCCTTGGCCCTCCGTCACCACCAAGGTCTTCCCACAGGTCTTGTCTTTTCACTTCTGATAGGATCTTGAAAACAGATCCAACTTCTCTGCTCTGAAGCCTATAGGCACCCAACCCCCTTGGGTTTGAATGACTGCCAATATATGCATCAAAATCATTCTGATTTCTTCATCAAGACCCTTTCTGCATTCTTTCTGAGCAGCTGTTTCTGTTGTTTATGAAACAGATCCTCTCCTTGAACCTTCCTTTGAAAGGTCTTTCCTTCACCTCCTTCCTTCACAGGATCAACATACGTTTTCCTTTTCTTGTCTCTTCCTTCTGTTGTGGACTCTTCTAGTTATTATGAAAAGCAAAACAGAAAACCTATCCCTTTCCTTTCACCTCATCTTGCTTCTTTTTCTCCATCATTCTTGCTTCTTGTTCCAGTCCTTCAGCTTTTTCCTATTATACCTCATTTTTAAAATTCCAATTTGTGGCTAACTGCTGCCATTAACCATGTTTTTGGCTCATGCTAGTAAAGGGAAAACTGGTCTCGGCCAATCCAGATGTCTACCCTTATGCATTTGCAGCATATCTTTCTTCATCACTTATTCAAACTTTGTCCACAAATTCGATTTTCCTGGCTATCCTTACCTTCAGCTCTGAATCTGTCTTCAGAGATTCCAGAATGCACTATTCAACACACAGAAATGTATTTAATCATGGGCTCTTCACCACTGTCTTCAAAGCACATGACTTATTTAATTCCAAAAATAAACCCAAGTGAAGGAAAAGAAGCATCTCTTGGCCTCATTTTTTTTTTTAAAGAGGAACCAAAGATTTCGAGATATCAAGTAACTTGTCCGAAGTCAAGTAGCTTGGGAAGTAACAAAATGGACCTACTGGAATCTGGGACATTTACCTGATCTCTAATTATTTCTTTGATTTTTATCAATCTTATAGATAAAAGTAAATAGGCTTTTGGAATCTGTTTATTGTGAAACTTCTTGACAAAAACGTATCTCTTTGATAATACTCTGCCAATTTAAATAAATGAGCCCGGGAGTTTGAGGCCACCCTGGGCAACATAGCAAAACTCCACCTCTTAAAAACAAAATGCAATGACAACAGAACACCATAATTTTTAAAACAGTTTTTAGTATAAATGAGAGCTGCTTTATGAATAGACGGAGTGACATTGTCAGCAACTGCCTTAAGAGTACAATTTGAGGGACAAAAAATTGCTGCTTCTTAAAATATCTATCTATGGAGGATGCTAAAATGTATAGCAAATGTCTAAAATACTGCTAGTAAAGAGCTAATCTTGGATGGATTCTTTTAAAAGAATCATCCTTTTCTAAAGTTTATTGAACCTGGGGATGGGAGATGGGGTAACACTTTATGTCTTCTAAGCTATTAACGCTTCAATCTAAACGAGGCGATCTGTTCTTTTCAGTGTGGTAGCTGGAGACAGTGTAACTCCCAGCATTAGGAATACATTCAGAACTTGGTTTTTGATGAAGGGAAATTGAAGAGAGGGCTTCAGATGCTGGACATGCCATGGTGAGGTCCTTCGATCAAGGAGACTGTTAGACAAGCTCATGGCTTGTCTTGGGAAAGCAAGAGGCACTAAGACAGAGCCAAAGAGCACTCCAAGAGACACTTTGGGTAGGACCAGCTATATAATTTGTGAGGCCCAGTATAAAATGAAAATGTGACATCTGTTGATTAAAAAGTATCAAATACTTCAAGACAGTGACAGCAAAGCATTAACCCAAGTGCAGGGTCCTTCTCAGCACAAGAAGGTGAGAGATGTATGACTGCACAGGTCACAATCCCTTGAAGCTAACTCTGTCTTAGGATATTTTTAGAATGGAATGAGTGTTTGTATTAGGTTAGTGCAAAAGTAATTGGGGTTTTTGCTATTACAATTATTTTTGCACCAACACAATAGATGGGCCTGCATCCTGTGTTCTGTGGAACAGGCATCTGAGACCTCTGCTTAGAGTGGTGCTCCTGAATCCTGCATACATTCATTCATTCAACAGGCATCACCAGACATCTGCTACTGAGCATGAACCAGGCACCTGGGTGTAGAAAAATGGGTTTCTTCACCGGCTTTCCCAGTTTCCAAGATTGTCCTTCTCAGGACATAGTTTAATTAACAATTATTTACTGAGCGCCTCCTAAGCCAAACCCTCTTGGTGGTGTTCAGGAGCAAAGTAGGTTCTTGACTAAGTTCGGGACACACACACATGCACACACACACATACACATATGTTTCTTTATTGTCACCCAGGCTGGAGTGCAGTGGCACGATCTCGGCCCACTGCAACCTCCGCCTCCCGGGTTCAAGCGATTATCCTGCCTCAGCCTCCCAAGTTGCTAGGATTACTCCCAGCTAATTTTTTTTATTTTTAGTAGAGGCAGTGTTTCACCATGTTGGCCAGGCTGGTCTCAAACTCCTGACCTCAGGTGATCCGCCCGCCTCGGGCTCCCAAAGTGCTGGGGCTGCAGGCATGAGCCATGGCACCCAGCCCTACATTGTATTTCTTTGACGTCTTCCCCACTTGGAGATTCACAGTAAGCATTAATGCATTAAAAAATCTAAAATCTCCCAGTGTAGAAACTCCTTTAATTTTATTTAAGCATTTTTTCACATTTATTTGACCACAGACGAATTTCCTCAAGAGCCATCTAAATGAGAGGGAAAGAAGTTGTAATAATAAAGGTAAGCTGTTCTTTCAGGAAGCTTTGTGGCGAAGAGAAGACTAGAGATGGGATAGTAATTTAAGCCCGAACCTGGACCACTAAAAAGAGGAAAGGGGCCAGGCACGGTGTCTCAGGCCTGTAGTCCCAGCACTTTGGGGGGCTGAGGCAGGCGGATCACTTGAGGTCAGGAGTTCAAGACCAGCCTGGTCAACATGGTGAAACCCCATCTCTACTAAATACAAAAATTAGCCGGGCATGGTGGTGCACACCTGTAGTCCCAGCTACTCAGAAGACTGAGGCAGGAGAATCGCTGGAACGCGGGAGGCAGAGTTGTGGTGAGCCGACTTCACACCACTGCACTCCAGCCTGGGCGAGAGAGTGAGACTCTGTCTCCAAAAAACAAACGTGATAGGGAAGGAAGGGTGGAGCCGACTAATTAAAAGCAACTAACTAAGTGTAATAAGAGAGAGAAAAGACAGAGCCAATATATCAGAAGGCTGATATTTTGTATTCGGCAGAATACAAGCTTCACAGGCTTTTTTCTATCCTTTTCTACTCTTTTTAACCACCTCCAACCACCATCAATGAAGGCTGCACACTGTGCATCTTATTTTTATAGTCTACCCCTCGTCACTTGTAGCTGCCTTCTCTGAGGAGTCCAGGTATGGCTAACAGCAACGAAAAAGACAAGACAGTGATTTGGATACTTGAAAATGGGGCTTCTTTCATGACCGATCAGTCAAGAGCTTGAACACTGGATAGGATTAAAATCTTGATTTTCACCACCACCACCCCCAAAATTACAATGCCTGGTCATTGTAATTTAACATGACAAGAACAAGCAATTTCTACTCAAATCACAAATCTGCATTTTAGTAATAAATTCAGATGGTCTGGTTCAGAGACAAATGTGTTATGCTGAATGGATGTTTCCAGTATAACAGCAATGACAAAACCATTTGGTGGATTCCTCATTCTCTGGCAAGACATTGTTTTTATTGGCCTTGGGACAACTTCTATTAATAGATGCTCAGTTCTCATTGCAGATTCATGAGTCTGTGATTCTCCTTTTACTAATACTTTTGAGCATATTTTGAACTAAAATAAGATTTCTTTTTTTTTCCAAGTAGGAGTTCAAATTCAGTGCAAGGCACCCACGAATGTTTTATTTAGAAGGGCATTAATGGATCATCCCCTCATTTCCACTGCATTGACTTTTAATTAAAAGATGAAGTGGGTGGTATGGCAATTGCAACTGAACACTGTCTGGTAAGACTAGTAAAAGAATGAGATGCCAGACATCTCTGGACCAGATGTCAAGGAGCTTGGTGCCTGGCTCTGCCCCCTAATTTTCTATGTGACCATTTGTCCACTCTAGGCCTCTGTGTCTACCTAGTAAAAGGAGATGTGGGGCATAACAGTGATCTCCAGCCTTTTCTGGTATAAAAGCCAGAAATATCTTACTATCAAGAGTAAGATATCTCATGGACCTTCACTTGACTGTTTTATTTTAGTGCTTGCAAGTTAATATTCATTCTGTGACTCACAACAAAGCTTAGGTGGATGTCAGGACTCCTTCAACAAGATGCTTTTCCATCCTGGAATTCAGTGATTGCAGAGTGACCAGCTGACTTTCTGAGATCCCTCTCAGCTCTTGCTTTCTTTGAGTCTCTGAAGCTTTGTTTATGTGGGGAACAATGGGAGAGCAGTAATAGTCATAACATTGGCCAAACATCTCCTAGGAAAAGGGTGGGTTTTTTAAAAATCTAGCCTCAGGAATATATTGCCCAAAGTTTTCATTCTAAAGGAAGAATTCAAAACCAAAAAAGGGGAAATCTGCAGGCCACATGACCAGTTTTGAAGTTTTTATAAAACACTCTGAACTGAACTTTCAATTTTGCTCAAATTAGATAGACTAAATTCTGGATTTGGGGGGTTCTGCTGTTGTTTTCTGGAGCGGGAGGCCTAAGTGGGTTACACACAAGATGAAGGGAGAGGAAGTTCACATTCTAATCTTGCCTTCAGCAATGACCTCAAACAAGTTGCTATATAAACCAGGAAAAATCGTTTATCTCTGATTATTTTAGTTTAGATTACTTATTAATATCTGAATATGATAAGTACAATAAACTGTCTGTTGGCCAGCACTGTTGCAAAAGGGATATTTTGCTCCATCACATTTTCCTAGTAACAGGAGATTACCATACGTCTATAGGTCAACAAGTTTTAAAAAGTATAGTTGAAAAAAGATCCATAATATTAGTACTAAACTGAACAGTGTAATCATTTTTTATTACTTAGAAAGCCCTTCCATATAATTCTTAAACCTTCTCATCTCAAATATCACTAAATTGTTCTAACTATACCACCTAGTTAAAAATACCAATTGCTATAAAGCTAAACCAACCAGCTTCACTGCATGTAGCTCTTGCTACAAAAGATTCATTTAGGCTTGTGTATGTCAAGGTTCTACAGTTTGAGATAGTGACTGAAGGTCATTTACACCTTTCTCATGAGAGATGCACTGTCTCAGTTTATTACTATAGATGATGTTTATATTTTAACATCAGACAGTGCTTCACATGCACATAGATATTACAGAAGTATGACTAAGGAGCAATTCATGACCATCAGAAGACATCTAAACAGGCAGGAAAGGAACATATTCTATTGCAGACTGACCTCAGATAACTTTTTCCTCATCGTTTTCCTTTTAATCCCATTGGCAACTAGACACTGGAAGAATTTTAAAACAGAACCTGGGAAGTTAAACATGTAAAATAATATCTGATTCCAAGGCCTTTTTTTTTTCCTCTTTTTTTCTTCCTGAGTAACAGGAAATTTTCTGTCTAATCCTTCTTTTTAAGAGTCAAGGATGGAATTTGTAGTTGCCTGTACATCCTTACCTTAGAGGGCTTAAATTGGAATGACATCCAAAGGCCTCACTTGTGGCTTCCCACACAGGATAAAAAGATGCTTCCAATGTGCGTCATATCATTGTTTAAATGTTTTGATTAGTCACTTCAGTTCGATGATTTTCTTTTCTTTTTTAACTACAGCAATCTCAGAAGAATATATATGCCATCAATTTCCAAGGATAATATATGTCCCCAGCATATTTTTTGTTTCCAAAACCTGGTTATAATAATTTCAAAACTAAAGTTTCTGCTTGTTGGTCTAAGGTTTATCAACTGTAACCTTACATTTATCCATAGTTCTCTGCATTCCCAAATACTCACAAAGATTCCTCTAATTAATGAACTTCAAAGATCTCATTTGAAGATCAGGAATTCAACATTTTGGTTTACTTATTTTAAGGACATTTGGAGATAAAGCCCTAGAAATTGGTGTGGATTTACTTGACATTATAGTTCCTGAGATCATAACAAGAGGTCTACTTTGTAAAACATATTATGCCAACTGAATCTTCCAAGTGGTTGTCAGGACATTTTCCTTCTTCCCAGCTTGGAGTTAATTAAGTGTTAACTTGAGTGTTCAGAAGAAAACAGTTAAATTTCAGGGGGAAAAAATGGAACTCAAAATATGTTAGACTCATCAATTGAATTATTTGATGTGTGCTGATTTTTATGACCTACAGATACTTTAGAACACATCTATTTTGGAGAAGGTGTCTATGTTCAAAATTCCTGGTCAGAATTGGCCAAATTTACGTTGAAGTTCTCCCTCCTTGATATGACATCTGTATAAAGACATGGGAAATCCTCTGTCCAAGGGGCCAGACACACCTTGCAGCTGACCCCGGCTAAGCACAGCAGACAGTAGCCTCACTTGACTCATGCTCAAGCTATCGGAGCTTTACCCAGGAGGCACATTAACGTCCACACCTTTTGTTCTAAATTTACTGTACCAAACTTTACCAAAAGAATTCCAGATTTGAAAATAATAAAAAGCAAAGAAGCATAAGTTTCATTGTTAGCCCAGAAGTGAGTCATCACTGCAGAATTTCTTCTGTCTACTGATTAGACCGGATACGGGCTGGGCGGTACGACAGGAAAGGCTGTTGCTTTCTGTATGTGTGAGTGAATAGTCACAAAAGGTCAAAATTTTAACATGTTAAAAGCCAAATCTCTCTCCTGGGCATCTGGAGGGTTTTTTTTCAAAACACCCTCCCAGTAGCAAAGGGAAAAAAAGACTACATTTTTTTTCCCTTTCTAACCTGAGTTTACCCCCAGCTGACACAGCTACGTGCTGCTCTGCATGGAGACTGAGACGACACTGATCTTTGTGTTTGGCAGGGCTAATGTGATAGGAGATTATCTGACGTTTATAGGAGGGTAGTATATCTGAATCCTCTCTGGCCTGGCCAAATACAGTGTTCATAGTCTGCGGGCACAAAGAAATCCAAGCCACGTGGTTAACACCACTTTTGCAATAAAGGGAATGGCTTTCTTCCACAGCATGGCATGGAGCATCATTAGGATGAACAAATAACTTATCATCCAAACCCAGGTACTTCCAAGAGTGAAAGGTGACCCAATTGATAATGACACCAGGACAACACCAATGAACCACGACTCTTCCAAACATGGTTACCTTAGGTGTCGTATTAACTAAGAAGAAGAAAAATAATACACAGCATTTATTTAGTACTCACTGAAGGGCAGTTACTGTGCCAAGCATTTTGTGAATTCTTTCATTTAAACCTTGCAAAACGTGAAGTCTTATTAGATAAATACCTAAATACCTTATTAGCCAGACCAGTGGTTTTCAAACTTCTTTGTGAACAGTGGAAAACATTTTGCAGGCAGAATCTTCCACAGAACACCAACACAGAAAACTAATAAAAACACAACTTCCCTGGTCAAAGCTGGGATTGGCATCTGGCCCTAATGACCCGTTCCTCCTCCTCTGCCCTGCCCAGGGTCCTCAGGCACCTTTGTAGAACCCTGGGCTTCTGGGGATTCTGTAAATAGCCTGCAGCCAGATATTGATATGCTCTGATTCATTTAATCCTCACAACCCGATGACGTTTGCCATTTATGTCATTTTACAAGTGAGAAAAGCCAGGTTGGGAAGGACTAAAGGACTTGTCTAAAATCATTTAGCTAAGTAAGTTAAAACACAAGGATTCAAACCTGAATCTGTCAGACTCCAAGCCTACTGTTTTCCACCACATCATCTGCCTCCACTATGCCTGTCTTCTAGGCTGGTCAATATTTAGAAAGATATTTGGATCTTAATGGGCAACTAATGTCCTCTGCCAGATTTGCTCTTGGTTCTCCAAGGTCTTTGAGGGCCTCCCTCCAGAGCTTCCTGACCAGTCCTGTTTGACCAGATGGTACCAAAGAGTAACAATAACAATAATAATGGTTGACATTTATGGTATTGATATGTGCTTGGCTGTGTGCTAAATATATTAAATGTAAAGTAGGAACTATTGTTTTTATTGTCGCATCATTTGCAGATGAGAAAACTGAGCACTGCAGAGGTTATGTAGTGGGGTAAAATATCTAGTAAGTGGTGGAGACAGAACTTGTCTTGACAACAGTGTATACTGTCTTTTTCCCTCTTAACACACTCTGGTCCCCCCGGTAATGAACTTGGCACCACTCTCTCAGCTAGCTGGGGTTCCCTTGACATTTTTATTAGACTTTACTCTTTTTTGGTAAATTAACTCCTGCTCAGCAGTAGGGATTGTCACTTAATGTATTCTACCTCCTGGGAAAACAAATGTGTACCGGAAAAGAAATATCTGAGGCACAATAAAATTTTAAAGAGTTTTTTTTAGTAAGAAGCCAGTCATACATTGGGAAACACCAGACCAAAAGAGCTTTAGTGTTCCTGTGACAAAATGCCAGAGGCAAGTATTTATTGGGAAAGTGCAGAAACAAAATAAAGAATTTATTTGGTTGGTTTGCAATTACATAAATGCCTTTTTTCAGGTACCGTATTGGAAAGTCTTTAGTGACATTATAATATGTGAGTTGGGTGCTTATGATTGGCTGGGGTTATGGTTTAGTTCTCACATAAGCATTTATCAGATATGAACCCGAGTTAAGTTTCACTTCTGCTTGCAATTTAAGGTGCATGCATATTGGTGAGCACCTGTAGTCCCAGGTACTTGGGAGGCTAAGGAGATCACTTGACCTGGGAGGTTGAGGCTGCAGTGAGCCATGATCCAGCCAGGATGACACAGTGAGACCCTCCCCTAAAAAGAAAAAGAAAAAGTAAGAAAAAGAGCACCCCTGTTTCTCACCTCCCAGAAGCACTTTGTATTGGGAACTTTGTATCTGTAATATAGATCCAGACCAGCAAATCCATGAAACCTGTGTGACCTAAGGGCTTCCTGGAGTCCAAGTCAGAACTCTCCTGAGGAGAGTTACTATAGAGCTGTCTTGAGAGTTCCATAGTTAACCTAGCTTTATTCATTTATTCCATAAATATATTTCGTATACAGACACTGTACTAGCTTCTTAGTTGTTTCTTTTTTTACTATGACCAGCCTATCTAAAAAACTGCATTTGCCATGCATGGTGGCTCATGCCTATAATCCCAGCACTTTGGGAGGCTGAGGTGGAAGGATTTCCTGAGCCTAGGAATTCAAGACCAGCTTGGGCAACATGGCAAAACTCTATCTCTGAAAAAAAAAAAAAAAAAAAAGGAAAAAATTAACTCAGCTTGGGGGCATGCATCTATTATCCTAGCTACTTGGGAGGCTGAGATGGGAGAATCACCTGAGCCTTGGAGGCTAAGGCTTCAGTGAGCTGTGACTGCATGACTACACTCCAGCCTGGGCAACAAAGCAAGACTCTGAATCAAAAATAAGAAGAAAGAAGACTCTGTTGACCTTTGTAAGAATGGATTACTTGTTATAGAGCAAATGCTGTCCTCCCACCTCAGCCTCCTGTGTAGTTGGGACCACAGGCATACACCACTATGTCCAGCTAATTTTTCTTTTAATTTGTAGACAGAGTCTAACTATGTTGCCCAGGCTGGTCTCGAGCTCCTGAGCTCAAGTGATCCTCCTACTTTGGGCTCTAGTGTTCCACCCAGCACTCCCAAAGTGCTGGGGTTACAGGCATGAGCCACTGCACCCAGCCAACAGAGTATTCTACATATCAATATATGCAGTAGGACATTTATTTAATATTTTCAAAGATGATTATGATGAGTTCCTGAATTTGAACCAGCCTCCAGTGAATGCATCCTGGAATACCTTTTGCTTTCTTTTAGCCTAGAGTTTATCTGTTTTCACATGACATGAAAATAGCATGACCTGGGTAATTCATTTGACAAGTATTTACCTAGGACTGGTAAGTGCTTTTTATTGTTACAAGTAGAAGAAGACTATGCCATTATGCTTGTAGATCTTTAAAGGACCTACAACCTAGTTTGAAATAATTTTAGAATGGGATTAGATAGTATATAACATGATATCAGCGTACTCATATTAAAGACCCTACTTTGTCTCTTTTTCTGTTTTTTTAATGCCTTAGATAAAAAGATGTGAGGGATCCTTGTTAAAAATCTGGGAGACACAATGCTGGGAATGAGAAATGGAAGACTAACATTGACTGATAGATAGTGATGTAGTAAACAAGAGCATTGTGCTGAAACTAACAAATTGAAATTAACAAGAATAAATAGAAAGCCTTGCATTTAGTCTCAAAACTTCAGTAGCATAATTACAGGATGGAAGAAAGCTGAAATGTCCACATTCAAAAAAAGTCAGTTGGCTTTTTATTTAATCTACACCATCAGTTAATACCTTAAAATACTATGGAGCACCAGACACCGTGTAGGCACTGGGGGACCTCACCACCTGATGCACCCGCAAACACAAATCTATTGGTCTCTAATGTACAGCTGGAGGAGAAAATAAGCCTACTTCATAGATCTCATCAGGAGGAGACACAACACTCTAAGAAGGTCATATTTGATAAAATAGCCTGTAGAAGAGGGAGACTAGAGTGGTGAGTGACAGATAAACCAGGCTGTTCAGAAATACTGAGCGACCACAGGATGTTTAGTCTAAAGAAGAAAAGATTATAAGACTTTGATGGCTGTTTTCCAGCCTTTGGAGAGCTGTTGTGTGACCACAGTGGAGCCTTAAGACTTCTTTTGGGTTATTTCAGTTGGACCAATGAGGTGAAAGTTAGAAAGGGGCAGCTTCATGTTGATGTCTTAAAAGTTTTCCTGCCAACCTTGGGAAAGCCTGCCTCTAAAATTGCAAAATTTCTAAAAAAGCTATATTTTCAGTGACTAGAGTAGATGATCTCTAAGGATTCCTCTAATGCCAATTTTTTTTTCATTTTTATTTTCCAAATTAAGTGGGAGGTAAGAGAATTTTTCATAATACCTTCCTGAAGCCTTCAGACCTGCAAGAATATTGCCAGCCCACAATTAATGAGTATGTTTCCCCATCTTCGCCACCTTCACTGGCTAAAACAACCTTGATTTAGTGAACAGAATGTCATAGTAAATATACTCCAACCATTAAATTACACCACTGACCCACTTAGGGCAAAACAGTTATTAAAATCTAAACTGTGTCTCCATTCATTCACCAGTTGGATATGTAAATACCAGTGCTGACCAGAACATACAAGAAGGGGAAAATCTTGCCTCAAAGTGAGGTAAATGGTGAGAGGAAGTTGACAGACCAGAGCCTAAGAGGTGGAGCACATAGAAGCTTCCACATACTGTCTGGAGCTCAAGGGGGAGTAATGGTGCCCTGAGCTGTGCAAATGCCAGAGGAAGGGAGGCACCTCTCAGCTCCCTGGAGCTACCCTAATATTTACTGTGGTGGTGTCTCCCAAGCTTCACAGTTCAAGACACCATCTTCAGAACACCTGCTATGATTTTAGGTGAGCCCAGATGTCATCACACAGTTAAGAAGAGAAACCATTACCACATTCTCAGCTGGCCATTTCTGTTGTTCACTTCTGACCAAGGAATACTTTGCCCAGATGGTTGCCTTCAGTGCAACAAAATGTACAGTTCTAGGGGAGAAAGACCAATCAAATACTTCTGTCAATAAGTTGCTGTCACCAAAAACTGTGAATTTACCTCTTTATTTTTTGCCAAATACATCATTTTGGCATCATGTTAATTTTCCTGGGGAATCACTGTTTAAAACAGGGAAGTTTTACTGACTTTAAAATTGACATAGGTTGACAAATAAACATAGATACAAGCCCAGTTTTTATTATTACCATTAACTAGAAGTCTTGTTACAGTGAGACAAGATATCTTGTTTTTAAGTTGAAGTGCCTAAATAATCAAAGTTATTTTGAATGATACTAACAGCCACTTGGAAAAATCTGGTTAAAACATGGAGTTAAACTAAAAGATAAGATTTGTTGCATGATTGCAGAGTTACAGAGACTTTACAAGACTTCAAATAGTTACCGACAGTGATGCTTTTATACAGTGAGCAGGAATAGTAAGTAACATATTAATGTCTTGTAACTTTGTCAAGCTAAAAAATCATAATTATAGGGCTAGACACCATGGTTCACGCCTGTGATTCTATCACTTTGGGAGCCCGAGACAAGAGGATCACTTGAGTCCAGGAGACCAGCCTAGGCAACATAGTGAGACCTTGTCTCTACAAGAAAAAACAATCAAAAAATTGTCCAGGTGTGGTGGTGCCTGTAGTCCCATCTACTCCAGAGGCTGAGGTAGGAGACTTGCTTGATCCCAGGAAGTCGAGGCTGCACTGAGCTGTGATCATGCCACTGCACAACAGCCTAAGCGATTAAGGAGACCTCGTCTCAAAAACTGAAACAAAAAAAGGATCATAATTATGAAGGGGGAAAATGTGATATAGGTATTATGTATATAAAAACATAAGGAGAAGCGCCATTATTTCTCGTGAAGCCAAGTGCCTTCTATGAATCCATTGACAAGAAAGGTGCTGAGCAGCTAGTGATAATGGTGATAACCAAGAGTAAAATGCCAGAGCAGAGCCAATTCCCTTTTTCCAACTCATTTAAGGACTCACCCACTATTGTGTTTAGACACCCAGTACACCCAAAGGCTAAGGTTGCTTCCATACAACATATTCAAATAAACCATTCCAAGGTAGACTTATTTTTACTTGTAGAAAGAGCAACATTTTGCAGATGAGTTTGGTTTGGTTTGTCTCTGTCAATCAATTTTAAGCCAAATGTATAAACCATTTTAACACGAGATGAATCATGAGGCAGCTCAGAAGTAATATCAATACACCAGCTACACTGAATCTCTTTAACCTTCACAGCAACCTTACAAAGTACTTACTCTTACTATCCTGCTTTAACAGAGTAGGAAACTAAAGTGCAAGGGGTTTTGAGGAATTTGTCCAAGAACGTATGGCTAAGAATTGACAGAGGAGGGATTTGAACTCACCTTGGCTGATGCCAAATCCAAGTACTTGATCATTAGACTTACCACCTCCCCAGTAATGTTACATAAGTAAAATTAATCACATGCCTACTGGGTGCCAGGGACTGTGTTAAGCCCTTTATATACATTAGCATGTTCACTTTGATAGTTGAGACATTTGGACACAGGTTAGAGGAATAACAAAAGAACCACTAGGTCGACTGTTCTATGTGTCTTTGACATAACACCCTAGCTTGGATGTAATCTCCGTGTTACTTGAAATTGCAAGATTTTAGCAAAATGAAGTTATTTTGTGATTTCTTCCTTGCAGAGGTGGAATGGTGCAAACCAGTGAGCAGTATGAATTTGTGCACCATGCTCTGTGCCTGTATGAGAGCAGACTTTCAGCAGAGACTGTTCAGTGAGTCATTGAAGACTTGTCAGACCATCAATCTCTTGATGTGGGTGGTTAGTCAAATTACCCACCCAAGGCTTCTAGAAGGAGCTTCCTGCAATGGAGGGAAGGAGAGGCTTTGAAGACAACGTATGGGATGGATTGTGGAAGACTGGGCAACATATTTAAGATTGCCAGCTCCTTGTGTATATGAATGCATTTGTAAGCATCCCCCAAATTATTTCGAAGGTTTTTTGATGATGGAGGTAAGATAGGTTTCTCACACAGCCTAAGGCAGATTTTGTTTTGTCTGTACGAACTCTATCTGCCACACAGAATGTATGTATGTAATATTCAGTAATAAATGTCATCAGGTGATGACTGGATGAGCTGCTGAAGACATTCGTATTATGTGTTAGATGCTTTAATGTTTGCAAAATCTGTCTTGTGAATGGACTGTCAGCTGTTAAACTGTTCCTGTTTTGAAGTGCTATTACCTTTCTCAGTTACCAGAATCTTGCTGCTAAAGTTGCAAGTGGTTGATAATGGATTTTTAACAAATAAGTCTTTGTTTTTGAAAAACAAAAATCAAAAGCAGTAACTATTTTATATGGAAATGTGTCTTGATAATATTACCTATTAAATGTGTATTTATAGTACCTCCTATCAAACAATTACAGAGCACAATGATTGTCATCGGGTATATATGTATTTACTCTCTATTATTGGTCATAGAGGTGGCTTCTGCTCCAGAACTCTATCCACTGTATTTCTACATTGTGAGTCATTTTACTTTAAAAGGGAAAAACAAATTTGTAGCAACTATGAAGTATCAAAAATTTTAACTACGTGTCACTCTTTTGCTAAGAAGGGATTTTTGAATATGCTATCTGGAATCTACCTGGAATCTCTCTCTCAACAAAATGTATATGCCTTCAGGAATGATATAACCTGTCCCATTTTCAGAGGTTCCTTATAAGGACATTTCCATGTATGTCCTTACATTTCTGAAAGGTTTCAACCTTCAAGAGACAAAAAAAATTCAAATAACTACCCTCAGCAAACACTAGCTGTTCTGCTCAAATATGAATTTTTAATGCAGCAATGTTGACTTTGTTTCATACTGCCAATAAACTCTTAATACTAAACACTGAGTAAAGCATATTCTTTTTTTTTTTTTTTTTTCCTAGTTGGAAAGAGGCCATCATCTGTTTGGGGAAGACCAAAGTAGATAATGTGATGGATTTAATTTTAGTGTCTGCATCTCCCCAGTGAAGATGACGATCTCAAAATGTAATATTGTCATCACTTGGGAGATAGTGATCTAGAAGTGCCATCATTATGTGGTTTTCCTCAATAGACTCGCAGCATATCATTATACAAACAGTACGTGTTTATGTCTTTATGTCACTTGTCATAGACCCTCATGAATTACATGGCTTGTGTTTATTCAGCAGAATCACATCACCTGAAGAGATGTAATGTTTCAGGAACATTCAATTATCTAAGATTACAATTCCTTTCTTTCTTCTTGAGGTTAAGAAGTAGTCACACGCCAAAGGAAAGGTAGGTAAGGTCTTAATAAGATTTACTCTGCTCTTGAAGGCTGGAATATTTTCTACATTAAAAAAAAAAGAGAGGTAATCATAATCCCTTCTTTCTAAGGAAACAGACAAAAGGACACTGGTGTAAAACTTCCCCAAACAATTCAATAGGAGGAAGTGCTCGTCACTGACTTTTCCCCCCACCATGAAGGCACATTTCCTTCCTAGTCTTTGCTTCTCTTATCTGGGAGAATTTTTTTTTTTTCCCAAGCGAAGCATGAACAGTTGCTAAGTGGAAAATGGAGGCTGAATTTTACATGGTGATTCTTACCTGCTTGATCTTCAGGAACTCAGGTGAGTGAGTCTGCCTCAGTTTCCTGAGGCATTTCTTCCAGATCTAGCCAAGGAGTCTCTGGTCTTTGAAAAGTGTCTAAAATGAGGTGGAAGGGGCCAGGTCTCCATGGCAGTTTAGCCAAAGACGATGAAAAGCGGGAATAAAAGGAGCCAGCTATGCCCACACTGTTGAGATTTCTCTCCAAAAGAAAATAAATGCTCTCCTCTCATCCTCCAATGCTTGAGGCAGCCCCTGAAATGATACATTTAGAGCAGAGCATAAAGAACCCCGAGGAAAAGTCTATGTTATGTAACAGTCTGTGGCTTTCCCCAAGCCTTTTTCCAACCCGGTTATAGTTTTATTTTCTTTTGTGTTAAAGAAAGAAAATGGAAGAAATATGATTAAAGTGGGTGACGAAATGTAGTGTGTTTTATTTGGAAGTTGTCATTTGGCAAGGCTGAACATTTTCATGAACGAGCTGGGCAATTTAAGTAAAACCTCATTGAAAATTGTTTCTGAGCTAGAATATCTTGCATTTTAATACTGATGTTTAGCAATTGGATGTTTAATTTTCTTACATTGGAAAATGATGATTTTTAAAAGATCTATTAGTATTTGAGAGAAAACTGTAGATATTGTCATAAGATAGAGAAATGTTCCTCTCCATGACTAAAGGAAATTTAGTTTGTGATAATCAATACTTTCATGGGCTGCAATTAGCTAGGAGGTTGTGCTTGGAGAAGTGGGAACATTTGTTTTATTTTTTGATAAATGTATGCAATTTTTAAAAATTGTTATTCAAACTATGAAATTTGTATACAAATACTGCAATGTGAATTTAAAGACTGGAAAAGGGGGTACCTTTTTAAGGTAGGGGAGGAAGGTTATATCGAATATGTCAAATGTTTAAAAAGGGAACTGAGCGTTTCATAACTTCAGAATATCTAACTAATTGGGCTAAAATATACTGTATACTTTGGATGATTTTGTTTCTTTCCAAGCTTCCTTTCATTTTCCAATAAGAGGTGTGTTTTTGTCCCCTAAAGCATGTGAAAATTAAAAAAAAAAAAAAAAAGATGGGGCGTTAAGTGTGACATGTTGACATTTTACATCGTCAGCTTTGGAATTTAAAATCACGCGTTAAATATGAGAATATTCACTTGAAATGATAGCAATAACAAAATATAAGTAAAACTAGTGATTTTATTCAGCTCATTTGTGGGTGGGTTCTTCCGTTTTCTAATGGGCCTCATAATTTGCTACCTAGTGCTTTATGAGCTTTTCATCTTCCAGAAGGGTTTCAGATTGTCCATGTCCAGAAACAACAGTGTCTTTTCAAAAATGAGAAAGTGGTCGTGGGCTCATGCAATAGGACCATCCAGAACCAGCAGTGGACATGGACTGAGGATGAAAAGCTCCTTCATGTTAAATCTGCACTATGCTTGGCCATCTCCAACTCCTCTCGTGGCCCCTCCCGCTCAGCCATCTTGGACCGGTGTTCCCAGGCACCCCGATGGACCTGCTATAATCAGGAAGGCTTCCTTGAGGTGGAAAATACATCTCTCTTTCTCCAGAAACAAGGCTCCAGAGTAGTGGTCAAGAAGGCCAGGAAATACCTCCATAGCTGGATGAAAATAGACGTCAACAAGGAGGGAAAACTGGTCAATGAAAGCCTCTGTTTAAAGAAAGGTGAGCTATTCCTTTCAGAACGAATCCTGAAAGTCTTTCTACTAAATATCTTGGGTTTTTTGTTTTGTTTTGTTTTGTTTTTCTACATTTAAGGGAAGTCCACATGCCCCAACATATTTCCTATGGAAGATTCATAAGCTAATGGAGGTAGATGGTGAAGTGCCCAGTGATGGAAGACTTCATTACCCTCATTAAAATAAGCCCAACTTTTTCTATTGCTTGTTCTTCCTTCCCTTCTTGTCTTGCTGCTTTTATTAATTCCACAAATATTTCATGAGCCTCTCTTCTCTGCCAGATAATATGGTTAAGCACTGTTAGATGTAGGAATATGGATCTAGGCATATACACAGCATATATATGTAATGACTAAAGTCAGTAATCAGGAAATTATTAGATTTTATTGACAGACACTTCTATTTGCTGATTATAAGAAATTATTAGAACATCAGAATGGTGCTTGATAAGACTGGAAGATAGACGTGTTTTTGCAAATCTCTTGTATTGATGTTTAGGGGTAGATATCTGTTGGTGGTAACATGCTTTTGAAATGTTAAGAATCAATGGGAAGCCATAGATTTTTCTAATTTATTGACCATTAATGGATATAACCCAGATAATGGACACAGGTAAAAACATGCTATATACATGCGTGAGCTCCTGGTGCAGGACACAGTTCAGTCCTGAGCTAGGAATTTTTCTTGTGGAATATATAGGCAGTTTAATCTTCTCTTGAAGTTAATCATGTTATTGTGTATTTACTCCTCTGTAAGAGGTTTGCTTTAGGAAGTCATGAAAGATAAAACTGATGAATCACAATATATTAGGCAACAGTGGACCTTACAAAATATGGGAAAAGTTATTAAGAAATGAAGCGCCTCACCAAGAAGACAAATTTGTCAGGGTTAAGTAATTTGTCCCAGATCTATGATTAGAGCCTAAGATTTTTAACTCTTTGTTCAGTGTACATTTCACTATACCAGAGATTCTCAAATGCTTGACCGCAGACTTGCCCCATGGCTTGCATAAGAATCACGTGGGGTAGAAAAGGGAGGGCTTACTAAAAATACACATTCCTGTAGCTAATACATACTGGGCTTAATTCCTAGGTGATGGGTTGATAGGTGCAATAAAGCACCACGGCACACGTTTACCTATGTAACAAACCTGCACACCCTGCACATGTACCCCAGAACTAAAAATACAGATAAAAAAAATACACATTCCCAGGATTCTTTCCCACTATTTTTTCCTCTACAACCACCTCCAAGATTCTGTTTCAGGGAATCTGGATTTGTGCATAATACTTGATATTTATTAATCACCAGAAAATTTTGATCCATATTCAAATATGGAGATCAGCATCCACTGTATTGTTAAGTCTTTTCATTAGGTATTGATTTTTGAGGCTTATATTAGTTTTTCCACCGTGGTAACTTTGAACAATTTTTTCTCATTCATTCTGTAAGTTAAAACAAGCATTTAACTAGATACCAGTTGAACGTGTTACGCTTTTCTACAATAAGCTGTATGCTTTGTTACAATAAAGGTTGAGAGTTATAGTTTCTATTCTTATATCATTTCTGCTTATGAGAATAAGATAAAAAACCAATTAGAAAATTCAACTTTATCAGAAAATATTCAGCATATAGCACCAATTTGTACAATACCTTTCCTGTGGTTCATCTATCAAGGCCTCTCCTAAATAATATAGAAACATTATAACTATTCCATTTGTAATATCCAGTGTAATGGAACATTACAAATATTCCATTTGGAATATAACCATTCCATTTGTAATCTTCACAAGAAGTGAGATTCATCCCCAAAGCACAATCAAACCTTATCTAACATAAGATTACTTAGTTGGAACTTTTAAAAAAAGTAGATATGGACTCAGTGGTGAGTTATTCAAGATAAAAGATAGTTCACAGAAAAACTACCTCCTATGACCCTCATACAAATGTCTAGTAATGGACTTCAAAAATAAGGTACCTAGAATAAGCCATTTGCAATTAATCACTGAACAATGCTATATTCAAAAAAATGCCTGATAATATGTGTTGGGGAAAGAAATGAATTTCTAGAAAAAGCAGAAGTTAAAATTTGCACAATTGTGGTACAAAAACACCTCTATATTTGTGTATACATAAGTATAACACATACTTTTGCTTTAACACAATTATAAGCTAACAGATACATTTTTCTGCTCCATCTTAAATGCCATTATGGGGTTTCTTTGTTTTTTGGTTTTAGTTTTTAGAAACAAAGTCTTACTCTGTTGTCCAGGCAGGACAGCCATGATGTGAACATAGCTCACTGTAACCTCCAACTCTTGGGCTCAAGTGATCCTCCCACCTCAGCCTCCCAAAGTACTGGGATTACAGGCGTGAATCACCATGCCCAACCCTGATAAAAGATTAAGAATGATACTTGTAGACCTATATCATGAGAGCTCACTGACTTGCTAGAGTAGCTACTGTGAAAAATTAACCGAAATGCATTCATTTGTTTGCAATGAATGATTCCAAATCACTGTTTAAGTTGATAACTAAGTATTATAATCTAAAGCAGCACAAATACATGTGTTGTTCATCCATGGGATGTGAATTTTTTTGTGTGTTCTTCAGTAAAAGAAAGCAGACCTATGAAGGTAAAAATCTAAACCACATGTTTCATATTTGTTTCATAAAAGACACATTAATGATTGTATTCAAGTTTCCAGGTAATATTTATTTAACACCTACTATGTGCCAGAGCTTGTGCTAGTACTAAGGTACCCTCCACTAGGTATTTTTAACCTAAGCTGCATATTAGACTCACATGGCAGCTTTTAACTAATACTGGAGTACAAAACCTCTAAGCTGACTAAATCAGGTATTGTATTTTTAAAGTACTTTCTAGGTGATTCTGATGTGCAGCCAAAGTTGAAAATCATTAAATATGTCTTATTCCTTAGAGTAATGGGGAAATCAGATAAGTAAATAAATAGATAATTGCAACAGAATATAGAGAGAAGAAAGTACTTTCCTTTCCAATATATGTCCTTGCCAGTATGTCACATTAAGCACTCATTCTTTTTTTAAAAAAATTATACTTTAAGTTCTAGCGTACATGTGCACAACGTGCAGGTTTGTTACATAGGTATACATGTGTCATGTTGGTTGGCTGCACCCATCAAGTCGTCATTTACACTAGGCATTTCTCTCAGTGCTATCCCTCCCCGAGTCCCCCTCCCTCAACAGGCCCTGGTGTGTGACGTTCCCTGCCCTGTGTCCAAGTGTTCTCGTTGTTCAATTCCCACCTATAAGTGGTACATGTGATGTTTGGTTTTCTGTTCTTGCGATAGTTTGCTGAGAATGATGGTTTCTAGCTTCATCCACGTCCCTGCAAAGGACATGAACTCATCATTTTTTATGGCTGCATAGTATTCCATGGTGTATATGTGCCACATTTTCTTAATCCAGTC
>NW_012101687.1:5812315-5832110 GCF_000951045.1 Mandrillus leucophaeus | reverse complement strand
TGAAGAGGTCCTTCACATCCCTTGTAAGTTGGATTCCTAGGTATTTTATTCTCTTTGAAGCAATTGTGAATGGGAGTTCACTCATGATTTGGCTCTCTATTTGTTATTGGTATATAGGAATGCTTGTGATTTTTGCACAGTGATTTTGTATCCTGAGACTTTGCTGAAATTGCTTAATAGCTTAAGGAGATCCAAAATCTTAGCCCAAAGCTGAGACTATGGGGTTTTCTAAATATACAATCATGTCATCTGCAAACAGGGACAATTTGACTTCCTTTTTTCCTAATTGAATACCCTTTATTTCTTTCTCTTGCCTGATTGCCCTGACCAGAACTCCCAACACTATGTTGAATAGGAGTGGTGAGAGAGGGCATCCTTGTCTTATGCTGGTTTTCAAAGGGAATGCTTCCATTCAGTATGATATTGGCTGTGGGTTTGTCATAAATAGCTCTTATTATTTTGAGATATGTTCCATCAATACCTAGTTTATTAAGAGTTTTTAGCATGAAGGGCTGTTGAATTTTGTCAAAGGCCTTTTCTGCATCTATTGAGATAATCATGTGGTTTTTGTCATTGGTTCTGTTTATATGCTGGATTACGTTTATTGATTTGCATACGTTGAACCAGCCTTGCATCCCAGGGATGAAGAGGACTTGGTCATGGTGGATAAGCTTTTTGATATGCTGCTTGATTCGGTTTGCCAGTATTTTATTGAGGATTTTTGCATCGATGTTCATCAGGGATGTTGGTCTAAAATTCTCTTTTTTTGTTGTGTTTCTGCCAGGCTTTGGTATCAGAATGATGCTGGCCTAATAAAATGAATTAGGGAGGATTCCCTCTTTTTCTATTGATTGGAATAGTTTCAGAAGGAATGGTGCAAGCTCCTCCTTGTCCCTCTGGTAGAATTCAGCTGTGAATCCGTCTGGTCCTGGACTGTTTTTGGTTGGTAGGCAATTAATTATTGCCTCAATTTCAGAACCTGTTATTGGTCTATTCAGAGATTCCACTTTTTCCTGGTTTAGTCTTGGACACATTATGCATCCAGAAATGTATCCATTTCTTCTAGATTTTCTGTTTTATTTGCATAGAGGTATTTATAGTATTCTCTGATGGTAGTTTGTATTTCTGTGGGGTCAGTGGTGATATCCCCTTTATCACTTTTTATTGTGTCTATTTTATTCTTCTCTCTTTTCTTCTTCATTAGTGTTGCTAGCGGTCTATCTATTTTGTTGATCTTTTCAGAAAAACAGCTCCTGGATTCATTGATTTTTTGAAGCGTTTTTTGTGTGTCTATCTCCTTCAGTTCTGCTCTAATCTTAGTTATTTCTTGCCTTCTGCTTTTGAATTTGTTTGCTGTTGTTTCTCTAGTTCTTTTAATTGTGATGTTAGGTTGTCAATTTTAGATCTTTCCTGCTTTCTCTTGTGGGCATTTAGTGCTATATATTTCCCTCTACACGCTGCTTTAAATGTGTCCCAGAGATTCTGTACATTATGTCTTTGTTCTCATTGGTTTCAAAGAACATCTTTATTTCTACCTTCATTTTGTTATTTACCCAGTAGTCATTCAGGAGCAGGTTGTTTAGTTTCCATGTAGCCGTGCAGTTTTGAGTGAGTTTCTTAATCCTGAGTCTTAATTTGATTGCACTATGGTCTGAGAGACAGTTTGTTGTGATTTCTGTTCTTTACATTTGCTGAGGGCTAAGCATTCATTCTTAAAAAAAATGTTTCAAGTGTAATTTTTAAAGTTGCATATTTTTAAACAGTCTTTTGGGAGCACACAAGAGTTTATCATATTAATAGTTTAGCTATCACCATTATTACTAACTACTTCTTCTTCCTAATTGTATTAATAAATGTTTCAACTTTGTGCAAAGTGTTTAATATCAGAACAGTAAACGGAAAAGGAATAATAAAGCTTTCAGGATTACTTTCAGGAATGCCGTGAATAGTTAGTGTATGGCATCATAAATTATTGCTTTTGTCTTCTGTGCAATCCAAGTATAATTTTTAAACTCACCAAGCAATCAAATGTTACAGTTGACCAGGCACAGTGGCTCATGCCTGTAACCCCAGCACTCTGGGAGGCCGAGATGGGAGGATTGCTTGATGCCAGGAGTTCAAGACCAACCTGGGCAACACAGCGAGACCCTATCTCTAAAAGAAAAAAAAGTTACAGTTGCATCTATTCCAGCAAGAAATAGTACTGGCCCGAAGCAGACAACAAAGGTTACAGTGGTCCAATTAATGAAGCTTTATGAATCTATTAGATGGGGAAAATTTCTCATGCCTTGGCCTTCACATCTGTACGGAAACAGGGAAATTTACTCAAAGGAAATTACTGGTTTGCTACTAGATCTAAGCAAATATTCCTTGCCAGGGGGAAATTAAAACATTATAAACCTGAAACTGGTTTCAAAAACATTCATGCAAATCCATTGGCAGATAGGCCATGTCTATGTCGTTTGAGGACTTTCAGTTGAAGGGTGCAGAACTCTATCCATGGTTCAGATAACTTTTTGAAGGAATGTCAAGTCTCCTTACATGTATAAAAAGCTAGCCAATTGTCTAAAATTGTTATTTTTCACTCAGACATTTCATACTGTGAAGAAAGTAACACTAAATATAGAATGTCAGCCAGCCAATCAGCATTTATTCACCATTCAATTCAGATTTATTCATTCAAATCACATCTTTATCTGAGGGCAGTAATTTTCTTTTTTAATTTCAAGGGCAGCACTGGAAAGCAGACAGATATTTGTAGGCAAATTTTCAAGTGTCCCTGATATGGCTGAGCCGGTGAAATCCCTAAAAGAGATTTTGCTGATGAACTAAACCATATTGTTGTTAAAGTAATTGTTTAGTTGTAGTGATTTGGGAGAGGGAATAAAATGTGTGAACATTGTAAAAGATAAGCAATCATATACACCCTTGGGAAAAAAGTTTTCATAGAAGTTGTTGGCTTTAATGGCTGGCAGAAGTACTTGTGGGGAAAAACAAAGCGAAACAGAAAGTGCCTTTTGTGTATAGAAACCCTACTTGGACTAAATTGGCTGTCACAGTCATTTTAGGGTTTTTCTTCTTGCATCATTGTAGCAACATGGGCCTTGTAGTGGACCACTTTTAAATATAATGTCTGAAAATAATGTTATCAGTGATTATTGATATATGATTTATGTGATCACTGAAGATGGCAGGTATAGCATCCAGCATTCCCCAACCATATTCAACCTGTGACAAATCACTGAACTTATCAGGGCACACACAGGGCTATATATGACTCTCATGGGCCCTGGGTTCTTTTGCCTCTGTGGTCCCTTTCCCCTACTGAAAAAAAGAAAAGTAAAATAATAGATTTTCATGTAGCCTAAAATTCTCATTTTTCCTGATCTATGAAAAAGTTAAAACATTTTCTTTGACTCTAAAGTTTCTGTTTTATTTTCAAACAAATTAAATCATTGTATTGCCCTAAAATTATCCTGGGCCCTAATCACTGTGCCTGTTGTGTCTAATGGACAAGTCAGTCTTGCGCAAGCCAAGTTATCCACCCCCTTTCCAGCTCCCCTTTCCCTGACTCTGTTTAGTCTCAGGTTTGACACCTCTCTCCTTATAGCCTGATAGCCCTGAACTTTGGAGCCACTCTTCCTCCTCCACCCAGTATGCCTTACTTCCACCCTACTATTTCAGTCTTTTCTCCTAAAGGAAACATGGGGTATCAGGTAAAAGAAGCACATCTTCATAATGCAACGCGTGGTAGAATTGTTGAGTAATAGTTGGCTATTGAAACATATTTCTTTGCTTTAGTTAGCCTTTCAATTTTTCTCATCTAATTTTTCCCTGTGCTATGCTTTAGTGTTTTACTATGCTATGTCTTGGTATCAATTTCCATTTATTAATTTTACTTTCTTTCTAATCATGGGTCTTTTAAAAGTAATTTAGGTATGTATTTTTAGGTGTACTCTTTATTTCACTAATTATATTTTCTGAAATGTTAATTATTCTTTTAACCCTTTCAGATAATTATTTAGTCCATTATCGTTCCCATCTATTCCAGTCAAACCTTATTTAATGCACACACACACGTGTGTGTGTGTGTGTGTATGTGCAGTCATCTCTTAGTAATATAGAGGGTGGGTTCCAGCACCTCCTGCAGGCATCAAAATCCAAGGATGCTCAAATTCCTTATATAAAATGATGTAGTGTTTACATATACACACGTTCTCCTATATACTTTAAGTTATCTCTAGATTACTAATAACACCTAACACAATGTAAATATAAATAGTTGTTGTATTGCTTAGCGAATAATGACAAGGAAAAAATGTCTGTACCTGTTCAGTACAGATGCAACCATCCATCTTTTTTCCTAATATTTTTTATCTGCAATTGATTGAATCCACCGATGAGGAACCCGCAGATTCAAAGAGCCAACTAGATAGATAGATAGATAAATAGATAGATAGATAAATAGATAGATAGATAGATAGATAGATAGATAGATAGATAGATAGGATAGATACCATCCTTTTCTAAAGTATCTCCTGTTTCATTTGTTATCTCTTTTCCAGATGATTTACTCACTTTTAAAAAAGCATATTATATTTGGCATCTTCCTACAGAACAGAAAGTACCAGTATAGTTAAGTTCTTCTATTTCAAAAATGAGTTTCATTCAAGTTATTTTGTTTTTGTGCTTAAAAGTTATTTGTATCATTTAAAGAAGGGAAACTTACACAATATGTTATCTTTATTATCATTATAGAAATTGTATTTCTAGTATTATTTCTGAGTCATATATTAATTTATAAGGTAAAATACACTTTGCTCTTTTAAAAATAAATTTGAAAGATGGTCTTGATATTATGCAGCCATTACAAATCACTTTGTAAGCTAATAGTACCCTATAAAAAGAGCTATATGCAACTTGAATGCTAAAACTTTTTAGATTGGCCAAGAATGGTCGACCTTACCTTGAATTGTGTTCTGGGAGAAATTGTATAGTAGAAATTGTTATAGTAGGGAAACAATGTAGTAACAATGGTACAACAAAGCTTTCAAAAATAGCTTTCACATATTGTTCCATTGTATAAGAAGTTTTCCTTGTGTTTGTCAAAACATCTTGCTATTTCATGAACTGTGAAATGAATATACATTTTTAAAGAACACCCAGAGAATTCATGGGTACCAAACTATCCAAAGATCTACTATTTTCAAGTGAAATTTCATAGCACCTATTTCAACAGAGTTCAGGAGATAAAATAAACTTAATTTGATGGTCTTATATATTTCTATAATGGATTTTCTTTCTTTTCATCCATTTTACAATCCTTCAGTAACCACATAAATGATTCAAATTTATTTTTGGTTCATATTACGTATATAACTAAAACCGTATGTACACGTATATTAGGAATCACCTGAGAAACTTGTTAGAAAAGCAGGTTTCAGGTCCCACACTAAGTCTGCTAAATCGCACTTTCTAGGGGGAGGACCAAGGCTTCAATATTCTAACAAGCTCCAAATGTGATTCTGATGCCTACCTAAGTTTGCAAACCACTGCTTTAAATTTGACAAAACTTGTAAGTTGAATGTTAAGACTAAATCTTCTTTCTTGCTTCTTAAATAGCACAAGTTAAAAACACAGACACAAAATGAAAGGGTTCTGGACCTGAATATTCTGTCGTTTCTTTCTTTGGGAAAAAAAGTGGTGGTCTAAAATGGAAAATGAACTTGTTTGGTATGGGATGTTTTAAAAATATATTTAGAAGGTTAATTAAAGATAATAACAGAAGACTGAAACTTTTTCCACAAGATAGTCCAAAGCTACATGTAATGGTAATAACCTATGTTATTTGCAGAGAAATTTCAAGAGTGTTTTGAAAATTTATCTATTTTTGGGAAACTCCAGTTTCATCCACTGAATTATGTAAACTGACTAATTTTTTAAAAAGCTCTTAGGATAAAAACTTACCAACAGCTCCTTAGTGAAGAAGAGTAAGCGTGGGTTGACATACTAAAACATGTAATTACATGCTAGGTATTTAGAAACTTGTTTTTGTCCTAACCCCATGGTTAAATTTTTTTTGAGGGTCTAAGAGCTAAAATCGTCATATGTAGCAGTCAACTCAGAGGATCAGGATCAACCAAAGCTGAAAACAATCAAAATGCTAATCTCCATACACAGAAATTTTTACATCCCTACAATAGACAAACGTCTACTTAAGGGAACATTCAAGCACCTAACTCAAGCAAGACTGCAGAGTTAAGACTGTTTCTTGGAGTGTGTTGTAAAGGAATCTCACTAATAGTATAATTGAGTTTGTCATGTAGGAAACACCCCAAGGCTGAATAAATCTGATCTATGTCCAGAGTGGCTAACCTGAGCACCAAAGCAGTAATAGTGGCACAAGATTTAGAAAGGCAAAAACAAACAGAAACTAAGGGGAATGTCCAAAAATCTATCAAAGTTGAGATCTAGTAGATGTACAAGTAGGACTGCCAGATAATATACACACACTCGGTTACATTTGAATATCAGATAAATAATCTTTAGTATATTACTAATACACAGTATGTTATCTTTGTATTATTGTATATTTGGGATACACTAAACATACCAAATTATACTAAAAATTGGTTGGCTATTTATCTAAAATTATAATTTAACTGGACACGATGTATTTTTATTTGCTAAATCTATCACCCTTATATACACAGTACTTTGCACACTCTTTTGCATCTCAAGGAAAGGATGCTTTATAGCCAAGATCATTTTATTAACTTTTAGAAGAACGGCTGATATTTATATCTTGATAAATTATAAAAATACCTTTTCCATCTTAATTCTCCTTTTGTGCCCTCATTTCCCTCTTTTTTACATATATTATTATATGAAATACACTAATCAGTTGAGATTGGAATGGAAAGGAATGAGACTCAAAAGAGGGGTAGGTAAGGCAGACCAGAACAGGGAAATAGGATGATAAATAGCTTCTTTAAGAGCCCTCACCTGGCACATAGTAGTTGTTTAATAAACAGTTGTTTGAATAAATAACCAGTAAATGAGTAGTGAAAAATAAAATCCTCATTCTCCCAGTCTTTTAGCCAGAAACTCTTCAAAGGTATGTTTATCTGATTATACAAGGTTTTGTGGGGTTTTGTATCCCATAAAACTCTAGTGCACCATGGAGTTGATGGAAACATCTGAACACACCACATCAGACCATAATTTACAGGACTTCTCAGTGCTTCCAGTGTGCTCTAGGGTCTTGCTACACAGTGCAGCCCCAAAACCAGCAACATCAGCATCACCTGAGACCTTAATACTGGCTCTGACCATCTCTAGTGCATCAGAATTTGCACATTAGCAAGATCCCCAAGAGATGGAGAGCACATTTTAAAATTAAGGCTAAGTGAACCTGATTCATGAACCAATTTCTTTTTAATATGGGCAATTCAGCCTTGCAAAACAAAGCTATAAATTAATCCCACCAGCTCATAAATTGTAAGTCAATTCTGTGTTCTTCCAGAAGATAGCTTAGAAAATACCACAGTCTCATCATTTGTGATTACACAGTTGCATTAGAAACAGTTTGCACTGTGGCTAATGAAGTGTCATTACTTTTCAAGGAATTGTCAGTCTTTGTGATGAAGTTAGGCAAGTCATTAACAGTGATTCTCAACCCGGTATTTTGTGTAACACACGCTTTGAGAAGCTGATAAAAGCTATTACAGTGCCCCACAGAAGAAAAGCATACATCCACATATACATAGAATTTTGCACAGTTTTTGGAGACTCATGGATTCCCCTGAAGCCAATTCAATTACCCCCTAAATTCTCATAGAATAGGTTTAATTCTCTCTTCTACACAGAGCTGGGTTTTTCTCTGGTAGCGTAGTTTCTACGACTTTCCTTCCAGCTTATAAAATTGATAGATGGATAAACGATGGGTGAATTGGACAGGACAAATGAACATTGTCACGCACTCAAAGTATATTTGCTTTTTTCATTTAACTGAAGCTTATCCACATGCCCATTGAAAAGGCCCTCTTTTGCTAAGTAAAATTGATTTTTATGTGAAGAATTCATGAAACATGAGAATAATCTTTGCAACTATCTTTTCCTTACCTCAGCTGGCCTGGGAGCAGAAGTTTCGGTGAGGAGCACTAGAAACACGGCTCCTCCCCAGATTCCCACTACCTTTAATGCAGTTCCAGATAGCCTGGAACGCCTTATTAGAAATACCACAGAGGTCTTCATCAGAAATACTGCAGAAAACTACAGCCAAAACAGCAGCGAGAGGCAGCATCCTGATCTGCACATGACTGGAATTACAGACACATCATGGGTTTTGTCGACTACTCAGCCCTTCTCCAGCACCACTGAAGAGGTAAAAGGAAGGGGGGTGTGGAGTGTGGTCTGTGCATGTCTCAGGAGGCTCATTGCTTGAAAAGACTTGCTTTGCTAAAAATGCCACTGCTGCAGGAGGGGATTAGGCACTCTCACTCTGTGTCCTGGCTGCTAAATGTACAGGAAAGCATTTTGCATAATGAAAATCTTTGAAATTGACTCAAAATTTCTATATCTTTATGAGATGCAGATAATTAGGCTGCCATGGCATCACTGTAGCTTGGCCATATTTTCTGAACCAAAGTCAAGGTTCGTGGTGTTACACATGTCCTGAAACCAGAAAATAGAAATGAAAATCAGTGCCCTGCAGGCAACTCTGCGTATGTGTCATAATTATTTATGCTCTAAAGGAAGGGAGAGAGTCCAAAGCAATGGCAGATTCAAGAATCACTATAATTGGCTCAGGAACACAGTAAAAGATGAACAGAAGTCACATACTACTTCCACATCAACATCCTTGAACCACCTCCACAAGGTGACGTTAGTCAAATGACTGAGAAGCAGAGTGGCACCATCACAGGAGTCTGTTCAAATAGTGATTCTGCTTCAGGTGTTCATCTCTTTGGTTTTGCTTTCCTTGCAGCGTTTTAGTCCACCATTTAGGCAATATGTGTAATTATAGCACATCAAAAAACTGAGGTTCCACTGGCAGACTTCAGCTTTTTCCTAATAAACAACCCAAATCATTTATAGAAGTCAGATGACTTCACATCCATTTAGCATTCTGGTATCTTTTGCATTGTGCAGAATTTCACATTGCACATGGTTCTCGGCTGGTGAGCGCATGTTTCATTATTGATCACAAAATCAATATAGTCAGTACGTTGAATAACTCATGGGACTTTATTTTTATCTCTACTTTTCCTTTACTACAAATCTTTCCTGTGACCTAGTTCTTCCTTTGTTTCGGAATAGAAGTTAGAAAAACTCCATTACTTTTCTGGACACTCTTTATATCACTTTAAAAGTCAATACTTACTCTCAGTTCATTAACAAAAATACCAATTCCAGGAAATAACATGAACTCTAAATTTGACTTAAATGTTAGCTTCACCTCTCCCATCACCCCACCCAGTTTGGGCTTAAAGTAGGGAAAGGGAAACGTCCAAATTCTCTCACTCTCCACCAAGCTTTTCACCCACCTCTCCTAGCTTGATAATTATGGTTTCGGATCTGTCTGGGCTTGGAAAATGGGAAAGGAAGACAGGAAATGGAAGCAAGAGAGCTATGACTTAAGGATACCATCATCAACTGGCACTGTGCTCTCCCTAAATCTCCAACTCTCAAACCCTTTCAACCACTGACATGAGTGAGAAATTCACCACTTAGTTTTTTTTAACTAAACATTTTTAAAAATTTTCTTTACATTTAGTTAAAGTTACAATTACAATTGTAATTTTCTTACATGTATAGATTGCATAGTGGCAACGTCAGGGTTTTGGGGGTATCCATCACCCAAAAAACATACATTGTACCCACTAAATAATTTCTCATTATCCACCCTTTTCCAACCCCCTCATCCTGAGTTTTCATTTTCTACCAATCCACATTCTCTGTCCATATGTACATATTATTTAGCTCTCACTTACAAGTAAGAACATTCAGTGTTTATCTTTTCATGTCTGACTTAGTTCACTTAAGATAATGGCCTCCAGTTCCATCCATGTTGATGCAAAAGACATTATTTCATTCTTTTTCACGGCTGAGTAGTATCACCACTTACTTTTGAAAACAAACTTTCAGCCGGGCGCGGTGGCTCACGCCTGTAATCCCAGCACTTTGGGAGGCTGAGGCTGGCGGATCACGAGGTTAGGAGATTGAGACTATCCTGGCTAACACCGTGAAACCCCCGTCTCTGCTAAAAATATAAAAAAATTAGCTGGGCATGGTGGTGGGCGCCTGTAGTCCCAGCTACTTGGGAGGCTGAGGTAGGAGAATGGTGTGAACCTGGGAGGCGGAGCTTGCAGTGAGCCGAGATTGCACCACTGCACTCCAGCCTGGGCAACAGAGCGAGATTCCATCTCAAAAAAAAAAGTGTGTTTCTTGGGGGAGCACCTCCTCATTGTGGCTGAATGTGCCTAGCAAAAACTTCCATTCTAACAGCAGTTTACAAGACATTTTATTTACATCATAGCTTAAATATATATAACAGTACAGAAAAAAATTAAGTGTGTCAAATAAGAAAAATATTGAATCAAAACCATTATAAACATTTATCTGTCTGAACACTAAAGGGTTGTCTTTTAGCAAAAAGAACGTTGTCCCATTTTTGCCTAGCTTTAACCATTGTGAAACACAGAGAGAAGTCCAAGGGGTAGCCAGGCTCTGCTGCAGTCAAGAGTCTGAGACAACCAGTTCCAGAGCTCTACAGACACAATACCCAATGGGCCAACCCAGCCCTGTGTTACAGAGCTCACATGATCCAGCACCAGACCTGGGCTTGCAGCTTTGGATCATGTAGCCTTTTTCTCGAGTGAGATTCACTGCAGTGTTTATATGAGCTCCCAGGTAGGGCATCAGGATAACTATGCATCCAACTATGTCATGTTCCAGTTTTTTTCTTGAAGCTTAAGCCAAGTTTTAACTGTGTCCTGGAAAGCTAATGTGTAAAAGCTATGCTCTTTCAAAAGACAGTTTCTACAATTGCAGCTCTCATGACTCTAAAGCCTTAGACTGGGCATTCCTGCTAGGTTGTTATTTGATTTAGCAAGAGCTTTAACTTTATAACAGTCCATTATAAACAGCTGTGGTTAGATGCTGTGAGAAGTTAAAATGAGTCACTTGGGATATAAACTGCCTGTCCCTTGAAAGTAATTTCGAAAGGTACTCTGTCTCAACAGAGGATGCCTAGAAAAGTGTAAGAAAGGAGTAAAATCATTTGACTTAATTGCTTGGAATTGTGTAAAAATAAAATATCTATGTGTCCATTGTTTTCCTTATCAGACAACATCTGGTTTGTGATGACTGATGGGTTAGGGTTAGGGTCCACTTGCATGAGTAGCAGTCAGTGCTGGGTATAGGCTGGGGAGTCTCAGTTCTCCTCCCCCAGTAGGCTACACCAGCTTATCCCCTAGTAGGCTATACCTCTTATCCCCCAGTAGGCTACACCAGCTCCTTTTCATGATGGTTTAGGGCAGCCTCACTAGAAGGCAAAGGTGGAAGCTACAAGCCTTTTGAGGCCCAGGCTCTGGAACCATGCAACATCACTTCTGCCATATTCTTTTGATCAAAGCAACTCTCAAATCAGGCTAGATTCAGGGAGTGTAGAAATAAATTCCATTTCTTGATGGGAAGAGCTGCAAAGTCACATTGCAAAGGAGTGTGCACATTGAGTGGGAGGAATCTGTGACCAATAAACAATCTACCATAGTATCATCATTATCATTATCATCATCATCATCGTCATCACCACCACCACCACTACTATCTCTGTTTTGTAGATAGCCGGCTGAAACTTAAAGAGGAACTTGCCCAGGATTAAATGACTAGGGAATAACAGACCAAGAAGAGTACACACTCACACACACACGTGCGCGCACACACACACACACACACACACACTCCCCTGAATATCTAGTCACCTATTCTCTTATATAGCGTGCCTGATAATAAAGGTAAATGCCGAGGAGGACACGATTTGAAATCCAGCAATCACTCCTCACTAATGCTACTGCAAGATTGTCCTATGTTGACTTTCGGGGATCTGAGTGTTCCCTGCCCTTCTCCTTTTCTCTCTCTTTTCTCACATCCTTACCTGCTAGTGTGAGGGGTCTGACTTTGGAAGTTTGTATACTTGGGCCAGTACTTGACCTCAAAACTCTGTGGTGCTCTCTCTCTTCTACCTCCCAACCCTGAGCAGTAAATGAATTAACACATATCATAGACCTAGAGTAGTGCCTGAACGATAGTAAAATAGTGTTTAATTAATGTTAGCTGCCATTGTTGTTATTGTCACCTTTATAAATAGTATTATGTGGATTGCATGTCTTCACAAGACCAAAATCAGCAGAACAGGAAACTTGTCTATGGTATGAGTCAGGAAATACCTTGATCAATTGTTCTCTAAGTATGGACCCTAGTCCCAGAGCTTCTTAGAAATGCAACCACTTGGGCCCTTCTTTAGAACTAATGAATCAGAAGCTGGGGCTCTGTGTCAGAGAAACCTGGCTTAAATCCCAGTGATGACATCTACTAGTTACTCAAGTCCCACTCATTTCTTCTTTAACATAAGGATAGTTATGGGTACTCGCTCTCCCTCACAAGACAGGATTAAATTCTGATTAAGTAAAGTGTTTTCGAACACTGGCTAGGCCTGACACGGTGGTTTATGCCTGTAATTTCAGCACTTTGGGAGGCTGAGGCAAGCAGATCACTCGAGGCCAGGAGTTCGAGACCAGCCTGGGCAACAGGGCAAAACCCTGTCTCTACAAGAAAAAAAAAAACAAAAAACAAAAAACAACTACCCAGACATGGTGGTGCATGCCTGTGATCCCAGCTACTGGGAAGGATAAGACGGAAGGATCACTTGAGCCCAGGAGGCCAGGGCTGCAGTGAACTGTGATCATGCCACTGCACTCCAGCCTGGATGACAATGAGACCCTGTTTCAAAACAAGCAAACAAACAAACAAAAAACAAAGAAGAACACTGGCTACATATGATAAATATTCAATAGTTTTAGCTATTAATACTAGCTTCTCCTTATTTCTGTTTCATCATTCCTACCTTGCCTTCTTCACAGGGTGGTAAAAAGCAGATGAGTCCACATATTATGTGAAAATACTTTGACAGGGATAAAATGCTGAACATACATTAGAAATGTTACTGGCTGGTTCTGATACTGCTAAATATCTCTAAATCTTTCCCTGCCCGCCCACCCTCGCTCCAGCCTGGGAGAAGGATTGCATTTCCTCAGTTCATGAATAGCCATTGTGGTACTGGTCTGGGCTTTCACAGTTTTGTGTTTCCTTCTATTTGGCCTTCAAAGGGATCACAGCCCAGTGTGAGTCTCCAAATAAATGAGGAGGCAAATGCAGAAAACACCCGACTTCCCTCCACCCCCTGCAAGTCTGGGGTAACCTCCTATATTGGGTCACTTAAAGTATGCAGGGGAGACACCCCACTGCTACCACTGTTCTGTGGCCAGAACTAAAGATGGGAAAAAATTCCCCTTCACCGAGGCAAATGCCTGGAGGCAGGAGGGCAAAGAAGTAGGAGGGGGTGGGGAAGCAAACCATCCTCTGATCACTCATCATGACTCCTGGATTGACTAGTGTGAATGGATACAATAGAAACAGACTCTGAGACTGCTGATGCTACAAAAAAGGCCACTTGGGGAGTAACATCTTGTGGGGAGGATATGTTTCTAAAGACCTTAAATTATAATTAGCATCATTCAAGCCTAATTCTAACATGGACTACAGTTTTCTTAATTTGCCAGTTAAAGTGGATTACCATGTGCCAATAACATAAAGATGGTCTACAATTCACCGGACCCCACCAGCCTGAAAATCTCAAGGATTTTTATTCTCTTTCCTTTTCTTTTAGTGATGGGTGATTTGCATTGGTTTCCATTTTGTGCACAAAAAGACCACGTTGCTATTTTGTGAACATATACAGTTAACCCTTGAACAACATGGTTTTGAACGGTGCAGGTCCTCTTGTACGGGGCTTTCTTTCAACCGAATGCAAATGGGAAATACATTATTGGTGGAATTTGGTATACAGAGGTATACTCAGGTATACAGAGGACCAACTTTTGTATATGCAGGTTTTGCAAGGCCAACTACTTAACTTGAGTATGTGGAGATTTGGTTATACTTAAGGGTCCTGGAGTCACTCCACCCCCATACTAGGGGATGACTGTGTAATCATATGCACAGAAAATACAACCATGAACAGAACACATACATTGAAATGGGCCCTTTAACCTGACGGTATTTCTCTGGCACATTGGTCTCCCTGGGCAGACGAGTTCTACATTAGATGAGAGTTGATGCAGTGGGGACAGAGAATGGCAATGGGAAAGCAAAATGAGATCAAAAGAGAAGCCAGGACATGCTGATTGAGAGCGGAAGCTTGTGGTGCTTCCCGTTGGTTATACATACATCAGAATCACCTGGGAAGCTTTTGAAAGATACACATTCTAAGATTCCACCTCAGACCTGTACCAGGATTTACTGAGGTAGGACCTCAGCACCTATAGTGTGAAAATCTGCCAGAGTGGTTCTAATGTGCAATCAGGTTTGCAATCCATTGGAGAATAACTGAAAAATCAGCCTGTTAAGAAAAACACTAAAGCAGAAAAAAGGAGGAAGTGTTGTTGGGGATATACAACCTAAATCTCATCACAAGGACATCAGACAAATTCAGATGGAGGAAGATGCTATGGAAATAACCAACCTGTATCATTCGAAAAGGCCAGTGTCAGAATGGTCATTTTAAAAGACTGAGGAATTGTTCCACATTAAAGAAGATTAAGAGACCAGGTGCAGTGGCTCACACCTGTAATCCTAGCACTTTGGGAGGCTGAGGCAGGAGGATCACATGAGCCTAGGAGTTTGAGACTAGCCTGGGCAACATGGGGAGATCCCATCTCTATAAAATAAATAATTTTACAAATTTAAAAAGAAGTGTAAGACACTGACAACTAAATGTAATGCAGGATCTTGGGGGCTAGATCTAGAGAAAACAAGCAAAAAAAAGGATATTATTGAGCTCATTGACAAAATTGAAATATAGACTGTGGATTTAAGTATTACATCCATTTTGAATTTCCTGAATTTGATAACTTTATTGAGATTGCACACTTAATTCAAGATACACGCAACCTGTTCCCTCCACTATAATTTCTGTGGGTGACCGTTGTTTCCTTTTCTTTAAAGCCAATGTTATCATAAGCCATGCTTTATTTGTCTACTATCCTAGGGTTTGGTAATAAATGTTTGCTCGCTCCTAAATCCATAGCGTACAGCAGCTACGCCCATACGGACTGCCCCATTGCAAGCATTACTGCCTCAACTGGGTACATCTGGGAGTAGCCTCCTTCCAAGGGTGGGGTGGCAGGAACTGTGGTGTGAAAGAAGATGCAGCAGAAGTGCCCGAGTGAAAGAGTGGCTCACTTGCACTCACATCTGGTTGTAAGTTATTGGACTGTTTGTAGTTACAAAGCTACAACAAAAGCTATGTAAAGCCCATTTCCTTCATATTAAAACAAAATAAAAAGTAGGGGAGGGGAAGAGGCTGATAAATGGGTGTGGGGAAAAAAAAATACCAGGAAACCTTGGAGATGTGTTCTAGAGAGACAGTGGAGCCTGCTGCTAGAGACATAACCGGCACTACCACCCCTCCCTTGCGGTATTTCAAAAAAGTTTTGGCTGGTCCAACAGACTGAGCAGCTGTTAAATGTCTTTGGGTGTTGATCTACTGAAGTTTCTTGGGTGTGATTTAGGTACGAGATTGGAGGCAATGATAATTTATTGTCATTTGGATGTTCTCAGAAAGACGAGTTCTCAGCCATGAACTTTGTCTTTCTCTAATTTTACTGAGTGCTCAGCATTCATTATTTATTTTAATGTTATTCATAGAATATTATTACTACTAATAATCATGGAACTTAATATTTATTGAGCCCTTTAGACAGGAACTGGACTATACATGTGACATGTACCTTCTCATTTAATCCTTACAACCGCCCTCTCCTAATGGTTCTATTATTTCCATTTTCCTGGAGACCTATGATCTAGGAAATTTAGCTAGAAAAACTTCTTCAAAAATAAGTATCTCAGACTGTCTCTCTAAGCACAAAATAGGATGGTCATGGCTTTTGGTTTTAAACTACTTATCAAAATAACATTTCTCTACATTTTAATGCATCTCTTTTTAAATGCATGACACCTGCTGCAGGTGTTAAAATGGTATTCCCTTTTGCCAGAATTTACTATTGAGCCCATTCGAAGTAAAACTCAGAAAAGGATTTGCCATCTTGTAGTTGTTTTTAATTGACGCATTTCCCTGATTGCTATGCTTTCTTCTAATAAATATCTGGGGGAAAGCCTGGAGTGAGATTTGCATAACATAACCTCCTACGAGGAAAGGTATCAAACTGGCCTTATGTCTAACATGTATTAAGTTTGCTACATGTTGATCCTTTTTGCTCAAGTATTCACAGTTAATTTTTTTTTTTTTTTTTTTTTTTGAGATGGAATCTCACTCTGTTGCCCAGGCTGGAGTGCAATGGCGCGATCTCACTTAATTTTTAATGAGGAGTTATATATATCAAAATATGCATATTATATATTATAAAGGTTCACCAACTCACTTAAATAATACATTCTAAAATTGTCCTTCTAAGTCATCTGTGTAGTTTTTTAATAAGCAAAGAACTCAGTAAAATTTACGAAAAAAATTTAAAACCTAGATTTCATTAACTCTTCCCGAATGTAAAATGATATCGAGTACAGGGTTTAGGGCATAATCTGAGACCTTTGTTCAGAATTTGAATAGCTCCTTCTCATGAACTAGTACTGGAGGGCCTATTAAAATGCATAGGGCTCCATTATTGAGCTCCATCCCCAGCATTTCTGATTCCTAGGTCTGTGATGAGGCCGGTAAGTTTACATTTCTAGCAAGTTCTCAGATGATGATAATTTGAGAGCTACACTTTGAGAACTACTGTTCTAATGGGTACTCCTCCCTCCTCCTTCTCCTTTTCCTCCTTTCATCTTCCCTCTCATTCTTCACTTTCCCCACCTTTTTCTCTTTGTCTTCAGAATCAATCTTTTCTTCTTTTTCATTCCTTTGCTCTTTCCTCTTTTTTTTCTTCTCTTCCCCCTCTTCCCTTCCAGGGTAGTATTTAAGATTCTAAACATTCATTCTAAACATGGTCCAGCAGGACCATATGACCAGGAAAGGCAGACAGCACACAAATACATAAATAATTAGATTATTACCAAGAGTCATTGTTCTGAATTAAACAAATGGCCACTGAGATGAAGACTGATAAAGACATAATTTTTCCTTGTGAGATCAGAAAGGGACTGGCCCCTTAGAGGTGTGTTTAAGCTGAAACCTAAAGGACGAGAGAAAGATTGCCAAGCAGAGAACCTGGGGAGGAGTGGCTGAAGAAGAGAAAATGACAGGCAAGTCATTTTCTAGGGCTCTAGAGCAAGTCAGTTCCATAGGCAGGGGAGGGGGAGCAGAGCCTCCAAAACCTATACCAGAGCCTGGCACACAATAGGTGGCTAGTCAGTGTTTGTTGAATGAAAGTAAATGAATTATCAGACCCAAGCAAGTGGAGAATAGGAGGCAAGCAGGAGGGAGGAAAGAAATGGGCAGAGGCCAGGTAATGAGGGGCCAGGGTAAGGACCATGACCGTTTAGGTCATGGGTGAGGGAAGCGTGGATTAACTTAACCAGTCTACTCTGCCTTCCCCTCATCCATCCAACACCACTGCCCCCTCATCCCCCTCATCCCCATGTCCAGTTCAAACCCCTGTCCAAAGTAATGGTTCTCAAACAGTGGCTCCCAGACCCCCTGATGACCCATTGTATTATTCAACATCTGTGTTCATAATGTGACAAGATTCGTGCTTTTAGCCATGAATTCATAATTAATATATATTTTTTGAGACAGGGTTTTCACTGTTACCCAGGCTGGAGTGCAGTGGCACAATCTGGGCTCACTGCAACTTCTGCCTCCTGGGGTTAAGCAATCCTCCTGCTGCAGCCTCCTGAGTAGCTGGGATTATGGGCACACACCACCGCACCCAGCTAATTTTTGTATTTTTTGTAGAGACAGGGTTTCTCCATCTTATCCAGGCTGGTCTCAAACTCCCGGACTCAAGTGATCTACCTGCCTCAGCCTCCCAAAGTGCGATGATTACAGGTGTGAGCCACCGTACCCGGCCAATTAATGATGTTTTTAAATGGCTATGACTTTTTTTTTTTAAGACAGCTGTTTGTTCACTCATGTCTAATCAAAAGCAGCCCCACCCTTCCCATGTAGTCTGGGAAAGGTTTCCTGGTGGCAAGGAGAAAAGCTTGTCCCCTGAAATGGTACAGAGTGGCTGATTCCAAATTTCTGGAATGCAACTTCTAATTCAAATACTGTCCTGATGTAGTACAAGTAGGTTCAAGAGAAGTTGAGAAATTCCAAACAAAGATGAGAACAAAAACCAAAACGAATCAATTTATTTGTTCTTTGTCCAGTAGTTTCAAATAAACTCATCATAGAAAAGATGATATCTAGAAGCTTTTCTCAGTCTTATACTTCCTTGAATCTATTACCGTTTTCTCGGATTTCTCATGTTAAATTATGTCCTTTTAAAAGGAAAAATGTAATCGGTAAAAGCCTGAGTTTAAACTCTTCCTCTTGTTTCATAGTATGTTCATTTTTATGGGTTATTTAGGACTCACTAATCAGTTGGGAGCTCTGCTGTCAGCCTTAAGGTTCTCCAAAAAAGGAACTAATAGTTACACACCTTTGAAAAAGAGAGGCCTATGACTATTGGTTCTTTCCTTCATGTATTGCTATGATTCGTCATAAACATTGAAGGTAATAAAATAGATAAAAGACATATGATTCTAAATGTGCATGTCCCTCTTTGATAGGTCAAAAAGAAATTAATTGTATTTAATCATTTCTATTTTTCCTAATTCCTATTCCTAAGGACATTATTAGCAGATCACTGTTTTTTCTGTTTCTTAATTTTTTATATACTTTTAAAATTAATTGTTTCAGTGGAGATGCATATCTTGGTACAGATCACTATTAATAGCATAGAATTTGGAAGCATCTAAACTGTGTTATGGTGATAATACTTTCTTATTGCCCTCTTTGATTTGTATTCCTCAGATTTTGCCTTTTTGGTACATTTGCTTTCATGATAAGGAAAGATTGTTAAAAGGTATATTGAAAATGAAATGTAGCTTTAAAAGTAACTGATAGGGTAATAACAGTATGTTAGTGACATGTAGCATGATTTTTAAAAAGTGTTTGGGAAAGCTTGGAGGAGATAGGTAGGATATATTGAAGACTTCCACAAATGACAGAAGGGTATTTAACATATTTAAGTGGGAAGATCCCAAATCTGAGGGCTAACCTGTGAGAATATTTAAAACTCCAATGGAAAGGACAGACAGAAAGATGAGTATATTACTAGGCAAAGTGACAATTGTATAGCACATTAAAGTTTGCAAAGGTACTTTAGGTGTGATATTATTTATTCATAATAGCTGTGTGGTGTATTTAGAGTAGGTATTACTCCAATGTTACAGCTGAGGAAACCACATTGTTATCTGAATACAGTAAGAGAAGAAAAACATAATGTTGCAAAGGAATAAAACTGGGAAAAGACTCCTGTAAAGGTTGAGGGCAGCCAGAGTCTGTAAG
>NW_012101687.1:5807392-5808120 GCF_000951045.1 Mandrillus leucophaeus | reverse complement strand
GCCTGGCCAAGAATAAAAATATTTAATTAAATAGGCAATATTTTAGCAATAGTTATTTTCCATTCCAGATTTAAAATCAGAATCGAAGAACATAATAGATTTAAACCCAGTTAAGTGCACATGTATCAAACATAATACTGCAGGGAACTATGCCAGGTAGTGATTAGTAAGCTTATAAAGATGACTAACAAAAAGTGGTTCCTGACCTTGTTGTCTCGTGCAGAGGTGAGAGACGGTTATGATGAAAGTGGCAACAGAGTTTTATCTCATCTTTTCTGGATGAGGACTTTAGTCTGCCTCATGTATGCCATGCTTTTGTAACCATAGAGGACAAGATATTTGGTAATTCTTAGGTTTATTTGGTCATTAAATGGTCAATGCAACAAGAATATCCTTTGAAAGCCAAATTATTTAGTGTGAACTCACCAGAAATCAGACAATGAACATACCAGATATGGAATAAGTTGGCTTTTTTTTTTTTTTTTTTTTTTACTTCTTGTAGAGCTCTTCTTAAACTTGGCACTTTTGAAGACTGTACTCAGAGTCTAGAGCAGAGGTTGCAAACTAGTGGCTTCTAGAGATATCTAGGTGTCTAAATAATAGGTGTGTTGTGTTTGGCTCATGTAGTGTTTGCGAAAATATGCAGATTATTTCACCAGCATTAAAAATTGAAAATTCACATTAAAACCCAAATGTATGGATTCTCTTAAAATTTTGGAAGATTTGGC
>NW_012101687.1:5803366-5805682 GCF_000951045.1 Mandrillus leucophaeus | reverse complement strand
CGCGCAACAGGTGACCCCCCGCCCCAGCCCTCGGGCCGCCCCACGTCCAACCCCCTCGTTCTCGTCTGGATCTTAACTACTGAGCGCAATGCTGAGCCATGGAGCCGGGTTGGCCTTGTGGATCGCACTGAGCCTGCTGCAGGTGAGTGGCCCGAGAAGGCGTCAGAGCTGATGCGCCCCCTCCCCGCCGAAAATCAAATTCCCACTCCACTTTCTCGTCTATCAGGTTGTGCTTTGGAGAGGGAGGTGGCAAAATTTCTTCTTCTGCCTTGGGAAGAATGATCCTCTGGTGAGCCCCCAACCCAGAATGACAGCTTATCCTGCTGTCAAAGCAAAAAGCCACCTTCTCTCTCCAGCTGCTCTCAAGGGACAGCAGCTAGGGAGAAAGTTGCCATCCACCTCCCCCGCAAGCCTTTTCTCTGGCCGGAGGGCAAAGGGACTAGCTGAGGCTAGGGACAAAGGATAAGTAGAAGGGAAAGGGCAGCTTAAGGAGCTTGCTGTGGACACGTCCCTGGGCAGTCCAGACCTGGGACTTAAACTGTTGTGTCTGATTCCTTTGCAGACTGGACTGGCGGAGCCAGAGAGATGTAACTTCACCCTGGCGGAGTCCAAGGCCTCCAGCCATTCCGTGTCTATCCGGTGGAGAATTTGGGGCTCACCCTGTAACTTTAACCTCACCTATAGCAGTGACACCCTGGGGGCCGCGTCGTGCCCTCCCTTTCGGTTAGACAACACCACATACGGATGTAACCTTCAAGATTTACAAGCAGGAACCATCTATAACTTCAGGATTGTTTCTCTGGATGGAGAAGAGAGAACTGTGGTCTTACAAACAGGTAAAGGATGACAGGTGCAATTGGATGGCCAAGCTACTCGGGGTTGGGCCCTGCCTTTTCAAGCTGGTGTTTCATTTGAGTTCCAGGGATACAAAAAATGAAGGTAAAAAATACCTGTGAAGATAAATATTGACAGAAATGTCTGGTTTCCTCAGATCTAGCCAGAAGCAGCTTGGTGGACTTTCAGAGACTCCCTTAGTGCTGAAAACAGCCAACTAGCCACTGAAAGGGTCGGGGTGGGGTGCGGGGTGGTCAGCAAAGAGAAACTTGGGGCTGCGGAGGGAATTTGTTAAAGTGATGTGGTTTACGCTTCCATCGCATTAAATTGTCAAACCCTGGAATAATTTTAAGTAAATGTTTTTAGAATAAATAATAGAAGTACAATATTAGGGATATGCCTTTCCTCAACTTAGTTTTATTTTTAGAACTGTACATAAAATCTGCAGGAATAGAAGGGAGCCATTCATCAGGGAAAATTAGAAAAGTCTCTTGAAATGAGGATATGAAAATTGTTTTGTATCTCTTGAGTAATAACCCAAACAGCATAGTATCAGAGAATGTCCTTTGATTACTTTACAGCAATTATTTTCCTTACACTTTTGCTGAATCCCTCCATGTGGATATGTTCAGAGTTTGTCTTTCTTGCCTCAGTTTTCTTAGCTGTAAAATGGGAGTGTTAGACTGGGTCATTCAAGTTCAAGTTCTTACCAAGTGCTCGACACTTAGGCATGGACTGTCATGTACATTACCTCATTTAGTCCTCAGAGCTACCCTCAGACGTGCTCTAAATTCTTTAACAGTTTTCATGTTTTCTGACTTCATTAGTCTTCATTATCTCTATTTGTTGCAACAGTGAATTCTTACTTTCATCCAGAAATTCAAATTTAAGTTAAAAATTTAAAAGTCAAATTTAGAAATGTGTTGCCCTTACTATTCTTTCATATTTCAACCTGAAACAGGATCATTTCTTTTGCTACAGTTCTTTAAAGAGGTGTTAGAAGTTTCAGCTCTAAAGCCAGGTGCAGCAGTTTTGGAGAATTTAACTGGGCTCATGTAGTAAGTCAGCTAGATATTAATTATCTTATTTTTTCAAAGAAAAAAATCAAAGTGCCCCATTACATCACTTAACTTACTTCAGATGAAACTTTTGGATAATATCTGAGATTTGCAGCAACTTAAGTTGAAAAGAAAAATCACTTGTTAAGAATCTGGTGGTTTCTCTGACCGGGCGCAGTGGCTCATGCCTGTAATCCCAGCACTTTGGGAGGCCAAGGCTGATGGGTCTTGAGGTCAGGAGTTCAAGACCACCCTGGCCAACATAGCAAAACCACGTCTCTACTAAAAATAAAACAAATAAATAAATAATTAGCCGGGCATGGTGGCAGGGGCCTGTAATCCCAGCTACTTGGGAGGCTGAGGCAGAGAATTGCTTGAACCCAGAAGGCAGAGAGGCCAGATGTTCCACTGCACTCCAGCCTGG
>NW_012101687.1:5801989-5803316 GCF_000951045.1 Mandrillus leucophaeus | reverse complement strand
AAAACAAATAAATAAATAATTAGCCGGGCATGGTGGCAGGGGCCTGTAATCCCAGCTACTTGGGAGGCTGAGGCAGAGAATTGCTGGAACCCAGGAGGCAGAGAGGCCAGATGTTCCACTGCACTCCAGCCTGGGCAACTCTGTCTAAAAAAAAAAAAAAAGAAAAGTGAACCTGGTGGTTTCTAATACGGAATCGGAGAGCCTGAAATAGACCACATAATTAGAACATTTTACAAAAGTTGAAAGGCTGGGTTTGTAGTCCAAATGTTGTTGGTTTCTTAATATTACAGGATAGTTCTTATAAATACTCATATTGCTAATACTGTGAAATACATAATATAGAACTTACATATGTGTTAATTACATTTGGAAAGGCCTCTGGCCAACTAGTGTATGTGTTCAGTGGAGCAGAGCAATTTGTAAAAGCAGGCTGAGCTTTCAGAAGTTTGTTGGAGAAAGGATTAAGACCTTTAAGAAGCCAGAATATGGTTGTTTAAACCAGAGGATTTACTTTTTGGAAAAACAGTAATGGAAAAGGACTCACTGTGGGTGTTACTAGTTAGAATAGGCTTTGAGTTTAATTATGCAAGTAGGTGTTTCAAGTCCAGAGGCATTTCTGAAATGTAAGAAATACTTGCATTTTATTGACCATGTTGAGTAAAACAAGACTTCATTAGCATCCACAATGTGCTAGCATTCGGGGTTCTCACCATTTTTCTTAAAGAGATACACTTGTCTACAGATATTATGAGCTTCGTGATAAATGTGAAGCATGAAAGTTGCAGGTGGTATTTGCATAATGATAAATTTCCCACACTTATTTGTATCATGGTTGTTTAGATGAAAATTACTTTTTAAATTAAGATACTTTAAAAATTGTTTCAAGGAGGAATTTTTTAGTTGGTTGTTATTTATTTATTTGTCAGTAGTTCTTTCTACATTTTAAGGACATATGTGAATTGTTCACTTAGTTAATACAAAGTAGTAGTATTCCCTTATGTTGATTGCTGAGCTATAGAGATGAGATGCATAAATCATATTTTACTGTTATTAAAGCAATGCCAACTAGTATAATATTCAGACTCAGACAAACTTCAAACAAAAAAGTCATTGAAAATATCTGTGCTTTCTTTATTCTATTGTGCCTGTCTTATCAGTCTAAAACAAAATAGAATGAGAGCACGACCTGATTTGGATAGAGGTATAGTAGTTGCTTAGATGATCTCTGTATCATTCCAAGTGTGACTTGCCTGATTATTTTTCCTGAAAAACTGTCTAAAATAGCTCATTATTTTCAAGCCATGTAGACATGACCTTAAGGATAAAA
>NW_012101687.1:5799803-5800804 GCF_000951045.1 Mandrillus leucophaeus | reverse complement strand
CTGAGGTTCAAGAATTGCTTGAACCCAGGAGGCAGAGGTTGCAGTGAGCTGAAATCACGCCACTGCACTCCAACCTGGGTGACAGTGTAAGACTGTGACTCAAAAGTAAATAAACAGAATTGAAACAATTTTCACTTTTTTCTTTTTTTCTTGTTTTAACTTTCCTCAAAGTAGACACAATAGATACAGTAGACAATCACATAGCTTTATGTATAGCCTATTTGAAAAAGAAAGGAATATGCCATCCTTCCCGCTGATTTAAAAATTAGAATGCGGAATCTCATTTCTTCTGGCAGTTATTAGGGATGGTGCTCCAAAAAAGCAATCAAAAATCATAAAACGTGTTGCAATATTTTGCTGTTATCACTTATGTACAATTAAATATTTTTGTTCTTTAGTTATTGGGAACTTTTCTGAAATCAGTTTTCAGATACACGTTTGGGTACTGAAGCAGCTGCTAAAGGGCATACAGTTAGGGCTGAACACTGAATAAATGCCATTTTTTTTTTAACTTGTGGAGAGCTGACTATCAACAGTAGTTTTCACAAATGAGAGTTTACATGGCTTTCTTCTTTTGGTTAGACAATTAGGGATGAAATGGCTTTAACTACTGGATGATAAAACTGTTCGCTGTGGGTTGAACATTTGGTAATGATTATATTTGTCGTTAGCACTATTTCCATAAGATTTAGGGAGGATACAAACCTATACAGAGAAAAGGGAAAGTGATTGGGAGAAAAGAATGGTCAAGCTGACAATCCTTTTGGGGTCTTTTTCTCTTGCTAGTGTCAGGGGATGCCACCGGGACAAATGAATGCTTTGAAGTGAAAAGGGCAAAAGCACTCTAATAAAAGGCTTCAGGAAAGAGTGCAGGCGACCTGGGGAAATATGCTGTGGTCAAGTTTAATCCTGGGAAAAGCGGTCTTGGAGAAAGCAGATGAGGAAGATAGGAAGGAAGATAGGGAGGGGGAGACGCTGGGTGTGGAGGGAGGAAGGGGGCG
>NW_012101687.1:5767612-5792383 GCF_000951045.1 Mandrillus leucophaeus | reverse complement strand
GTAGTGTTTGCGAAAATATGCAGATTATTTCACCAGCATTAAAAATTGAAAATTCACATTAAAACCCAAATGTATGGATTCTCTTAAAATTTTGGAAGATTTGGCAAAACTGTGCCTGAAGCTCCCTAGAGCTGACTTGTGGCTTCTCCTTTTGGACACCAATTCACTGGAATACCAGTTCATTTATTTCCTTACCTGAATGCCTTCTAAAGACATTTGAATTTGTGACTTCTACTTTGCGGTTTTCATTTGAAAATTTTAGGGAGCATTTATTTGTCTGGCAATAAGAAGTAGGTTTTCAGTACTTAAATGGCATCTAATCCATAGTAGGTGTTCCTTAAATACCGATTAAATGGATGGATAGATGGATGAATGGAAAAATGGATGAATGGTGGATCTGGGCATGGATGATGAGTAGAAGATATAGAAAGATAGATAGATAGACCAATATATAGATACAGATAAGTATGTAGATGTGAATGAATGAAATTAATATTTTAGTGAGAGAATGTACGTATACTAAAAATATGGTCTGTTCTCATTGGATTATGGATAAATTACAGAGCCCAGGAAAGAGGTGTAGTGGTAGATAACTTTACCTGTAGAAATAATATTTTAACAGCATTTTCCCTCTTGTTAAGTCAGTTTCAGCTACTTATTAATCAGCCTAGAAAAATAAAAAACAAAACCTCTCAAATGATTTTAATTATTTTAATATGACTAACTTATTTGTCTTTAATAAAAAACATTTTAGGAACTTTAATTGTTGAATCACGATATCAACTATTATTTCCACTTCGAAATGTTGCTTATTGTATTGGTTTATTAGGAGTGCCTTAACAAAATATCGCAGACTCTGGGTGGCTTAAACAACAGAAATTTATTGTCTCACAATCTTGGAGGCTAGAAGTCCAAGGCAAAGGTGTCTGCAGGTTTAGTTTCTTCTGAGGCCTCTCCTTGGCTTGCAGATGGCACCTTCTTGCATGTCCTCACATAGTGGTCCCTCTGTTTATGTTGTCTGTCTGTTAATGTCTTCTCACAAGGACACCAGTCATATTGGCTTAGGGCCCACTCTAATGGCCCCATTTTAACTTAATCACCTCTTTAAAGGCCGTATCTCCACATACGGTCACATACTGAGGTACTGGGGTTTAGGGTTTCAACATACGAATTTGGTGGGGATACAATTCATCCCCTAATACTTTTATAGTTTTAAACATAAGCCATCATTTCTTAATAATATCTGTAGGTTACCGGCATCGAAATATCTTGCAGAGCTGGTAATGAAAACATATTTTTGGTTTCTACCCCACTTGGAAAGAATTAGAATTTAGAAGGAATAGAGCTGAGGGAGTCTGCATTTTAAACAAATATCACAGTGAATCGATGCACACAAGTTCAAGAACTATTGACATAATTTTTCTATTATTTGTTGGCATTAAGATTTTGATACAATTCTTCTTAATGCATGATCGAATCTATAATGCCTAGGAGTATTTATCTTTCCCAGGAAGAGAGGAGTACTCTCATATTTGTTTTGTGCTTCTTTAAAGATTAATTTTATTTTTTTAATTTTTTTCAGACAGGATCTTGCTGTGTTGCCCAGGCTGGAGTGCAGTGGCACAATCACAGCTCACTGCAGCCTTGACCTCCTAGGCTCAGGCAATTCTCCTGCTTCAGCCTCCTGAGTAGCTGGGACTACAGGCACCCAACACCACGCCCAGCTAGTTTTTAAAAATTATTTGTAGAGATGGGGTCTCCCTATGTTGCTCAGGCTGGTTTTGATCCTCTGTGCCCAGCCTGCTTTGTGCTTTTATAGCATATAAAAGACTGCCACATATTACGTTTAATTGGTAACAGTATAAAATACATATTATACTGACCATCTATAGCTTAATTTTATTTTCATGGCAACCCTGTGGAGGGCGTATAGTGAAAGGGTAGGTTGCATAGAGACTAAGAGTTGAGTTTTGAAGGCAGACTGCCTCTACCGCTTCCTAGCCATGTTATTTTGGTCAAGTTACTTAACCCTTCCAGGTCTGTTTCCAAACCTACAAAATGGGGATCGTATAATAATAATAACTCATGGGGTTGTTACGAAGTTTTCATTGGTTCAAACATAAAATCTAGAAAAGTTTTTTTGTCACATATGAAGTGTGCAGTGAGTTTACTATTATTACTTCCAGGTTGGAGATGAGATTGACCTTCATAAGAATTAACTGACAATGTTTACAAATTCACACAGCTAACATACAATAGAGTCAGAACTTGAACTCTTGTTCACTGGCTCCAACTCCAGTATTCTTTCCACTACTCTGCAAAAAGGATATTATTTGTAAGTTGGCATCAGTTTTTTCAAATTACCACGTGTTATTTTATTATTTTTCAAGTCAACTTTTAAAGAGGACCAAATACCTCATAAAATCTTTTAAGTATATATATACTTAGCATACACAAAAATGGGATAATGGTTAAATATGTTTTAGTGTGAAACAATTGTGAGTCACTATTGATCTTTGATTGTGTTGAACTTTTGGTGATGACTTCAGTATTTTGCAATCAGCTATTTACAATGCATTTATTTCAGGAATTTTAAGGTCAAACTGAGCTACCTATATGGAATGAACCAGCCCAATTCTCTGAAATTGGTCTTCCTTTCTGTGCCTAGAAATATTTCTCTATTAATCTGACTTCTGTTGGAAGGCATGGCATTTTACACACTAGCTAGGAAGAAATAAAAGCTAATTTGTCTGGACAGAATGAAAAAACAAACAAAAAACAAATGTTTGCCTTCCATTCCTAGATGCCAGTTTGCTGGAATCCCCCTGGGAGCAAAAGATAATATTACATTTTTCTGACTTTGTAGGAGAAACAAACCCCATTCTATATGTATGAATGTATATAAATTAAGATGCATATATACCCCTAAACATATAATATGAAACTCAAATGAACACAGTAAGTATCTATCTAGGTTTGCAGGGATTTTTGTTTTTGATATTGTGTCTTCTTCCTTTTATATGGAAAAACTCAGTACCTAAAAAGGTAAAAAAGATAGTATAATGAACTACCATGTACTCATCACCTCCCTTCAATAATTACCAATTTATGACCAACCTTGCTTCATCTATATCCCCACCCGCTCCCCCACTGCGCATCATTTTGATACAATCCAAGCCCTGATTATTTCATTTCATTTGTAAATATTTCAGTCTACATTTCTGGGTGATAACCACAATATAATTATCACACCTAACGCTAACAATAATGCCTTAATACCTACATGTCCAGGTTTGGAAGTACATATCATGTACTCATGAATTTATACATAAGAAGGCTTTTGGACAGCAGTCTGATTAGAAGAGGGGGCCAGGGGACTTCTCTGCATATTGCATGTATATAGCATTTTAGATAATATTGAAAAAGCCTCAGTTATTGATATTAAAGAATTGGGCTGAAACTACTGAAGAATATCATGGGGATGAGGGTGCATTAATCTCATTAAGTTGTCTGGGTGCCCTCAGTGCTGACATGGTTCTCTAATATTCACTAAAAGTGAGCTTCTCATTTTAGATCTAGTGTATACGGATGTTACATTAAATGCACAGCAACCTGATGTATTAGCATAATATAATGCATCGTCTTTAAAGTAAGCCAGAAAACTGACTATTGTCAAACAGCAACAATAACAAAGTAAAAGAAATTACCTCTCTAGAAATGTATTTAAGTAACTGGAGTTGTGCACAATTCTTTTCTATTTTGTTTTTCTTCTCATTTTCAAAAACCTGCACCAAAGGATGGTTTGGTTTTTTGCTCCATCCCCACCCTGATTTTTACAAGTAATCCTCCAATTATTCATATGAATAGTGGATGTGTACTCCATTTTATATAAAATGCTACATAAATGCAGTTCCAATCAAGTTTCCTAACCACTCTCCTTGTAACTAGATTGGTATCCCAATTTCTGTAAAGATGCTGTTCTTTGGTTGGGAGGCAGGGATAAAATCCAGTTTGAGAAGAACTCGAGTGCCTTGGAAGAAACTTAGACTTTATCCTGAAATAGAAATTCAGGAAAAATTTTTGATGCTTCAAGGGGAATGAGGATGATGGATGGGGCAGATGTACAAAGAGATTATTTGGCAATCATGGAGGAAAGACAGAAAATAAGGAAGAGGCTGGGCGTGGTGGCTCACGCATGCAATCCCACCCAGCACTTTGGGAGGTTAAGGTGGGAGGATCATGTGAGCTCAGGAGTTTGAGACCAGCTGGGGCAACATGGTGAAACCCTATCTTTACAAAATAATACAAAAATTAGGCTAGGCGTTCTGGCTTATGTTTGTAATCCCAGCACTTTGGAAGGCCGAGGCTGGCGGATCACGAGGTCAGGAGTTCAAGACCAGACTGGCCAACACAATGAAACCCCATCTCTACTAAAAATATATAAATTAGCTGGGCATGGTGGTGGGCGCCTATAATTCCGCTACTTGGGAGGCTGAGGCAGGAGAATCACTTGAACCCAGGAGGCGGAGGTTGCAGTGAGCCGAGATTGTGCCACTACACTCCAGCCTCGGCAACAGAGCTAGACTCCGTCTCAAAAAAAAAACAAACAAAAAAAACCCAAAAATTAGTTGGGCATGGTGGTGTGCACCTGTGGTCCCAGCTACTTGGGAGGCTGAGGTGGGATACTCACTTGATCCCAGGAGGTTGAGGCTGCCGTGAGCCATGATCACATCACTGGACTCCAGCCTGGGTGACAGAGCAAGGCCCTGTCTCAAAAGAAAATAAGGAAGACACTTAGAAGACTCTCAAAGTAATCTAGCACAAAATGAAGATTCTCCAGGTAAAGGCAATAAATAAGGAAAAAAGGGAACGGGCAAGAAAAATATTATTTTCAAAAAAGGAACTTTCATGATCACAGAATTAGATTGAACTGTCATTACTGTTGTTATTAATTTTGACTATGCTACAATAGCAAACCACCATCTGAAAAATTCTGTAAATATGCCTATCATTTTCCATAGACATCAATTTTTATTTTTTGTCATTACACTGAATATGCAATTCATGACATCATTTCCCACACTAGGACAGCTAAGTTGTGATAGAAAGAAAACACAATTTAGAGACAGGTATTGGAAGCTCAACTGTACTACCTGTTCCTATACAACATGAGTGAGTTATTTAATGTCTCTGAGTCCCTATTCCAACTGAGAAAGCATGTTATAAATTATCAGATGTAATGTAGTGCTGTTATGCCTTTAAGAAAAGCTTTTGGCACGAACCCATGGATTAGCTGCCCTTTGTTATAAGGTTGAATTTATTTCTATAGCAAATACAATCATTTCTAATTCTAAAGAGTCTAGAAATTTCTATATCAATAGATACTAATGTTTTAATGACCATGCTGTGACAAAAACAATTAAGAAGCAAATATTATTTGTGCTGTAAATATAGCTTTCTTTCTTGTTTTAAATAACATTAAAAAAAGACAGGGTCTTTCTGTGTTGCCCAGGCTGGAGTGCAGTAGCTATTTACAGGCACTATTATGACGTACTACAGCCTCCAAACCTGGACTCAAGCAACCCTCCTGCCTCAGCCTCCTGAGTAACCGGAACTAAGGGCACACATCACCACACTTGGCTTCCTAAATCACATTAGAAAAAAAAAAAGAAAAGAAAAGAAAAAAAGAATTCATTCTGGTTCAGGAATTTTGCCATACTTTGCCTTTTCCTTTGAGAACAGAAAAATTGTGTTGACATCAAGCCTGCTTATGGAACTCTGGGGCTTTCTGGTGCTGGTAGATTTATTCAAGTATTTAAATGAATACTATAGAACTTACTGTTGTTATTCATTTTGACTATGCATTTGTCATTCCTTATTTCAGGTCTGTTGGGAACCAAGAAGTACAAAGTGCTTTAAATTTATGGCTAATGATAAATATTGATATATTAAGACTAAAGCTATGATTTATTATTTTTGATTTATTATTAGTTCTCATATTTTGTAATACTTCACTGGTTACTATGTGTATGAGTGTGATGAGTGGAAAAACCAGACTATCAATGCACACATCTGTGTATTGATACCTTTAAACATCTGCATAAATTATATAAAGTCAAGTAGGATTTCCTAATTACGTATGATCTGTCATGTGATCAGAAGATTATAGGTACATGGCTAAATTTTCAAGTAGCATTAAAAATTCTGTCTCCGTATATATATATATATATACACACACACACACACACATATTTAATACATACATACACACACAGACATATTATATGAAATGTGCACTCCTGATAGAAGTACCTAATACAATTTTGAAAACTTTTTAAATCCATCAGAGTTTTTATTGGGCTTAGATTTAAAGGGAGTCTGAAAACTATTTAGTTTCTGCAGCATGCATAGCAATAGTGGACAACTGCCAGCAAAGGGCTTTATCACAGTATAAATGGGGTTTTAAGTGTTTGTTTCCAGTGCAGGTTCTCGCAGCCCAGGCACTTCCCAGTCTCATTGTTCCTTTGTTCTAGCGGATGTACAAAGGATTGACTGTTTTGTTTTGTGGCTCAGAAAGATTAGATAAAGTCTGCATTTCTGAACTTCACCCTCTAGGCACGCAACCTTAATATTTATTTCTATGTCTCATATTTTGTGGATTATATATGTTTAGATTCTACTGATGATAACATTATTTTTTAGAATTTTTATCTGGCTTGAAAACACTTGTAGATGACAGTATTGATCCCTTTCGAACTATCACTGGAAGTAGCTGTCCCTCTCATCCTTGTCCTTAAAATGCCACTTCAGCAAAAGTATGTCATCTCAGTCAGGTACGACAGCATTGTTCTTGAGTTTCACTGACTATTAGAATCTCATAGTCTCCTCTATATCTTGTTACTTCTCAAAACTGCCTTGGAATGTAAGTAGTAGTATTATACTCCCCAGACAGATAGGAAAGTGGAGGCTTAGACAGGTTAAATAGCCTGCCCAAAGTCTCATGACTTTGTCAGAGCTGAGATTTGAATTTAATTCTGACTCCAAAGCTCATGCTGTCTGCCATTACATTTCACTGCTTCTGTGGCAATATTTTCACCTAATTATAGGAATAATAATAACAGCTAACATTGAGCACTTACTACATGCCAGACACAGTTCTAAGTACTTTTTATATAATATTCAATTTAATCTTCATAACAACTTTACTAAAAAGATATTATTTATTATCAGGATTGCATAAATGAAGAAACTGAGGCACAGGGAGGTTAAGGAATTGCCCAAAGCACACAGCTACAAATAGGAGAGCCCAATTCAAGCCCAGGCTGTCAAACTCTAGAACATATGTTCTTCGGGTGAACCAAACGGCTGTGCTGTGGTTGAACCATGCAACCTTGTCTTCCAAGCTCACCTGTGTTTTGGGCACTCTGTTAATGTTTGTCTTAGTTACTGCTGCCTCAGCTTGCTTGTCAGCTAAAATTTATGTTATTATTAATTATCAATGTTATAAATGTGGCATATATAATTTTACAGTATGAGGTACTTATATAAATCATAGCATACAACATAGAAACATTAGATTTCATAGGCTTTATTAAGCCTGTGGTATCTATTGGTCAGCCATACATAGTCTTATGAGTTGTCTGTTTATAACTGCCTTTTGAATATAGAGTAAGGCTATCTTATTTCTTTTTTATATGTTAATTGCAGGTGAATATCATCTTAAGACGTATAAGAAGGTTATATTTTCTAATTAAGGTCTAGAATTCCTGGTGTTGTATTGTGAACACAACATGGTCTACCAGGAAGTAGTGAAGTTTCTATAGCCATGCCATTGTAATATCTGACCTGACCCTTCAATATTGGTCTCCAATATCTTGATCCCACTTTCTAGACCAAGAACCATGTTGGATTTCTGAAAATTTCTCCTAAAGATGTCTCACAATAATTCTACTCTCAGCACTCAGGGTAGGGGCAGCCCCTTATTTCTTAGACTTTACTCCCCGCTGTACCAAAAGAATGGCTGCTCACTAAATATCGTTGACTTAGTTCCTAACCCAGATATGCTTTTTATTCTATTCAAGTTCAATGGTGGAGATTCAACCACAGGCAAAGCAGGACTTCTCAAACTGATCCTTGGCTTTGAGAGTTGAAATAAGATGAACAGTTGGGTGCAAGATTTGCCCATTCACACATACTCTGGGTGCTCCGGCAGCATCAAAGTGCCCCAAAATTGAGATGTTAAAAATCTAGGGATATAGGGGGCCAGGTGCGGTGGCTCATGCCTCTAATCCCAGCACTTTGGGAGGCCGAGGCAGGCAGATCACCTGAAGTCAGGAAGTCAAGACGAGCCTGACCAACATGGTGAAACCGTGTCTCTACTAAAAATACAAAAAAAAATTAGCCAGACGCAGTGGCGTGTGCCTCTAATCCCAGCTTACTAGGGAGGCTGAGGCAGGAGAATCACTTGAGCCCAGAAGGCGGAGGTTGCAGTGAGCCGAGATCGTGCCACTGTACTCCAGCCTGTGCTACAAGAGCAATGCTCCATCTAAAAAAAAAAAAAAAAAAAAAAAGTCTAGGGATATAGGGAGTCCCAGCTAGTGGGAGAATCCATTTTGGTAAGCAAACCTATCCTAGGTTTATAATCAGATCTGTATCTTTTGTGGTTGTCTAATATCTAAAACACCACCCAAAGTTACGTATACTAGACACCAACAATCTACAACCTAGAAAGAAGTTCAGTGTATATTTCAAATTACTTCTTAATATCTGCGTTTTCTGTTGAGATCTTCAGTATTTATCCAGGCATAACCTGGATGTTTGTCAATGTTTGAAAACTTTGCTAAACCGCAAGCCAAAGAAAATATAACTTTGCTTGAACTTTCAAGATCAGAGCTACCTTAACAACAACAACAAAAAAGTTTTCGTAGAAAAAGGAATTCATATGACTAGTAGCTAAATGTTTTTTTTTTTTTTTTAAGAAAGTGAAAGGGTAGGTTTGGAAGTGAAGCAAAATGCCACTTTATTTCACAAATAACAGATTTTTAAGAAAAATGAGTCTGGACTGCAGTAAAATAAGCAGTTATTTGCAAAAGTCTTCAAGCCATGTTCTTTTTTTTTTTTTTTTTTTTTTGTATTTGCCTTGCAGATCCTTTACCTCCTGCTAGGTTTGGAGTCAGCAAAGAGAAGACTACTTCAAGCAGCTTGCACGTTTGGTGGACTCCTTCTCCCGGAAAAGTCAACTCGTATGAGGTGCAATTATTTGATGAAAATAACCAAAAGATACAGGGGGTTCAAATTCAAGAAAGTACTTCATGGAACAAATACACTTTTTTCAATCTCACTGCTGGTAGTAAATACAATATTACCATCACAGCTGTTTCTGGAGGAAAACGTTCTTCTTCAGTTTATACCAATGGATCAACAGGTAAGACCTGTTTATTTATAGCTGAGTAGTTCATAGGATACTTTTCAAGTTATACTTTATTCAAGGAATAGGAGTAAGAGTGCCACTCCAGAGCAAAATTAATTAATTAGCTAATTAGTTAAATTTTTAAAAGGAGCTTGTGGGATACAGTGGACAGACTGGACTGAAAATAGCATGCGTGGCTATGCTGGTCACTTGCTGAATGGTTTTGAAGAAGTCATGGGACTTCTCTGGAATTGGAGTTTTCTCCAATTTGGAAGAGATACTCCCTAATGGCTCTTCTAACTCAAATCAAAGCAACAGGACTTTCTGCCCCATTTTCTGAGTTTGTGCCATAAAACTTATTTTTTAGATGTTTTTGTTCTTTGTATACTCTTCTTATAACATCAAGTCATAAAGTTTCCTAAATATTCCTATGTTTGAAACAAGTATTTGTTTCTTCGATGAGGTGAAGAATAAGCCATCTGTGCACCCACATATTATGATATACACGGCACATCACTACCTCCTTCCATAAAGTACATGTCTTTCATGTCATTCGCTCTCCCCTCATTTTCTCTCTTTTTAAATTTTTTTTCAATTATACTTTAATTTCTGGGATATTTATACTTTAAGTTCTGGGATACATGTGCAGAACGTGCAGGTATACACATGCCAGGGTAGTTTGCTGCAACCATCAACCCCGTCATCTACATTAGCTATTTTTCCTAATGCTATCCCTTCCCTATCCCCCCAACCCCCCAGCAGGTCCTGGTGTGTGATGTTCCCTTCCCTGTGTCCATAGGTTCTCATTGTTCAGCTCCCACTTATGAGTGAGAACATGCAGCGTTTGGTTTTCTGTTCCTGTGTTAGTTTGCTAAGAATGATGGTTTCCAGATTCATCCATGTCCCTGCAAAGGACATGAACTCATCCTTTTTTATGGCTGCCTAGTATTCCATGGCGTATATGTGCCAAATTTTCTCTCTTTTTTAAATCTCCCTCTCCATTTTTCATCTTCTATAGTTCTTTCCTTTCTCTTTTCCACTTACTGCTGTGTAGTGTTATATACTTCATTGGCAAAAGCTACCTCAATACCTATGAAGTAGGGGAGGTAGACAAGTAAATTATGATGTAACTTGAGGCTGCAGACTTTGAAAACAGCACTAATCAAAGTTCCAGTGAAATTTCCAGAATCCTGTTATTTATTAACGCTATTACCAAGTTAAGATGAATGTGTGACTTCTAATTAAATGTATATGTCTCCTGTAAGGGAATTATGAATGACATTTGGACATGCATTTTATCTCACTAGTGCCATCTCCAGTGAAAGATATTGGTATTTCCACAAAAGCTAATTCTCTCCTGGTTTCCTGGTCCCATGGTTCTGGGAATGTGGAACGATACCGGCTGATGCTAATGGATAAAGGGATCCTAGTTCATGGCAGTGTTGTGGACAGACAAGCTACTTCCTATGCTTTTAACGGGCTGACCCCTGGCTATCTCTACAACCTCACTGTTGTGACTGAGGCCGCAGGGCTGCAAAACTACAAGTGGAAACTAGTCAGGACAGGTAAGTTCTCCCTAGCTAGCTGAAGAAGAATAAAGCGAATTCAAGGGGATGTTTAATAAATCAAATTTATTATTTTAATAACAGTAATATAGGACAAATGGAAATTCTTATAAGGTATAGAAGACCAATATCCACTTTTGTACTCAGAAAAAGAAGGATTCTCTTTTATTCTAAAGTTTAGGCTAGCCCTTGGCAACATTTTGAAGTAGGCAAAGTTAATTACTGATACGGACCTAGCTTCTCTTCTTCTTTTTAATACTCCGTCTCCTTGCTAAGGATTCCTTCTTCCTTTTCTTAACCAGGGATCCACTGTCTTTATGACATCACTCACAGCGAACCAGAATTACTTTCTCCATGCTATACATAGCCCTACTCCTGTGTGACAGTCATTTCCAAAATTTTCTATCTAACCACATGACCTGGGACCTAATACCACAGGACCTATTCCCACAGCCTACCCTAGACTAATAAATGAATCTATGCTAAGTGTTAATGAGTAATGTACACAAACTTTCATTCAGCCAATAGTTACTGAATATAGGCTAGATGCTGGGCGTTGCTGATATAACATCCAAGAGAGACAAAGTCGTTGCCCTCATGGAGCTTACATTTTTAGTAGAGTCTAATCCTTCTAGCAAGTCTAATGTGTAAATTAAATCTCCTCTCTTGGTAAGTTATCTAATTTTAAGTGAAACTCTAGTATATGCGGTGCCTTAGACATTAGTTTCTGGAACTATAGGAGGCTGGTGGGAAAGATTTGAGGATACCAGTACATTTATATACCTTTTATAGCACACCTCAAATATATGTAAATATTCCTGGCCAAAAATGTTCTGTATATCTTAAAAGTTATTTATGTACGTCAAGAGCAAATTGCATTCCTAACTGCCTTATGCAAAATCAGAGTGCTATGCCCATTCTTTTGTTTTGTTTTGTTTTGTTTTGTGTTTGAGACAGAGTTTCACTCTTGTTGCCTGGGCTGTAGTGCAATGGTCTGATCTCGGCTCACTGCAACCTTGGCCTCCCAGGTTCATGTGATCCTCTTGCCTCAGCCTCTCGAGTAGCTAAGATTGCAGGCGCCCACCACCACGCCCAGCTAATTTTTGTATTTTTGGTAGAGACGGGGTTTCACCATGTTGACCAGGCTGGTCTTGAACTCCTGACCTCAGGTGATTCACCCACCTCGGCCTCCCAAAGTGTTGGGATTATAGGCATGAGCCACCGCTCCAGGCCGCCCATTCTTTTAAGGAAGCTTCATTAATTTATATTCTAGAAAAAAGTATTCACAAAAGGGTATCTCCTTTTTAATCATTTTCCTTTGATGAAGTAGTAACACAACTCATTAACTTTATCATGATTTAATATAAAAATTAGTTTTATCACATAAAATTTTGTAATCACTAATCAATTGATCAATATATTTACTATGTACTCAATATTATTGAATATTAATCTATAAAGGCGATAAGAAATGAGGCAGATGACAGACCTCTTTGCGCATTCCACTTAAAGAATTTCTGAATTGGGAAGGACCATTGTGGGGCTTTGACCTAGCCTCATTTGCCAGTAAGAAACACTGTAAGGTTCAGTGAACTAGAAAGAGCTGTCCAGAGTTTCCTAGCTGACCAATGGCCCAGTCTGAACCAGAATCCAGGCTTCTGCCTGACAAGCTTTGGGCCTTGCCACCAAGCACATAGCCTACCTTTGGTTTTACAGCATTATTTTTGCCTCTTTAAAATTTTTTTTTACTTTTATTTTTTCACCATCTGAAGAGGATAATTTTTGCCTCTTAAAGTGCTTGTTTTCTCCAGCCCAAGGAATGTGGCTTACAGAAATAAAATTACAGGTCAAAATTTGGCCATAGGACTGGTGAGATATCCTGAGTAAAAGTCTCTTTTCTGTTCTTTCCTAATTAGCCCCCATGGAAGTCTCAAATCTGAAGGTGACAAATGATGGCAATTTGACCTCTCTAAAAGTCAAGTGGCAAAGACCTCCTGGAAATGTGGATTCTTACAACATCACCCTCTCTCATAAAGGGATCATCAAAGAATCCAGAGTATTAGCACCTCGGGTCACTGAAACTCACTTTAAAGAGTTAACCCCTGGACGACTTTATCAAGTTACTGTCAGCTGTGTCTCTGGTGAACTGTCTGCTCAGAAGATGGCAATGGGCAGAACATGTGAGTCTTGGGCTCCAGAATGTTCCTTGGTTGCTCAAATCAGTCTCTGATCCACCTTAGAATAGGACAAAATAAGTTAGCAGGAAAACTCCTTTCCCAGTCTGAGAAGTGGAGCCTATGTAACTGAAGGTGTCTGGGATAGGGCCCATTTGTCTGAGTCACTTAGGCAAATGAGTTTGGATTTCTGAATGATGTGCATATTGTTTCTGTCTTATGCTTTTTCATGTCACATCACTTAAGGAGCATAAATGCATTAGCATTGATGCCAGTATATAAAACATTTCTGACTCATTCTTACAGTGAGAACCAGTTAGCATTTAACCATGTTTTCCATACATCATTTTATTAATTTATGTCCTCAAACACTTATCTATCCAGTGCCTTATATGTGTAAATTACTGTACTATTGTTAAAACAAATAAGACATGCTACTTGCCTTTAAGGCAGGATCCAACAAACTACCCCATCTGGTGCCAAATCTGGTCTGTGGCCTGATTTTGTTTAGCGCTCAAGCTAAGAGTGGTTTTTACATGTTTAAAGGGTTGTACAAACAAATAAGCAAACAAACAAGAAAAAGATGAGACGGAAACCATATGTATCCTGCAAAACCTGAAATATTTACTACCTGATCCTTACAGAAAAAATTGTCCAACTTCTGCTTTAGAAAAGTTTCATTTTAATCACACAGATGTAGAATACATACATGTACAAAAAGAAAAATAGTACATTTTAATAATAGTGACTGTATTGATATTTCCATGTATCAGGCACTGACAAAATAATTTACACCCATTATTTCATTTAGTTCTCACAATAAAACTGTGAGAGATGTCCTGTTATTATTAGCATTATACAGATAATTCAAAGAGGTCAAATAATTTGTCCATAGTTATCCACTCAGTAAGTGCTGGAGCTAGAATTTAAACTAGGCTATTTGATTCCAGAGTCCATTCCCTCTGCTATTAGAGATCTGAAGTAAACGCTATATGGTCAAAGAGGAAAGAGAACAAAATTCTCTTTCATAAGAGCAGCACAAACTTGGAGGAAATGGGAGCAGGGCGCGGTGGCTCATGCCTGTAATCCCAGCAATTTAGGAGGCCGAAGTGGAGGGTTGCTTGAGCCCAGGAGTTTGAGACCAGCCTCGGCAACATAGTGAGACCTTGTTTCTACAAAAAATAATAATAATAATAATTAGCTGGGCATGGTGACATGTGCCTGTGGTCCTAGCTACTCAGGAGGCTGAGCTGGGAGAATTGCTTGAGCCCTGTGGTTGAGCCATGACTGCATCACTTCACTCCAGCCTAGCAATAGAGTGTGACCCTGTCTCAAAAAAAATAAAACCAACTTGGAGGAAATAGAAATGGTCTTTAATGAGGACCTAAAAAATATAACATTTGTGACAAAGAGGGAAGAGCTCTTGGGGTGGAGGGGACAAAATAAGCAAAGGCCCAGAGGCAGAAGAGCCCAGGAGACTTGCAGGTCTACAGAACATGCAACTGGAGGCCAGCTTTCCAAAGGGTAGGGAAGGAGACAGGATGGCTGCAGAAAGTAGTCTCAGTTAAGACTGGAAGGATGTGGGGTCTGAACTTAAAGAGCCAAAAATGTAAGCAGAGGGCTTGACATTTTATTCTGTAGATTATAGAGAGACCTTGAATGCTTTTAAGCAAAAAAAAAAAAAAAAAAAAAAAAAAAAATAGAGCTTAATCTTGCAAGAACATTAATCTTTTTAGTTGGAAAAAAGAAACGAATGCCTCATGATCACGACATCCAATATCTCTTCCAAGGGATGCCACATTTCACCAGATTATTAACACTGTAACAGAAGATTACATTACTGATATTACTAAAATGATTTTGGCAGACACTTCTTGAGTGTCAAATGTCTCAAAGAACCCTCATTTGCAGTCCACGGACATCAAGAGGGGATAGAAATGTTTTGAACTGCAGATATTGTGTCTCCTATCTATTGCTGCCCAAGAAAAGTAAATGAGTATTCTTACTTTTGGTTTGTAATATCTCCTTTTTGACATCATTTCACCATTTAGTTCCAGACAAAGTTGCAAACCTGGAGGCAAACAGTAATGGCTGGATGAGGTCTCTTGTAGTGAGCTGGTCGCCCCCTGCTGGAGACTGGGAGCAGTATCGGATCCTACTCTTCAATGATTCTGTAGTGCTGCTCAACATCACTGTGGGAAAGGAAGAAACACACTATGTCATGGATGACATGGGGCTCGTGCCGGGAAGACAGTATGAGGTGGAAGTCATTGTTGAGAGTGGAAATTTGAAGAATCCTGAGCGTTGCCAAGGCCGGACAGGTAGGCAAATATGAAGGTGTTAACACCAATGGAAGAGTAATTTGTTCCCTCTCCCAGGTAATCCAGGTAACTGCCGTAACAGCTAATATCATACCCTCGTGTTTTCTGAATTTGAGATATTAAGGACGTTAAGACTAACGTGGGGTTTCTAACACCTAATTTGTCAAATTAGAACATTTAAAATCACTTCCACTAGTAATTCCATTATTTCATGAAAGAAAGCCATTTTAAGCACCAAAAGAGTAGGATGGATACATTCCAAAAATAAAGACAATCCTTCCCACAAAAGAAGAACGTTTTGCTAGTGATCAGCATTAGGGAACCATTGCCTTTGACCTCATGCTGACTAATGTGGGGATTTCAGGTACCAAGGAAGAGTGATTAAAGTGGAGAGGGATATGTTTGGATTTTAGGGAAGGGAAGAATAAGGCTACTGAAATGAGAAAACAGGCTCAAAGAGGTTATAACTGCCCAAAGCTTTGCAGTATAATCATGACAGCAAGAATCATGTTTCAGTATCCTCATACTGTCAAATACTTATACTCATATTGTCAAAGAAGAGAGTTGCACTTCCAAGTTCAACATTTCCTTGATAATCCTTGTAATGTGAAATGCTCGATACTTAGAGTGAAATTCCAATACCTTCTTCTTAGTTTGCCTGATAATAGGGAAATAACTACATGGATTCACTGTTCTTCTTAGAAGAATGTCAAAGAAAAGATCATGACACCCACTTCGCTTGACAACTGTGTCTTGCAGTAATCTCTTCATCTTCCAAATATTAATGTCCACTGGATGATGATCAAAGACCTACAGCAGCTTAAACTAAGCTACTTTTAGTATTTCACAGGACAAGCATCTATGTCGTCTCTAATATTTTATCACTCAAATGACTTGGAAATGAAGATCATAAAACATTAGGGGCTCTCAGCATGTCAGCATAATTCTCAGGAGAACTTTTGTTTATTTCTTTATTTTTACTCTTTGAGACAGAGTCTTGCTGTGTCTCCCAGGCCTAGGCTGGAGTGCAGTGGTACAATCTCAGCTCGCTGCAACCCCCACCTCCCAGGTTCAAGTAATTCTTGTGCCTTGGCCTCCCAAGTATCTGGGATTACAGGTATGTGCCACCATGCTCAGCTAATTTTTGTATTTTTAGTAAAGACAGGATTTTACCATGTTGGCCAGGCTGGTCTCAAACTCCTGGCCTCAAGCAGTCCACCCACCTTGGCCTCCCAAAGTGCTAGGATCACAGGCATGAGCCATGGCGCCAGGCCAAACATTTGGGTTTTTTTTTTTTGAGATAGAGTTTCACTCTTGTTGCCCAGGCTAGAGGGCAATGGCGTGATCTTGGCTCACTGCAACCTCCGCCTCCCAGGTTTAAGCGATTCTCCTGCCTCAGCTTCCCAAGTAGCTAGGATCACACGCATGCGCTACCACACCTAGCTAATTTTGCATTTTTAGTAGAGACGGGGTTTCATCATGTTGGCCAGGCTGGTCTCAAACTCTTGACCTCAGGTGATCCACCCACCTCGACCTCCCAAAGTGCTAGGATTACTGACGTGAGCCACTGCACCCAGCCCAAACTTTTCTTAAACTTTATCTCCAGTTTACCTTATTCAGGTAACTTGAAGTAGGCCTCAATGTAAATAATCAAATTATTTCTCTATACCAAAGGAGGAAGATGCAGAGTTAGGGACTCAGTTAGAATGGATTTATAGAAAATTTATGGATGCAAAATTTACAATAAAAATTTTCATACTTGATTCTTTCATAATTTAAGGCAGCAACACTTTATTCCTTTTTTTTTTTTTTTTCTTTTTTTTTTTGAGATGGAGTCTTGCTCTGTTGCCTAGACTGGAGTGCAGTGGCATGATCTCAGCTCACTGCAACCTACACCTCCCGCGTTCAAGCAATTCTCGTGCCTCAGCTTCCCAAGTAGCTGGGACTAGAGATGTGAGCCACCACGCCTGGCTAATTTTTGTATTTTTAGTAGAGATGGAGTTTTGCCATATTGGCCAGGATGGTCTCAAACTCCTGACCTCAAGTGATCCACCCGCCTCGGCCTCCCAAAGTGCTGGGATTACAGACGTGAGCCATTGCGCCCGACCAACACTTTATTCTTAATGTCTCCTAGAAATTGTAATAATAAAACCTTTTAAATGAATCAATTTTGAGACAAGTCCTCAATTAGATGCTATTATTGCCAGCCAACTCTCCCTTCCATGAACACATCAGTGTCCCCCACCTCAGAAATGAGGGAAAGTTGCACTTGGTCTCCTCAACCTATGGGGGTGACAAATACTCCTAGCTCCACCTAAATACTCAAACAGGAACTCTTCTTTGTGATTTTGGGAATGACAAGATTGGAGTAAATATTTTTGTATTACAGAATCCATATAAAAAGAAACTCAAAGTATTATGCAGTCAAAAATCAATGACTCTTCTGGCAATTGAGTCTGTATTTCTGGTTACAATACATGAACAAAGTTTTTTGTGATAAGATTTTGTTTTAACACTCAGAGACATTCATAAAGCAAATGTTGAACTGAAACACTCTTAAGGATGGAAGAGAAGAGCTCTCAAAAGTATACTCTATGAATGTGCCTGAGTCCATCAGTGACCCAAGTCTCCATTGCTTTTTCCTCAGTCCCCCTGGCTGTCCTCCAGCTTCGTGTCAAACATGCCAATGAAACCGCACTGAGCATCATATGGCAGCCCCCTGTAGCAGAATGGGAGGAATACATCATTTCCCTAGCTGACAGAGACCTCCGTCTGATCCACAAGTCACTCTCCAAAGATGCCAAAGAATTCACTTTTACTGACCTGGTGCCTGGACGAGAATACATGGCTACAGTCACCAGTATTAGTGGAGACTTAAAAAATTCCTCTTCAGTAAAAGGAAGAACAGGTAGTAATCTTTATAAACTTTACATTTTAAAGTGTTCTGTCTGCTGAATTACTATTTAACATGCAATTTACAAGTATTCATTAACCGCCTATTATGTACTAGGCATTGTTTTATGGATCCTTTCTATTGTGTTTGTTTTCTAGTTTACCAATTTCAGTTCTTATCTTTATTAGTTCCTTCTTTTTACTTGGCTTGGATTTAGTTTCCTAAACTTGAAAAAGAGTAAAGAACAACCCTTCCAAGGAGTTTTGCTGCAAAGGAGAGCAGAGAAATAGGGCAGCATCTAGAAAAGGAAGTATGGTTGAAAAGAGGATGATTTTTTAAAGGTAGAAGAAATAACAGCATGTTTTATGCTGGAGGGAATGATCTAGAAGATGTAGAAGGAGAATCATGATGATGTAAAGTGAGAGGGAAGAATTGCTGCCGTTTTTCCATGAGTAGGCAAGAGGTATTGGGATCTAGAGCACAAGTGGAGGAATTGGCTTTAGAAAGGAGCATGGGGAATCTAACCTCAGTGTCAGCTGGTGTATTAGTCTGTTTTCACACTACTATAAAGATCCTACCCAAGACTGCGTAATTTATAAAGGAAAGAGATGTAATTGACTCACAGTTCCACATGGCTGGGGAGGCCTCAGGAAACTTACAATCGTGGGGGAAGGTCAGTTAGAATGGCGATCATTAAAAAGTCAGGAAACAACAGGTGCTGGAGAGGATGTGGAGAAATAGGAACACTGCTACACTGTTAGTGGGACTGTAAACTAGTTCAACCATTGTGGAAGACAGTCTGGTGATTCCTCAAGGATCTAGAACTAGAAATACCATTTGAACAAGCCATCCCATTACTGGGTATATACCCAAAGGATTACAAATCATGCTGCTATAAAGACACATGTGATGTATGTTTATTGCAGCACTATTCACAATAGCAAAGACTTGGAACCAACCCAAATGTCCATCAACGACAGACTGGATTAGGAAAATGTGGCACATATACACCATGGAATACTATGCAGCCATAAAAAAGGACGAGTTCGTGTCCTTTGTAGGGACATGGATGAAGCTGGAAACCATCATTCTGAGCAAACTATCCCAAGGACAGAAAACCAAACACTGCATGTTCTCACTCATAGGTGGGAATTGAACAATGAAAACACTTGGACACAGGCTGGGGAACATCACACACTGGGGCCTGGTGTGGGGTGTGGGGAGAGGGGACAGGATGGTATTAGGAGATATACCTAATGTAAATGACGAGTTAATGGGTGCAGCACACCAGCATGGCACATGTATACCTATTTAACAAACCTGCACGTTGTGCACATGTACCCTAGAACTTAAAGTATAATAAAATAAATAAATTAATTAATTTTTAAAAATCATAGTGGAAGGTGAAAGGGAACCAGGCACCTTCTTCGCAAGATGGCAGGAGGGGAAGTGATGGAGATCAAAGGGGAAAGAGCCCCTTATAAAACCATCAGATCTTGTGAGAAATCACTCACTCACATGAGAACAGCATGGGGGAAACTGCTCCCATGATCCAGTCACCTCCCTCCCTGGACACATGCATATTACAGTTCAAGATGAGATTTGGGTGGGGACACAAAGCCAAACCACATCACCTAGGGAAGAGACAATATGTGGGTAGAGATCCCAATAGGTGGATAGTTGTAGGGTGAGCAGTTATCTTCTAATTGCTCTCATTTTTTCAGTGTAATTGGAAGCAAAGTCATCAAGATTTCCCTTTTAGCTAGACCTCGTGGCTCACATCTGTAATCCCAACACTTTGGGACGCTGAGACGGGCGGATCTTGAGGCCAGGAATTCAAGACCAGCCTGGCCAATGTGACAAGACACGGTCTCTACTAAAAATACAAAAATTAGCTGGGAGTGGTGGCACATACCTGTAATCCCAGATACTCAGGAGGCTGAAGCATAAGAATCACTTAAACCCAGGAGGTGGAGGTTGCATTGAGTCGAGATCCTGCCACTGCACACCAGCCTGTGTGATAGAGTAAGACCCTGTCTCAAAAAAAAAAAAAAAAAAAAAATTCCTTTTTCAATGTATATACTATTGTCCTGTATCTTATTTTTCTCTCCTCTTTTGATCCCACAAAAATATAGTTATTGCTTTATATAGTCAACATCTGTTTAGATTTACCTATCAATTTACTACCTTTTTTCTCATTTTTTCCTCCTGCATCTGAGACATTTTATCTGGGATTATTTTCATTTATTCTGGAGAACATTATTCAGATTTCTTCATTGAGAGTTTCTAGGGACAAACTCTCTCAAATTTTGTTTTTGCTGGGCATATTTTTATATAACTGTCATCTTTTTATAGCTCTCTGTCTTGAAAGATAATTTCCTTAAGTTCTAACTCTGTGTTTAAAGTTATTTTCTCTCAGCACATAGAAGATATTATTCTAGTCTTTCTGGGATTTATTGTTGCTGCTGAGTCAGCTATCAGTCTAATTTTTATTTCTCTGAGTCTGTTTGCTATGACTGATTTTTCACCTTTGGTGTTCAGTTGTTTCACAATAATAATCAAGGTGTAGATATATGTCTTTTTGTTTCTATTGCTTAAGATTGATTGGTATTTCTGTACTTTCCAATTAGTGTCTTTCTACAATCCTGAAAATTCTCAGCTATTAACTCTCCGATATTGCCTCTTGCCCCTTCTCCATTCCCTGCTCTGTCATCTTCTGGTATTCTAGAACACACATATATGAACACATCAATATATTTCATATTTTCCATGTGTTTTCTCTCTGAACTACAGTATAGGTAACTTTCTCATCTCTTTGATTCATTTCATTAATTCTTTCTTCAGCTCTGTCTAATCTATTTTAAAATCTACCCACTGTGTTTTAAATTTTAATTGTTATGTTCTTCACTTTTAAGCATTGTCTTTGGCTCTCTTTCAAATTTATGTTGTGCTCTGTTGCCCTTTAGTTATATTTTCATTCCCCTCCTGTATTGTTATATGCAAATTAACAATGTTTATTTTCCATCCTATGTCTGATAATTATAATAGCTGAAATCTTCAGGAGTTAAGTTCTGTTGTCTTTTGATTTTCCTGTCTTTTGTTTATGTTGCTTTATTTCTTTAAATGTATGTGATTTTTTTTTTTTTACCGTAAGCTTGTTTTCCCTAGAATTTTATTCTGTGGAAATTATTTAAGGACATGTTTGAAGGTGAGTTTCAGAAGGAATTTTCATTTGATTCTTTCAGGTGCACAAGGCTATCAAACCAGACCTACATTAATCTAAATTGTCAACTTTAGGTTTTTTGATCACCTGGGTTTTATAAATTCAGGTGGCAAACACATTGAAACTATCTTAAGATTATGAATTCTCAGAGGAAATCGTTTTCTCCATCCAGTATTAAGGCTGAAGTTGTATAGGGAGTAAAGAGATACTATTTATTTCACTTATACTTAGAATGTAGCCTTTCCAATGTTATACAAGGTCACCTATGAGTTTCTTCAGCCTGGAAAAATCTACACTTTACCTCCTTTCTCCAATATCCTGCAATGCTATAAAATTAAAACTTACATTTGCATTTGAAAGGGGCTCTCAACACAACAGTTTGCTTTATGATCCAGTTATCTCTCTATCCTTTACTTTTTGGCCTTTGAGAATCCCTTACATTCCTGACAAGTCATTCATTTACATTTTCGTATTTTATCCAATATGTATAGTTGTGTTTATTAAGGATTTTCATGGTATCTAGCCTATCATACTGCCAGAAATGGAAGTTTAAGGCATTGTTTTAGACCTAAGGTCATTTTTTCATCCCCACCACCCATATTGCTGGGTCATATAGTAATGCATATTTAACTTTGTAGAAAACTGCCAAATTGCTTTCCAAAGTGTTTGTGAAATTTTGCATTCCCACCAGCAATGTATGAGATTTCCACTTCCTCCACATTCTCAGCATGTATTACATGGTATTAGCAGTTTGTTTTAAAATTTAGCCATTCTAATGGAATAGCCATTATAATAAGATAATGATATCTCATGTGGTTTTAATTTGCCTTTTTCTGATGTCTAATGGCTTTGAGAATCCTTTCACAAGCTTATTTGTCACCCATTTATCTTCCTTGGGGAATTTTTTGTTCAAATATTTTGCTGAATTTTAAAATAGGATTGTTTGTTTGTCCTCAGTCAAAATGTTTTCTGTCGGTTTTTCATTTTGATGTCTAATTTATCAATTTTTGTCTTTCATAAATCATGCTGTGGTGTCATATCTAAAAATATTTGCCTAAATCAAAGTCACAAAGACTTTCTCCTAGAAGTTTATAGTTTTAGGTTTTAAATGTAGGTCTGCGACCCATTTTGAGTTAATTTTTATATATGATGTGAGATATGGGTGAAGGTTTTTTTCTTTGCATATAGATACCTGGTAATTCCAGCCCTATGTATTGAAAAGACCATCTTTTCTCCATGAAATTGCCTTTGGATCTCTAAAAAAATCCATTGATAGCATGTTTGTTCTTCTATTTCTGGACTCTCAATTCTGTTCCATCAATCTATGTTTCTGTCTGCCCTTTGCCAGTATTATCCTGTCTTAATTACAAGATTTTTAGTGAAATCAGGTGGTGTTAGTCCTCTAACTTTATTCTTCTTTTTCAAAATTGCTTTGGACACTGTAGCTGTTTGCCTTTCATATAAAATTTAGAATTAAAATTGAATCTTTAGAATTATAACTGAATCTGATCCATATACAGTAGGATTTTTTTAATGAACACATTTGTATCTTAATCCAGAAGTCAATGAACTTTGAGAAAGAGGGGTGCCAAGGTTACAATCCCTTTGGTTATTATAATTCAGGAAAGAGGCACAAAGAAGAATGTATGTTGACCAAATGCCAACTTCAAGATCTGTATATAAGATTTGTTAAACGATAAGTTGGAAGCAATCAATGTTAATTAGGAAAAGGACACAGGCTTAGGGGTTAGACAAATCTAGCTTTCAGTTCCAGGTTGGCTATTTGTTAGCACTGTGATATAAATTACTTACATTTTATGATCCTTGGTTTCCTCATTAATAAATGGAATAATAAAATCAACTTTATAGAGTTCTGAATGGGTGTCAAATAATGTAACCTTCATGAGACATATAGCTCATAACTGGCACATAGTAGACATTCAGTAGTTGTTGTTATTATTACTTTGTAATATATATTATTACAATTTATATTATTACATGTTCATATATAATAACAGCCCCTTTGAGAATGTGCCAGTATAGAACTAACCAGTTTGCTAGACCATACTCACCAGACTGAAGGGAATTCCCAGTACCACCCCAGAACAATCATTGGCTCAGGTAGATTAGATAGCTTTGAATTATCGTGGGCTAAGGACAGATAAAATCATATTAACTAAGCAGTTTTCAAAAATAGCAGCCTTCATTATCTAAAATTTAAAACCAAAACCACTTAATAAGCATGCATCATCTCATCCTTGGATCCTAAATAATTTTGATCCCTATATAAGCAGCTTTTTCAAAGTACTAAAGCTTCTCTAGAGGAGTAGTTCTCCATATGCCACAGGAAATAGAACTGAGAGTCTATAGCAACAACACAAAAATTATTTTTAGCACTTTCAAGTCTGTCTCCATTTTTTGACTCATTTTTCTTACACTTTCTAAAGGTGACTAAGTGTCATTTGTTTTGTCTTCTGTCTACTGTTTTAGTGCCTGCCCAAGTGACTGACTTGCATGTGGCCAACCAAGGAATGACCAGTAGTCTGTTTACTAACTGGACCCAGGCACAAGGAGATGTAGAATTTTACCAAGTCTTACTGATCCATGAAAATGTGGTCATTAAAAATGAAAGCACCTCCAGTGAGACCAGTGGATACAGCTTCCACCCTCTCAAGTCCGGCAGCCTGTACTCCGTGGTAGTAACAACAGTGAGTGGAGGGATCTCTTCCCGACAAGTGGTGGTGGAGGGAAGAACAGGTAAGAAGTAGAGATATATGTCTGTAACTTACTAAGATCTGAGTACATGAGACCCCTAAACAGAATATTATAGAAATATCCTAAAATCAGACTTATCCCTGGCCTTCCTAAAAGCTACGTTTCAATGCCACCCAGAAGGTATATGGAATGGAAATTGGGCGATGGGTGATGGTAAGAGAGAATAAATTCTGAATTTTTTTTTTTTTTTTTTTTTTTTTTGAGATGGAATTTCACTCTTGTTGCTCAGAATAGAGTGCAATGGCATGATCTCGGCTCACCACAACCTCCATCTCCTGGGTTCAAGCAATTCTCCTACTTCAGCCTCCCAAGTAGCTGGGATTACAGGCATGTGCCACCACACCCGGCTAACTTTGTATTTTTAGTAGAGACAGGGTTTCTCCATGTTAGTCAGGCTGGTCTCAAACTCCC
>NW_012101687.1:5765033-5766251 GCF_000951045.1 Mandrillus leucophaeus | reverse complement strand
CTAGCTGTGCCATTAACTTACTTCCCTAAGCTTCTGTGTTTTAATCCATGCACAATAATTCACTCCTACCCTGGGTGTCAGAATAGGGAAGGAGAAATAATAAGGCGGCTGAGAAGAGGAGTGGAGGACGACCTTGCATTCATTTCCCAGTGATGTGCAGTTTTATCAGTCACATTAGACTGATTTAATTCAGGCTTAGACACTGTATAATGTGGGTGTTCATGATTGGATGCCTCTATTTGTTGGGATCCAGTCTCCTACCATCGGTGGCTCTTCTTTGCTGTAGGTCCTCAGAGCTCTCCACATTTCTCCAGAGAATGGAGGTGGGAGAGGGGATACAACTCATCAGACTTGGGAGTAGACATTTCACTTCTACCCACATTCCACTGGCCAGAACTCAGTTACATGGCTGCATCTGACTGCCTGGCAGCCTGAGAAATGTAGTCTAGCTGTGTGTCACAAGGAAAAGAAACGGTTGGGGAACCATATTCTGCCACACAGGTTGATTCTCATTTTAAATACCACGAGGATTGTCCAACTTGTTGTGAGCTACTAAAATAGTCTAGTCTGTGCTATCTCTTGAAATAACTGGACACTTTAAATAAGTGGGACTTACAATTATTTTTACACCTATATTTTAATTAGAATAAAGGTACAAGTATTTGACCCATATTATATCATAGAAGCATTTAAAAAAGGGACAAGAAATTATTTGAAGAATGATCATAAAGTTTAGAGGAGAGAACCAAATATGAATAAATATGAGCATGAGTTATTTTACTCAAACATATGAAAGGTGCACATTATCATGATAAAGGAGGAAAATGGGAGACTCCTATAGAAGAATAATAATAGGGATTTTGAAAGGTGCCTCTTTTAGTAAATTTTGTACACAGTCAGTTGTAAAGAATTCAGTGGCTATGGCCTTGATAATCCTTATCATCTCCTCAAATTGCTGAAATACTAGTCAATACTGAAATAATTTTGAAAGGTATTCTTATATTTCACTTGTTTCCACTGAGTTGAAACATACAAATAAACCCTCCTAGCCCGGATAAGATGGCAGAATATTTGAAATTAAAGATATTAGATATACTTAACAAATCTAATTCTAATCTGGGAAAATGCTCATCCTAAAGGAAAAACAAATTTTGTATCTATTTTTTCTTAAACAAGTGAATCATATTTCTTCCAAAACTTTTGATAATTGTGTCTTTT
>NW_012101687.1:5760240-5761264 GCF_000951045.1 Mandrillus leucophaeus | reverse complement strand
ACCTCAGGTGATCTGCCCACCTTGGCCTCCCAAAGTGCTGGGATTACAGGCATGAGCCACCGCAGCTGGCTGAATATTTTAACATCTCCAATGAACATGTAAGAGCGCCTCACTTGATGCCTATCCCTTATTCAATTGATTTCCTTTGAAATGTTTATGTCCCCATAAAGGTAAATAATAATGAGATAAAAAACAAAACTAACCTCCCAAAGAAAGCATCTTTCACTCTTTTATATTCTTGGTTTGCAAGACATAAAAAGAAAATGATCTCCAATTAATACGGTCAGAGGTGGAGTTGATCTAATTTTCAGGTCTCATATATTTTCATAAGCAACATTAAACAAGTGCTTAATATGCTATCTAAACAATTTTTCTGGACCTTAAGAGCTCCCTGTTAGAAAGCTAAGTAAACAAATAAGTGTCATTATGGTCATGTGTGTCAGGGAGCCATGGCACCGAACCATTGTACGTAATACAATGAAAGAACATAAAAGTTAACATATATGATATATAAAATTTATGTTCATGTCTTAGAAAGAAATTACATAAAACCAATAGAAGCTTTGATAATTATTCGTGACCTTGTCTACTTAATTTTATATAATTATTGTAAGTTGGATTTCAGGCTTCTCCTTCTGCATCCTCAACACTCAAATTCTGTTTATCAGCTGCAGGCATCATAGATGCATCTCTTTCCAAAATCATGAATCTCACCTATTTAATGAACCCAGAGGACATTAACTTCATTAAATCTCCCAGAAGAACAATGAAGTCACTGAGATGTTTCATAGTCTTGGTAGAAATTCACTGGTGTAGGCCCATTTCCCTCATTCTATGACAGCTGACATTGTCACTTGCCTCTTTCTTTTTTTTTTTTTTTTCAAGACGGAGTCTCATTTTGTCACCCGGCTGGAATGCAGTGGCACGATCTTGGCTCACAGAAACCTCCAACTCCCTGGTTCAAGTGATTCTCCTGCCTCATTCTCTGTAGTAGCTGGGATTACAGGCACACACCACCACACCC
>NW_012101687.1:5721343-5758246 GCF_000951045.1 Mandrillus leucophaeus | reverse complement strand
AAAAAAAAAAAAAAAAAAAAGTTAGTAGTTGCAAATATTTCGAGCAGTTTTTAAAAACAAGCATAATGAGTTGCTTTTGAGAGCAACCAAAGGATGTATGGATGGTTGAATGGTGGAAGGAAGGAAGGAAAGAAAGAAAAAAGGAAGAAAAGAAGGAAAGAAAAGGAAAGAAGAGATGTACCAATATATAAATCTCCTGGCTAAAAAGTTCAACTTTATATCTAGGAAATGTCCATACATGTGGATCAACATTACCAGAGTTGTTCACTAGAATGCAGTTTATAATTTTTAGTGATGGATAAGCACTTTTAAGTATGAGGTATGCTTTGGGGCTTAATTCACAAAGTCAGAGCATATTACATTAGAAGGATTCTCAGAAGTCATCTAGCCAAATCCTGTCCATTTTAAGTGAGGTACTGAAATTGACAATCACATGAAACTGTTAAGTTAATCAACTAATGATTACAACGGTAGTGCGGTTCATATATACTGTAATATTTTACTCCTATATTCATTTAGGGCAGTACTATTTATGGGCACCTATTTCCGATATGTGGTTAAACTTTTACTCAATACTGCAGTTACTAATTTGCTGACTATACATCCAGCCAGAGAACTTCTTGAAGACATTCATGCCTTTTTTCATTTTTGTATACCTGACAAATAGCAGGTTCTCAGTAAACGTTTGTGACACTAATCCCCAATTCATATAAGCAAATGATTATAGTTGACATCAGAAAACCCATTATTGCCATAATAGTTCTCTGCCCTTGGTTGGTCCAGCTTCCAGACTTCTTATTTCCAAGACAGGTTTTTAGACTTATTTCTTACCACTAGAGGGCAGGAAATGCTTTGCAAAGGGAAAACGGTCCCTCTTGTGTTTGCTATTACTTCCCGGGAATAAATAATTTCATCACAAGAAGATTGAAGCTATCCCAGTTTAAGGTCTTTAGAAAAGCTACCATATTCTTCCCCTTTCCACTCAAACATTTTTGCTTTATTGATAAGTTTGGTTCAAGTTTATTCATTTGGATTGTTGAAATGTTTGTTCCCTTTCTTACAAGGAACCTTCTAAAACATTCTATAAAGATGCCTCGACTTGAAATGCTTTACAAACAACCCTATAAAAATTCAGTAGTGGCATCCTTGTATTTATGAGGCATCCCAAAGGCCTCCTGACATTTTTATTTTGATTAGCCTTCTGATGTAACAACACTCAGCTTCTAGAAGCTGAGTGAAATCCTCACACTTCCTTGACCTCTTATGTAATCAGATTAGATCTCGAGTCCACGATTTGTGCTGACTGCAATAGACAATCCAAACTTTTGACTGTGTTTTTCTTTTTGAATCCCCCCCTACCTTTCAAAATCACAGTCCCTTCCAGTGTGAGTGGAGTAACGGTGAACAATTCCGGTCGTAATGACTACCTCAGCGTTTCCTGGCTGCCAGCGCCCGGAGATGTGGATAACTATGAGGTGACGTTGTCTCATGACGGCAGGGCGGTTCAGTCCCTTGTCATTGCCAAGTCTGTCAGAGAATGTTCCTTCAGCTCCCTCACCCCAGGCCGCCTTTACACCGTGACCATAACTACAAGGAGTGGCAAGTATGAAAATCACTCCTTCAGCCAAGAGCGGACAGGTAAGGCTGTATGAAGGTTCACGGCTCTGTAAGAACCAATTCACATGTGGCTCAGGGCCCCACAGAGCTGTAGCAATTCTGTAATGATGGGATGAAAGGCCCCTGAGATCACAAAACTGTTATGGAGTCTTTGTATTTTAACCCAAGAAACTCCTTATGTGAGCAGACCCTGTGTGACTAGAATTTCTATTATATTCAAATAGCGTAAAAAGTATTCCCGTTTGGCTGGGCGTGGTGGCTCATGCCTGTAATCCCAGCACTTTGGGAGACCAAGGTGGGTGGATCACGAGGTCAGGAGATCGAGACCATCCTGGCTGACACGGTGAAACCTTGTCTCTACTAAAAATACAAAAAATTAGCTGGGCGTGCTGGCAGGTGCCTGTAGTCCCAGCTACTCGGGAGGCTGAGGCAGGAGAATGGCATGAACCTGGGAGGTGGAGCTTGCAGTGAGCCGAGATCGTGCCACTGCACTCCAGCCTGGGAGACAGTGAGACTCCGTCTCAAAAAAAAAAAAAAAATAGTATTCCCATCTATGGAGTACTTTTTGTTGCTAGGGCCTGGCTTTATATGTCTTAACTAACCCATATGAATGCCTTATTGAGATAGTCATTGTTATGATTCCTATTTTACAGATCAGGAAACCAAGGTTCAGGGAGGTCAAGTAATTTGCCCAGCTGTTTACCTTGTTAAACACCCAGTGTGTTTCAGATCCTGGTTTTAAACCCAGTTCTGAATGACTCCAGTGCCTACAAAGCTCTCCATCCTAAAATCCATCCTGAAATGTCTGCTGGTCAAAACCACTATTCATCCTTTTTCACACAAGGTGAAAATGTGAACTTTTATGGTTCTGGGATTAGGGAGCAAAAATCTTAGCAAAGGAAATGAATGTTCAGTCCAATGTGCTGGAAAGATTTAAATTTAAATAGCTACCATTTTCCCAATATATTTATGCTTTCTGGGGTTTATACCTGAGATTTCTGCCTAAGGTTGGCATCAATACATTGTCAAATGTTTCCTACTAAGCTATGAGTTTATTTCTGTATTTAAAAATGTCAGTTTTTCCATGAGGCTCTGGGACAATTGTCCTTATCCTATTATGTAGCACAGGACCTGGGACTGAGTAGGCACTCAGTAAATATTTGGCAAAGGAATAATCAAAAATCACTTAGATCAGGGGTTCCACCTGGGGGTCCATGGTTCATGGGAGACTTTAGGAATGTAGTAACCCCTGAAATTGTTTATGAAGTGGCTGGGGATAGGAAAGGTATATGCATTTCTTTGAGAAGAAAGAGTCCATGGCTTTTATCAGATTCTCATGGTTTCTGTGACCCCCAAAAAGCTAAGAACCTCTGATTTATATTGTTACAGGATGCTGGCATTGAAGGGGTCCTTAGAATGATCTAATCATATTTCCCCATTTGGATATAAACGAAATCCCAGAGAAGGAGTGTGGCTTCTCCAAGGTTGCAGGGCTGGCCAGTAGTGGAGCTCAGCCTAGCTCCAGTGCTATGTCTATTCCATCACGCTGTATCCTAGAGCACTAGTCAGGGATGTAAAGAGATTATCCCTACCCTCCAATAATTTTAAGCCCAGTTACACTGACAATCACAATAATGACTTAGATCTGAAAAGCAGGTTTCTATTTACAAAGCAGTCTTATGTCAGGGGTCTCTCATATTAATCAACTTGGAGTGTAAAAATCACCAGAAATTAAAGGATGTGTTACCTAACCACCAACCCCTTGCTTCCTTCCAATGTCAATTCATGATGATTTCCTATCCGTATGACTTTACTATTGCAAAGCCTTTTGCTGAGATTGATTTTAAATGCAAGAAAGTGATTCTTTATTCAGTGCATCCTCTTGACTCCTTGACCAGCATGAACTTGGACTTGGTGCATGACTAATGGAGGCAAATCATTGCCCCTGACAAATCATTTTAACTGGAGAGTCATGTCTGAGTTGTTCTCTTGATGATTTTGGCTGATTATCTTAATGCCCTTTTCCATTTCTGATGCTCTTGTTCTACACTTTGGGTGAAAATACCAGTATTTCTAATTCTGTATCACATCATCTCACTGTGTAGCAAGGCAGGTCTCCACAAATTATCCCCTGTTCCACCCGGTGAGCTCCTTATTGACTTAACGTGATATTCAGCCAGGTTTTTCTTCCTGTAATAGTTGCTTTGCCTTCAGCAAATTGCCTGGATCATTGACCTTTCTTAGCCCATGCATGCCACTTCATAATTTCCTTTCCTTAACTGTGTGATGACTGTATTCTGTGATGACTGTGATAACAACACTGTAATTGGTTTTAGGTAAATATCTTGGAGAAAGCATATCTGTCCTTGCTCCCTATCTGTGGTGAGCTATATTCCAAATGCTAATCAGTAAACACAATGCAACAAAGGATGCTAATGCAACTTGTAGGTGTGAGAAGCATATGAAAAATGGAGCTCCTATGCCAAAATACTGAAATTTCTGGATCATTTCATGATTTGAGAAAAAGTAGAGGAGAAAAATTGGACACAGTCTTGGCATGTGGTCAGATCAGAAACCCCTAATACATACCAAATACAGAGAGAGGCTGTACAGGCCTAGAGGACATGGTAGTATTGGGACAAGAGTTTAGTACCCTGGATCCGAGTTCATGCCTCTTTTCAATGCTCCTCCTCAAATATGTATAATGTCCATTTACAGTGAAATAGTAATGAATCTGTGGCCTACTGTTGAATTAAAGTTCAGCCCCAAATGGAAAAATGAAATCTCCTTAATATCATGCTCTAAATACAGAATTGCCTTATTCCACAGCGTTCCTAGTAACATGCATATATTTATGTACTGGTTGGGGAAGGGACCACAGATATACAGAGTGGTTTTGTTTATATATTAGAAAGAACCTCACATGCACAAAATTGTATTAATCATAATTCTTGGTTCAAGAAACCATGCATCCCCTCAGAGGCCGAGGTGGGCAAATCATGAGGTCAGGAGTTCGAGACCAGCTTGGCCAATATGGTGAAACCCCATCTCTACTAAAAATATAAAAAACTAGCTAGGCATAGTGGCAGGCAGCTGTAATCCCAGCTACTTGGGAGGCTGAGGCAGGAGAATCACTTGAACCAGAAGGTGGAGTTTCCAGTGAGCCAACATCACACCACTGTATTCCAGCCCGGGCAACAGAGTGATGTCTCAAAAAAAAAAAAAAAAAGGGAAAGAAAAAAGAAACCATGCATCAACTGCCACCTTTACTTTTTAGGCATCTAGTTAGTAATTTTTAATAATTTAACATGTACACAAGAAACCAACCACTACCTAAAATAATAGCTAGGATCTTGACAATAACCTACATCGAAATATGTGGTCCCCACCTCACGAATTCACTCAAAAGTAGCCAACATCTTGACTCCTATGTTCACCTCTCGCTTGCTTTCCCTCTTGCATAGTTTTATTGCATTTATATACAGGCCTAAAATTACTGGTTTTAAATTTTTTTGTCGTTTTTAACATTATTTAAAAGGTATTTTTAATGCAGTATTTAATATCAGGGATTTAGATGTTTTACTTATTATATAGATAAGATTCATCCATATTTTGTTTTGATATTAGGGACAAGAAATCCCTATTTTTGTGTTTTGAGTTAAGGAATTAATTATAACTATTATATAATATTCACTGTGTGTGTGTATGTGTGTATATGTATATATTCACTATCCAGTCTCCTGTACATATTCTTCCACACTTGGTTTTTATAGGGTTTTTTTATTTTGCCAGTCAAATGGGTATAAAACAGTATTTCACTGTGGTTTTGACTTGCATTTCCTTGATCACCAATAATGTGGAAAATCTCTTCATTTATTATGCAATTAACCATATGTGTTTCTTCTTCCATTTTTATTTTTCTTTTCTTTTCTTTTTTTTTTTTTTAATGAGACAGAGTCTTGCTCCATCACCCAGGCTGGAGTGCAGGGGCTTGATGTGATCTCAGCTCACCGCAACCTGCTCCTCCTGGGTTCGAGTGATTCTTCCATCTCAGCCTCCCGAGTAGCTGGAACTACAGGTGTGCACCACCATGCCCGGCTAATTTTTGTGTTTTAGTGGAGATGGGCTTTCACTATGTTGGCCAGGCTGTTCTCAAACTTCTGACCTCAAGTGATCTGCCCGCCTCAGTCTCCCAAAGTGTTAGGATTGGTGTGAGCCACTGTGCATAGCCTCATTTTTTTTGACGGGGATTGGGGAGATTGCTTATATTCTTCTTAGTAACTTTTGAGTCAGCAAGGTATGCTGGAATTATCTGTATCATTTACCATCACTCATATTAATCATCAGCCATCATGTTTAATGTTCCATCTTATACATGACATTTTGTGCAGGCAAACAGCAGGCTTAGAATGAGTTCATCAGCTTCTGTTAAAAGATCCGTTTAGGCGGGCGGGGGAGGGGGAAAAAAAAAGAAAAAGAAAAAAAAAAAAAGATCCGTTTAATCACTTCACATAGTGTAACAGTCTTTCCCCTCCAGAAATTTGTGATCTAAGGTCTAAGATTTTTCTTTTTAATACACACAATAATAATCTACTCTTTCTTTTTTATTGTCCCGGGTTGTCATCTGTGATCAATTACTCACTCAGAATTAATACATATTTATTTAGTCATTCTCTGTTTCCTTTTCAGTGCCTGACAAAGTCCAGGGAGTCAGTGTTAGCAACTCAGCCAGGAGTGACTATTTAAGGGTATCCTGGGTGCATGCCACTGGAGACTTTGATCACTATGAAGTCACCATTAAAAACAAAAACAACTTCATCGAAACCAAAAGCATTCCCAAGTCGGAAAACGAATGTGTATTTGTTCAGCTAGTCCCTGGACGGTTGTACAGTGTCACTGTTACTACAAAAAGTGGACAATATGAAGCCAGTGAACAAGGGAATGGGAGAACAAGTAAGTGGAATGATTGCAAAATCTGACAGTTGGTTGGACTTGAAAGTCTCTGAGTAATTTATCTGAACCTTGAATTTTTTCTGCTTATTCATTAGTACATTACATTCCCAGTAAGTCTCACTTGGCGCTAACATCATTTAGCCAAGCCATGGCCTATAATTACAGAATATTTATTGGTAGATAAAAGCAAACATAGTGAGAGAGCAAGAGAGCAAGAGGGCTAAATATCCCATTTTTCTTCCCTGTCTTCCTGCATCATGGCATTTAAATTCTAGACTTCTTGTTTTATCTTATGGTCAAGATCATAACTCATTTTATAATTATGTTCTACCAATGCTGATCATGTAACATTTATGTCAGGGAAAAAAATTACAATTTTAATAGCTGCTTCCAATTTTTCTTGTTTAATTATGCATGAAGTAGTGCTAGTGGTTTATTTGGGGGGAAGGGAGATGTTGCCAGTTCCTTGAATGTGATTCATAAATTATTATGTAGGTAAACTCTGATCAGTTCCTTTCCTGAAATGTCTTCTCATTTTTCTCCCTAGTTCCAGAGCCTGTTAAGGATCTAACATTGCGGAACAGGAGCACTGAAGACTTGCATGTGACTTGGTCAGGAGCTAATGGGGATGTCGACCAGTATGAGATCCAGCTGCTCTTCAATGACATGAAAGTATTCCCTCCTTTTCACCTTGTAAATACTGCAACTGAGTATCGATTTACTTCCCTAACACCGGGCCGCCAATACAAAATTCTTGTCTTGACGATTAGTGGAGATGTACAGCAGTCAGCCTTCATTGAGGGCTTCACAGGTAATGTGAAATACTGTTCTTGAACCTGAACAGATGCAGTGGTGTATTTAACTTTTGGGTAGTCTGGGCACTTCGATTGAGGATTTGGAAGGGTAAAAGGGAGAGAGCAAGAAGGGACAAAGTCATCTTGATAGTGACAATGATGTTGTCCAACCTGTATGAACGAAAATAAAGTATGATGTCAGTGGGAGGGGGAGTGCTTTCAGAGAAACAGCAATGAACTGATGTGATTAGCTGTTGCTTGTGAGGCACACAGATTAAAAATTGTTACTTGGAAATCACTTCTTTAGAACTCTTTTAGGAGTGTTGCCATAGTAGTTAACATGTACTGACAGTTCACCATGAACCAGACCCATAGCAAAGCATTCTATGTCTACATCTTGTTCAGTCTTCACAATGCTTTGGGAGGCTGAGGCAGGAGGATAGCTTGAGCTCAGGAGTTCAAGCACAGCCTGGACAATATGACAAAACCCTGTCTCTACAAAAAAATACAAAAAATTAGCCAGGCATGGTGATGGGTGCCTGTAGTCCCAGCTACTGGGAAGGCTGAGGTGGGAGGATCACCTGAGCCCAGGAGGTATAGGCTGCAGTGAGCCATAATCATGCACTGCACTCCAGCCTGGACAACAGAGCAAGACCCTGCCTCAAAAAATAAAATAATAAAATAAAATAAGAATCAATCTTCACAACTCTATTGGCTGGTTAGTATTATCATCACTGCCGTTTTTCCTAATGAAGAAACTGAAACTTACAGAGGTCAAGTAATTTGCCTGTAGTCCCACAGCTAGTGAGTGAGAAAACCAAAACTTGGACCAAGGCACCCTAACTAGCCCGTCGCTATATAATTAGCATTCCTCATTTCCACTCACCAGCCTTGTCTTCCCCCTAAGCCTTCCCCCATCAACTTCAGTTCACACAGAAAAATCAGAGAAAAGTGGCAAATTGTTACTTTCTTTTCCATGTGAGTTCTCTCAGTGGGTGCCAAAACATCAGAAGCATTCAAAACTTTGGTTGAAAATTTCAACAGTTCATTCTTTAAGTGATGACTTTTAAATTTATTTTCTTTTTTAGTTCCTAGTGCTGTCAAAAATATTCACATTTCTCCTAATGGAGCAACAGATAGCCTGACGGTGAACTGGACTCCTGGTGGGGGAGACGTTGATTCCTACACGGTGTCGGCATTCAGGCACAGCCAAAAGGTTGACTCTCAGACTGTTCCCAAGCACATCTTTGAGCACACGTTCCACAGACTGGAGGCTGGGGAGCAGTACCAGATCATGATTGCCTCAGTCAGCGGGTCCCTGAAGAATCAGATAAATGTGGTTGGGCGGACAGGTGAGCATCCACCTGGAGAAGGGCTAGATTGTAGAATGCCTCATGGTTCTCCAAAATGGGACAGTGAATGGGCTCAGCTATTCACAAACCCAAATTTAAACCCACCAAAGTTTGTACAATTCAATGGTTTCAAGAGCCTCACTCATTTATTCTTTGCATTTTTCTCTTAATAGAGATCTTCAAAACAAATGAAAGGGAATCAGAAACCAAATCATTTGAACAAATTTTTATACTTGCTAAAGGATAATAAAATTTTAAATTTTAACAAGCAGGCTGGGCACGGTGGCTCACGCCTGTAATCCCAGCACCCTGGAAGGCCAAGGCAGGTAGATTGCTTGAGTTCAGGAGTTTGAGGCTAGCCTGGACAACACAGCTAAATCCCATTTCTACTAAAAATACAAAAAATTAGCCAGGCGTGGTGGCGCACACCTGTAGTTCCAGCTGCTTGGGAGGTTGAGGTGGAAGAATCACCTGAGCCTGAGAGGTCAAGGCTGCAGTGAGCCGTGATCATGCCACTGCACTCCAGCCTGGGTAACCAGAGTGAGACCCTGTCTCAATAAATAAATAAATAAATAAATAAATAAATAAATTTTTATATGGAGACTTCCATAATTATGCATTTTTCAAAAGTTCTACCTTTTAAGAACAAGTACACATCTGTGCCATCTACTTTACCTGGTAGAGCTAAAAAAAATAAGTATCAAATGTATAAATAAATCTGTTTATATCAATATCACTATTAATATATTATTTTTGAAAGATCTCTAGTCATACTATAGTCCTCTTACAGATGAGGAAAGTATGGCTCAGAAAGTTTATGAAACAGTATCAAGGATACATATATAATAAGACCTAAAGCTATAATTCAAGTCTAGGTCTGTCTGGCCCCAAACCTCATGCCCTCTCCACTGTGACACAATACTTCTTAGATGCCTCCCATTCTCATGACCACTTATTTAGCTGCGGGGCCTGAGGTTTCTATACCATGCCCTACTATGCCTCTATTTCATATCTATGTTTATATCTTTATCTGCATATCTTTAACCCTATGACAAACCCTGTGTTAGAAAGTGGGCATTTGGCTGGGCGCAGTGGTTCATGCCTGTAATCCCAGCACTTTGGGAGGCTGAGGCGGGTGGATCACGAAGTCAAGAGATTGAGACCATCCTGGCCAACATGGTGAAACCTCATCTCTACTAAAAATACCAAAAAAAAACAAATTAGCCGGGCGTGGTGGTGCAGACCTGTAGTCCCAGCTACTCAGGAGGCTGAGGCAGGAGAATCACTTGAACCTGGGAGGTGGACGTTGCAATGAGCCAAGATCATGCCACTGCACTCCAGCCTGGTGACAGAGTGAGACTCTGTCTCAGAAAAAAGAAAGTGGGCATTCAGTAGCAAGGCAGAGCCCCTGACCTCAAGAATGTGATAATCTAGTGAAGGAGACAGAAAAGTAAAAGGCAATGACAGTAAAACATGGTAAGTGCTAAGATAAAAGTGGTTATGAGATGTTAGAGGAGCAAACAAGAAGAATCAGGGAAGGCTTTCAGGAGGAAGTAATATTTAAAGAAAGACTAGGAAGTCATCCAGGTGAAGTGTAAGTTGACTTGGTTCCATCAGAGAAAACAAAGCCCTGGAGGTAGGAGAAAGGATGGCACATTTGGGGACCTACACCTTATTTGGTATACTAGAATAAAGGCCGGGCATGGTGGCTCATGCCTGTAATCCCAGCACTTTGGGAGGCCAAGGTGAGTGGATAGCCTGAGTCCAGGTGTTCAAAACCAGCTTGGGCAATGTAGCAAAACCCCATCTCTACTAAAAGTATAAAAAACAAAAGTATACTAGAATAAAAAATGTGAGCCGTGTGGCCAGGTAAGTAGATAGACCAAATCACGAAGAGCTTTGTTTGCCTGTGAAGGTGTTTTGTAATTATGGAGAGCCACTGTAGGGCCATCAGCATGGGAGTGCTATAAAAATATGCTAGATAGAGTCTGCAGATTGAAAGTGTGGGAGGAAAGGACGCAAGTGACTGGTCAGTAGGTCAGCTGCAATAATGTATGGTCTCATTTATACTTGCTAAAGGATATGATATGGTTCTGAGGTAGTGGCAGCACACAGAGAGTGGCTAGATTCAAGAGATAGAAGATTTAGGATACAGAAATAAAACTCATATTTGATTATATAGACAAGGTTGAGAGTGACAATTGAAGTTTCTGACTTGAACCAAGAGATAGAGACAAAAGACAATGAGAACATTGTGGGAGGGAGATGAGGAGTCCAATTTGGACGTGTTGAGTGTTGGGTGTCTGTGGTACATTCAGGGAGAGATGTGATTTGCAAAAGCAGGAGAAACAACTAAATGTTTAAATTCAGGAGTTGTCACCTTATGGGTGACACTTCAAACCATGGACATAGATGAAATCTAAGAAGATTATGTAGAATGAGAAAAGAAATGAACATAGGACAGAAAATATTATTATAAAAACAGTAATACTATTTTGCCTTTCACTTCAGGAGCTATAGAACAAATACTAGTATATACTACCGCTGAAGTCAAGACTTGAAGTTTTGACCTTAGTTAATGTTAGTAATAAAAGTCTAAACAAGAAACATAATTCACTATCAAACCCACATTCACTGAATATGAACTTGCTCAGCATCCTTCACTTTCTAGACTCATAGGTATGCACCACTCTGCATATTTATCAGGCCATTTTCACTAACTTTTCTATCTGAGATCCTATTTAAATTCAGAGAAAAAAATGGAGAATCAAAGTAGTTTTACAGACAGGTTAAGCCAGGAAATCCTTTCTCCTCTTTTCTCCATAAGGGCACACAGAAAGTATCAATGCCACACAAATAAAGCAAACGCATCATCTACCTGCAGTTGATTCAGGAGTTTTTCTCAATTGATTACTTTACCCTAAGTGATAAAATCTGTATTTTGTTGCTCCACTTGTCTCTCTGCAGTTCCAGCATCTGTCCAAGGAGTAATTGCAGACAATGCATACAGCAGTCATTCCTTAATAGTAAGTTGGCAAAAAGCTGCTGGTGTGGCAGAAAGATACGATATCCTGCTTCTGACTGAAAATGGAATCCTGCACAACACATCAGAGCCAGCCACCACTAAGCAACACAAATTTGAAGATCTAATACCAGGCAAGAAATACAAGATACAGATCCTAACTGTCAGTGGAGGCCTCTTTAGCAAGGAAGCCCAGACTGAAGGCCGAACAGGTAATTAGCACAGCATAATGTTTTGTAGCACATATTGCCAATGTCTACTACTGTGTAAGAACCACAGGGCAAGAGGGATGACGCAACATTGGGAGATGGTATCCATCTCTTGATACGCTGGGAACATTCACCCTGATTTGCCACTTCCATGTCGGTTGCCCTATCCACACAGGACTCAGCCCACCACACTCTGATTCTGATTTTTCATTAATATTGGTGCTATTAGCTTCCTATTGCTACTGTAATAAAATACCACAATCTTAGTGGCTTAAAACCACCCAGATTTATTATTTTCTAGTCCTGAAGGTTAGAATCTGAAAAATGGTTTTTGGGGACTGAAATGAAGACATCAGGGCTGTGTTTCCTGTAGGGACTTTCAGGGGAGAATCCACTCCTTGCCTTTTTCAGCTTCTGAGGCTGCCCACATTCCTTGGCTCGTGTCCCCTTCCCCATGATGACATTGCTCCAATCTCTGCATGGGACCTTACATCTCTTTCTCTGCTCTCCTGCCTCCCTCTTCCATCTTTTAAGGACTCTTGTGATTACCTTGGTCACCAACTGGACAATCCAGGATAATTCCTTCGTCTCAAGATCCTTAACTTAATCACATCTACAAAGCCCTTTTTGCCACAGAAGGTAACATATTCACAGGTTCTGGGGATTAGGACATGGACATCTTTGGGGCTATTCAGACAACCACATTGGCCTAATTGATTGATAACTTATTTAGTCAGTACATAGGTCTGAAGGCGGGGATGGTTATGTTGACAGGGACATAAAGATAAATCAGGCATGCTTCTCGTCCTTAAAGAGCTGACTGGCGAGACAGACACATGGACAAATAATGGCAATGCATTGTGATAAAGAGTACATATAAGAGAGGGATGTCTGGCATTCAGGGAAGCATGGAGGTCAGGCAGAATTGGGACATCTTCATAAAAGTGACATTTCAATACTGTCTTGAAGGATGAAGAAATTCTTATGGAGAGAAGGTAAAATACTTCGTACAGACAGCCTGTCCTATGCAAAGGCCAGGAGGTATGAACAGGAGAAAGGAGAAGTTGTGGGTGGCTGAAATGTGTGTTGCATGATGGAAAGGTGAGGCTGAAAGCCAGATTGGAGCCAAATTAGAGGGTGCCTGGTAGCCTTCCTCAGGAGTTTTTTTATCTTAAAGCAATACAAATTTTTTAGCCAGAGAGCAATTGTTTTGTAATAACAATTTATCTTTAAAAAGATAAATCAGATAGCAATGGGGCAATGGATTGAATGGAAATGAACCAGAGGTGAGGAGATCCACCTGTTAATTCATTTATTATTGAGTACCTACTATAGGTTAGGCACTGTTCTAACTGCTTGACATGCAGAAATGAATAAAAAATTCCCATGGTCATTATGCTTATAGTCTAGTGGGGAAGAAAGTCAATAAACAAAATAAATAAGTAAAAGATATAGGAGGTTGGGTGGTAATAAAGACCAAGAAGGAAATTAAATTAGGAAATTGGGATAGCAAGAGTTGGGGCTTACAATTTTATCTATCTATCTATCTATCTATCTATCTATCTATCTATCTATCTATCTATCTATTAATGGTTATTATTATTATTATTATTATTTTGGAGACAGTGTCTCGCTCTGGCACCCAAGCTGGAGTGCAGTGGAACAATCTCAATTCACTGCAACCTCTGCCTCCTGGGCTCAAACGATCCTCCCATCTGAGCCTCCCAAGTAGTTGGGACTTCAGGAATGTGCCACTACGCCCAGCTAATTTTTGTACTTCCTTGTAGAGACAGGGTTTCTCCATGTTGCCTAGGCTGGTCTCACACTCCTGGGCTCAAGAGATCCACCTGCCTCAGCCTCCCAAAGTGTTGGGATTATAGGCATAAGCCACATGCCTGGTCAGGGGGCTTACAATTTTTTTTTTTTTTTTGAGACAAAATCTCCCTCTGTTACCCAAGCTGGAGTGCAGTAGTGCAATCTCAGCTCACCACAACCTCCACCTCCTGGGTTCAAGCAACTCTCCTGCCTCAGCCTCCTGAGTAGAGTAGCTGGGACTAAAGGTGTGCACCACCACGCCCAGCTAATTTTTACATTTTTAGTAGAGATGGGGTTTCACCATGTTGGCCAGGCTGGTCTTGAACTCTTGACCTCAGGTGATCCACCCTCCTCAGCCTCCCAAAGTGCTAGGATTACAGGCATGAGCCATTGCACCCAGCCGGGACTTACAATTTCAGGTAGTACAGTCCCCAAAGACTTCACTGAGGCAGTGACATTTGAGTAAAACTCTGAAAGAAATGAGAAAGTCATGCAAATATTTGGGTATTTAGACGCAGAGCCAATGCCAAAGCAAAGACCCTGAGTGGGTGTGTGTCTGACCTGTTGGAGGAACAGTAAAGAGGCCCATATGGCTGGAACAGAGTGAGCGCAAATGAGTGGGGGGGATGCAGTTGGACAGGTAATGGGGTCATGACATGACTGCAGTCGTAGGAGAAGGACCAACAGCTGAACGAATGCAGGGGCCCTCATGAAGAATAGTGGATACAGTCAAGAAGTATTTTTGCATTAGCTAAGGTGGCACTTGGGAGCTGGGTGGATTATAGAGGAAGGAACAGAAGATTCCAGAGTTTCTACCTAGGATGTCTGGTAGAAGATGATGCCATTAATTGAGATAAGAGAAGCAGGAGGTGAGAGGGTCAGGCAAAAATCCACAGAGTTCAGCTGTGTATTGAATTTGAGATGCCTGAGTGACTTGCAGAGGGAGGGGACCATAGGCATTTGGAAATATGGATTTGAGCTCAGAAGAGAAGTGAGCTGGACATAAAAAGATCTGGACCAGAATGCTAGTTGAATCCATAAATTGAATGAGACTGATTGCTCAGCTACGGCTATAGAATATGAAGAAAACAAAGGATGGATCCATGGGAAATAACTTGTAAGGGCCTGGCAAAAGGAGCGGAGAAAGCAAAAAGAGCCTGAGAAAGAGCATTTGAGGTGGAGAAAAGAGAACTCAGGCGAAATCAAGGCAGATGTCCTGTTCTGTTTCTACTGGCATCTTAAGCCTGCTGAGGAATCAGACAGCATCTGTGCCAGCAGTTTGCAAGGAGGCGGTTTCTAGCAGCACTTGACCTTGCCAAGAGGTAGCACAGAAGTCCAAAAGGGTTTGCAAAATTCTAACATGAAGCTTTTTGAAAAATGCTTTTGGCTTTTCCTATTGTTTCTGTTTCTCATATCACTGAATCCAACTTCCTCTTTCTGTTTGCTTTTCCCTTTCTTTCCCACCTGCTCTCTTCTCCTCACTGCATTTCCCTCCCTCATTCTCTTGCTCCTCGACTTTTCCAGTCCCAGCAGCTGTCACCAACCTGAGGATCACAGAGAACTCCACCAGGCACCTGTCCTTCCGCTGGACCGCCTCAGAGGGGGAGCTCAGCTGGTACAACATCTTTTTGTACAACCCAGATGGGAATCTCCAGGAGAGAGCTCAAGTTGACCCACAAGTCCAGAGCTTCTCTTTCCAGAACTTGCTACAAGGCCGAATGTACAAGATGGTGATTGTAACTCACAGTGGGGAGCTGTCTAATGAGTCTTTCATATTTGGTAGAACAGGTAAGACCAAGACCCAAGCAGTAATGAATCGTGGGGAATTGTCCGGGTATTCACTGGCTTTTCCTGGGTTGGTCCTTAGTTTCCTCTTCTATTCAGGATGTAGCTTTATATGACATTTGTGACTTTCAGGCTGTTTGACCCTAAATCGCACGTTTGATTATGTGTAACTAATTTGCGGCCAGTTTTTGCACTAGCTTCTGCTCTTTTGCCTCCGCTTGTTTACTTCCTAGGGCTTGGTAAAAAAATGAATGTGGTTCCTCCTCTTGACATCAAACTGTACAAGAGGGCTGTAACCCATCATAGTTTAATTCAAGCCATACCCTGCAGCTTTCTAACAAGAAATAGATGGAGAGGAGAGCAGGAGCAGAGAAGGGCAACCACAAATATAGCAAACAGGCAGTGACTGCTGTGAATTAGAAACATAGCACTAGATGAAGTGAAAACACAGAGTTCCAGGAAAGTGAGAGACATCTCTCTGGGCTGCAAATAAAAAACAGAATCTACCCTTTTCCCATAATTTGAGTCCTTTATCTCCTATTCAAAAAAAAATTTTTTTTTGAGACAAGTTCTCGCTGTGTTGCCCAGGCTGGAGTGCAGTGATGCTATCATGGCTCCCTGTAGCCTCGACCTCCTGGGTTCAAGTGATCCTCTTGCTTCAGCCTCCCAAGCAGCTGGGACGACAGACACATGACACCATGCATGGCAAACTTTTAATTTTTATTTTTTATAGAGATGGGGGCTTCCCTATATTGCCCAGGCTGGTCTTGAACTCCTTGGCTAAAGCAGTCCTCTGCCTCGACCTCCCAAAGTGCTGGAATTAGAGGCATGAGCCACCATGCCCAGCCTACCTATTCAATTCTTTTTTCTCATTTGACAATAGTTTTAGGTGCTCTTCTGTGCCAGGTACATGGCCCACTGCTGTAATATGACAGTCAAGGGCGCTGCCCTCAGAGAACTCTGGAATAGCGGGGAGGGAAGAGGACGGGGACAGATCATTAAAGGGAGATGATTTGGGAATGCCTTAAATTCTATGAAAAAAATGATGTGTCATGATAGTGACTTGGCAGGACAAGCAACTACTTTAGAGAGGAGAAGTCATTTCAGCAGAGAACTAAAGGTGAAGGGAGCCATGTGGGAACATATTCCAAGGGTAGCCAACAGAAGTTCTGTTTGTCTTTTGAAAGGAGTGAAAAAGAGCTGCGATAAGCCTCAACCACAGATAGAATTGCCTACCCATCATCATTTCCAAGGCAGCCCTTTGCACATCTTTCCTCACCTGCTCATTAATGCTTAGAAGTCCTCCAATGTGGCAACAGTCTTCATTCTCCAAAGAATAGCAAAGCTATTGGGATGGATGGCAGCATGACTAATCTATACAATGATAGGAGTGACTATAAACACTTCTCTCCCTAAATGAAGTTATACCAATACAGATTTTATAAGAGAGGGCACAAGAGAACTGAGAACCTAAAGGAGGGTAGAGAGGATGTAAAGAGACCCGGAGAGGGTTGCTATGGGATGGTGGCTGCAATGACATAGGCCATACTGGGGAGGAGCTGGAAACTTGTATACACATTTTCTGGGCCTTTTTAAATAAGCTAAATGACAACGATTTATTCATCATTTATGAAGATTTCATTTTACATGCTTATCAGGGTGCATGTGGCAAGCATCTGGAAGTCACCACCTGTTTTGTTTTAATTTACACCGTATCTCTAGTCTATACGCCCTTAAAGTTAAATGGCCTGAAATGTAGGCAAGATCTGACTATAATATGTACAACTCACCCACATGCCCAACGTAGCATATACTCTCACCTGTGGGCCAAAATGCCTTTGTTTCTGTTTTGTTCTCATTAAGAATTTTTCTTGTTTAAGTCCCAGCCTCTGTGAGTCATCTCAGGGGGTCCAATCGGAACATGACAGACAGCCTTTGGTTCAGCTGGAGTCCAGCCTCTGGGGACTTTGACTTTTATGAACTGATTCTCTATAATCCCAATGGCACAAAGAAGGAAAACTGGAAAGACAAGGACCTGACGGAGTGGCGGTTTCACGGCCTTGTTCCTGGAAGGAAGTACACGCTGTGGGTGGTAACTCACAGTGGAGATCTCAGCAATAAAGTCACAGCGGAGAGCAGAACAGGTGAGAAGCCCAGGTGCCAGTGGCCAAGGGGTGGTGGGAAGTAGCTTCCAGAGACACATTTTGATTCTGATTTTAATGACAAGAGATAAAGCCAATAATGGTATACCCTGTGCTAGCCCCTGAACTTGGGAAGGGACTGTGGTACAACAGATAAAGGACAAGGCTATGGTCCAAAAGAACTAAGTCCTTAGCTTAGCTCTATGAATCTGGTCAAGTCATTGAGCATCTCTAGGCCTCAGTTTCCTTATCTGCAAAGTGGGGATAATCATATACATCATCACTGTATGGCTATCACCAGTGCACCCTAACTGTTTTTATGTCATGGGCACACATAGATGTCTGTGTGTCACCCTGGGGTTAATCAACAAGGCTATCTGCAATTGGACATAATTGTCTGTGGATGTCAGCTCTGCACCCCAAAATCTGATGGAATTAATACCTTCACACACTTGTAACCCATTCGGAGCACACTCATGCTCCACAGCACCATGGTAAGGAAGATCTGGCTATGAATATTTAAGAAAACATATATGAGGCTGGGCACCGTGGCTCACGCCTGTAATCCCAGTATTTTGGGAGGCCGAGGTGGGTGGATCACTTGAGGTCAGGAGTTCGAGAACAGCCTGGTCAACTAGAGGAAACCCTGTCTCTACTAAAAATACAAAAATTAGCCAGGCGTAGTGGTGGGCACCTGTAATCCCAGCTACTCGGGAGGCTGAAGTGCCTGTAATCCCAGCTACCTGGGAGATGGAGGTTGCAGTGAGCCAAGATCATGCCACTGCACTTCAGCCTGGGCGGCAAGAGCAAAACTCTGTCTCAAAAAAAAAAAAAAAAAAGAAAAAGAAAAAGAAAAGGTACATAAAATGCTTGAGGACAGTGCCTTACACATAATAAACACTATTAATGAAAGCTCCTGCTACTATATTATCATATTATCTCTTCCTACAAAGTACATTAAAAGTGTGTCTGATGTTACTCAGCTATCTTTTTTGTATGTGTTATGGCATAGATGTGATTATGTGATTTTTCACTTTCTCCTATATTCAGCTCCAAGTCCTCCCAGTCTTATGTCATTTGCTGACATTGCAAACACATCCTTGGCCATCACGTGGAAGGGGCCCCCAGACTGGACAGACTACAATGACTTCGAGCTGCAGTGGTTGCCCAGAGATGCACTTACTGTCTTCAACCCCTACAACAACAGAAAATCAGAAGGACGCATTTTGTATGGTCTTCGTCCAGGGAGATCCTATCAATTCAGTGTCAAGACTGTCAGTGGTGATTCCTGGAAAACTTACAGCAAACCAATTTTTGGAACTGTGAGGACAAGTATGACATGTTTTGCTATTCTTGTTTCTCAAATGGAGTGAGGGGAAGTATATGTTCAACATCTTACTCAAATAGGGCTTAGATTAAATCCATATTTTTACATGGGATTGGTCTGGATTTGAATTCAGGCAGAAGTCTATGTAGATTTGTTCATTCATTCAACATTAACAACAAGGGACAATAAAGAAAGAATCTCTCTCTGCCCTCATGGGGCTTACAATTAGGTAGGACGTACTATTTGTAAATAGACATTATATTTTGGGTATGATGAGGGAAGTAAATGGTACTATAGAGGCACTGGTTGGGTAATCTGACCCAATACAAGAGAACTTCTTGGAAAAGGAAACATCCAAATAGAAACCTAAAGAAAGAAATTTACCAGGTAGAGGTGGGGGAAGAAGTGGAGAATATTCCAGGTCGAGAGAATAAAATATTCCAAGATCAGAGAGGAGGGAAAGTACAAGATCTACTAACAGGGGAACAGAAAGAAGTTTATTTGGCCATAGCATAAAAGGTAAGGATTAAGGGAATCACATAATAAAATGTTTTGTATTCCATGGTAACTTTGAACTTTATTTTGGATCAACTGGAGCCACTCAATTTCAGGAGAGATATCATAATCATTATTTACACTTTAGAAAGTTACTCTGGGTACAGTGTAGAGAATAGACCGAAAGAGGCAAAACTAGAAGCAGAGGGATCATAGGACATACTGCTGTATGTCCCTGAGATAAAAATACTTTGATGACGAAGCACATACCAGTTTCTTCCCAAAGGCATTTTGGGATAGATACTATCACCCTCAAAGAAAGACAGGTTTTCAGCGTAGGGACTTTAATCCAAATATTTGTGTTTCAATAATACCCAGTAGAAGTAGCTTCTGGGATCAGATCAGATAGTTATTGGTTGTTGATAAAATGCATAGTTGAAAGTTAGACATTTAAGCATTTTAATAAAGCCAGACATTTTTAATAAGCATTAATACTATAACAAGTATAACTTTTATGCCACATTGTATCCAAAGAGCAGTTATTTGTGTGTCAAAAGAAATATGTGAAAAAGAACTAAGAGTTTTAGTTTATGGCAAGCTCAGGCTGAGTTTTCAGTGGCTGACTGTGGGCTGTGTTCATGAAATCTGTTAAGCAGAGCACCCTGCACTGGTTACCAAACCCAGGGCAGGACTCTGAACACTTCTGCCCATTGCATCTGGTATTAGAGTCACCAGAGAAACATAACGCAAGCACTGGATGGAACAAAGCTTTGCTTACATAGGGAGGAGACAGAGTAAGATCAACCTCAACAGTATGCATCAGTCCCCCATGGCCAGCTGCAGTGGTTGCCCAGAGATGCACTTGCTGTCTTCAACCCTGACAACAACAGAAAACAGAAGGGCACATTGTGTATGGTCTCTTCCAGCAGCCAGTGCAGGGCAGTTGGCTAAGTGCACCACTCTCAGGCCACAGTAGAAGGACCCTGTCCTGTCTCCTCAGAGGACAACTGTAGCATTGGTGTTCACCATCTGCCATGTGACACACATGCGTAAGCAGAACAAAAGAGCATACATTGAGCTTGCAACAGGGAACGATACTCCCACACAAGGCAATGAGCCCAGCACAGGCTGTGTAGGCTCTCGATCTCTTAGTAAGAAAGTATCTTAAGCTCAAGGGCCATTTCTTACACAGCCAAACGGGGGTCGATAGACTATGCACATGAGACTGCCTTTCCCAACAGCCTTGCAGGTACTCAGTTTAAGAGCTCATATGACTCTGTTAGTGGCTGGGCTTATAGATCACAACTGGACTGTTGTATTCAGTCCTGGATGCTAGAATTTAAGTGAGGCATTTACCAAACGGAGGAGTGCCCAGGAGGACAAAAACTGCCATGGAGAGGGACTCAGTGCTGTGTTTTATGAGGAATGATGACTCGTGGAACTTGTTTTTTGTTTGTTTGTTTTTTCAAGGCTTGTATTTATTAGGATCAGGTGAGGCTATGGGTAACAGAAAATCCAAAATAGCAGAAGTTTAAATAGAAGTTTATAATTTTCATGTAAAATCATTCCAGTACTCAATTTCTCACAAATATGCTTCAACCATAATGAATGATTTGCAGTTCTCAATTTTCTACCATCCTACTCCCGGCACCTCCTCCTTTGGTACCTGGGTTTGTGGTTTTTCTCTACGCAGAATGCCTTTTTCTCGATATCTTGGCAGAGTGTCACCTCTGCCTTACGGCTTTTACTAACTCCTGCTGATAACTAATAGCCAGCAGCTGAAAGTTGTGTGTCACCCCCACATAGCACCTTGTCTCGCCATTTCTTCTAGTATGTTTTCCTTTCTGCCTTCTATTATGGCTATTTGGACTCATTTCCATTCCTGCAGGTTAGGGCTAACATCTTTCTTACCTCTGTACTGTTCATAATCCCCAAAAGAGCACCTGGCCCATAGTAGGTACTTGTTTCTCTCAACACATGAAATAAGTGTTCATTCCACTCTCTTTTTGTTTGCATGGCTTCAGAGGAGGACATAATTCTTAACTTTGCTCCTCTATAGGTAAGTTGTTTTGCCCCCTCTGGCTTCTTTCAGGAATTTTTCTTTATCTTTGATTTTCTGTAGTGTGAAAACGATATGCCTAGGCATAGTTTTTTTGGCATATATCCTCCTTGGTGTTTTCTGAGCTTCCTGGATCTGTGGTTGGTGTCTAACATTTATTTGTGGGAAATTCTTAGTCATTCTTGTTTCAAATATTTCTTCAGTTCCTTTCTTTCTCCTTCTGGTATTCTCATTTTGTGTAGGATACACTTTCTGTGGTTGTTCCATGGTCCTTGGATATTCTGTTCTGCTTTTCAGTCTTTGTTTTCTTTGCTTTTCCATTTGGGAGGTCTCTACTGATAGATCCTCAAGGCTCAGAGACTGTCCTCAGCCATGTGTAGCTACTAAGAAGTCCATCAAGGTATTCTTCATTTCTGTTACAGTGATTTGATCTCTAGCATTTATTTTTGGTTCTTTCTTAGGACTTTCACCTCTCCATTTACATCACCCACCTGTTCTTGAATGTTGTCTACTTTGTCCATTAGAGCCCTTAACATGTTAATGACTGTTGTTTTAAATTCCTGGTCTGATGGTTCCAACATTCCTGCCATATCTGACTTGTGGTTCTGGATCCTTGTTCAGTTTCCTCAAGCTATATTTTTTTCCTTTAGTAGGCCTTGTGATTTTTTCTTGATAGCTCAATACAACATACTACGTAAAAGAAACTGCTGTAAATTCGTGTTTGGTGGGGCAGTGATGAAGCATGGGGGAGGAGAAGTGCTTTAGAGTCCTACGATTAGGTCTAGTCTTCTAGCGAGCCTATGCCTCCAAGCTGTGAACTTTGCAGGTACTTCTCAGCACCCCCTACCCCCACCTGAGGTGGGACAGGATGGTTGAAGTGGCTGGGGTTGGGTTATTCCCCTGGCCCAGGTCAGTTGGGCTCTGATAAAACCCCAGCAGGTTAGGCTTTGGGTAGATTCCACTGAGGGCAGAGTGCTCTAGTGTATTTCAAAACAGTTATTTTGTTCCCCCCCTTTCAGAAACATGGGGGGATTTTTCTTCGATATTCACTGTGAGAACCTGGTTGAGCTCCTGGAGCTAAAACTCACAAAAGTGTGAAGGGCCCCATAACTAGATCCCCCGGAGTCTTTAACTATTACTCAGACTTGTCCACGCTTGTCCTTCAGCATTTCCTACCCCAGCCCTGGTTCCCTGGGAGATTTGTGCTCATGTGTCTGCTAGGGTGAGCCACGACACTCTGTATTTGCCTGTCTGTCCCTCCTATACCTAGATCTCAGAGCTAGTTGGACCCAAAGGAGCTGGAAAATAAAAAAAATTCTCCTTGAGTTCTGAAAAGTGTTGGCTCCTCTGTTCCCTTTAGAGCCTGACAAGATACAAAACCTGCATTGCCGGCCTCAGAACTCCACAGCCATTGCCTGTTCTTGGATCCCTCCTGATTCTGACTTTGATGGTTACAGTATTGAATGCCGGAAAATGGACACCCAAGAAGTTGAGTTTTCCAGAAAGCTGGAGAAAGAAAAATCTCTGCTCAACATCATGATGCTAGTGCCCCATAAGAGGTACCTGGTGTCCATCAAAGTGCAGTCGGCCGGCATGACCAGCGAGGTGGTTGAAGACAGCACTATCACAATGATAGACCGTAAGTGTCCCTGAAGGTACGCACGGAGCCTCCTGTCACCGGAGTGAAGGGGCTGTGCACCCTTCTCTATCATATCCATCACTGCCATTCACTTGCATACATTTCACTTTTGCATAAGCCTATGTGATTGCCACCTGGAGAGGAGGACTTAAAAGGCTCCAAGAAATGGCAACATTTCTCTGGGTAAAGTACCCTGACAGCAAACAAGTTAGATGATCTTAAAGTACCTGAATGAGTTAGTATTTAAATATATCACTTTGCCTCATATAGTTAGAGCTATAATAGAGCTCTTAAGCAATTTGAAGCTACAACTTCAGGAAATTCTGCTGAAGAGCTACCTCTTTCATTATGTGTAATGTGCCACTGGCAAATCACTTCCTCTGCCTGTTTTCCTTCAGGAGAGGGGGAGAGTTTCTTGATTACAGCATTAAACACAGGCGCACGCTCACACACACAGTCTGATGCAAGAGAGCAGAATCCTTCATTTTACTGTTGTTTATGCTGTGAAAGCAGAGTTGTGACCCCTCTTGGTTCCTTCCCTACCTCTTTTTCCAGGCCCCCCTCCTCCACCCCCACACATTCGTGTGAATGAAAAGGATGTGCTAATTAGCAAATCTTCCATCAACTTTACTGTCAACTGCAGCTGGTTCAGCGACACCAATGGAGCTGTGAAATACTTCACAGTGGTGGTGAGAGAGGCTGATGGTAAGTTATCATGAGTTAACTCCACTCTGAGACACCAAATTGCTTTCTCGGAGGTCATGTGGGAGATCTTTCTGTGAAAAAGTTCAAGAAACTTAAGTAGAAAATGTAATTTTTGTATCATTCACCCCATCTCTGCTGGATACAGAGAGATGTAAGGAAAAGCTGCTCAAAGCCTCTTTGGGCAGTAAAGCCTGTTATCCTCTAGGTTTAATTATTAAATAGAAGAGTAATGATAATAGCAACCACAGCGATAATAACAATAACCATCATTTATTGAGCCTTTACCACGTGCCGTGCACTGTTGGAAGTGCATTGCATGTAATGCCTTATTCAGTCCTCTTCTTTCCACCCAACCTGTTGGCAATCTCAAGGCTTCAAACTAACTTTGAAGGAACTCTTAATTTATGTATTACATTTCTTATTTATTTATTTATTTATTTATTTATTTATTTATTTTTGAGATGGAGTTTCGCTCTTGTCGCCTAGGCTGGAGTGCAATAGCGCAGTCTTGGCTCACTGCAACCTCCGCCTCCTGCCTCAGCCTCCTAAGTAGTTGGGATTAGTCCTCTTCATTACTGGGTCAATCTTGTTCACTACTCTTTTGTTCTACCATTAAACATTAATATGCCTCAACCGTCTTCACCCCTTCCTATCTCCAATGCCTCAACTGATCATACTTGCAAACCACCCACCAAGTCACAAAAAGAACCAAAAGCCTAAAAGAAGAAAAAAAGTTCATGAGAAACATTCTTCTCTTCTCCACTGAATTTTGAATAGTATGTTTCATTCTCTAGTTTCCTAAATTATTCAATATCTACCTAATTCCTAAAGATAAGAACAAAGTCTAGGGAATGGTTATCACAACATCACATGCAACCACTGAGTAAGAGCTTTCAAGCTTATCGTATCAGCATTTGTCAAACCACCTGTAAGAGTGTTGTATTTGGGGCACACCTGTCCATGTATATATTTGCTGTTGAGGTCTTGTGTGTTATTTCTCCAAAAGAGAGGCTTTTGCCTGGAATGACATTAGTATAGGTTTACCTTTCTTATATATTTTTATACTGTTTAAGGTGCTACATGAGTTTCTTAAGCATCCCTGATAATTTTGACCCATTTGTGGGTAAGGGGGAAACTTGAAACCTGACAAACTGTGAGGCAGTTTCTAGGCCAATGGGTATTTTAGGCTCACAGTATCTAACAGTCTATGTGCTTTTACAGTTTATTTAATTGAACTAAATCTGGTTATGCACAATTAACTAAATAATTTCAAGGGTCATTGGTATGTCCCAGATTTCCTCACACCACATAATTGAAGATAAATTGGTGAACTGTGGAAAGACTTTAGACTTGATTAGACTGCAATGAAGACAGCGTTTTGCTGCATGACTATAAGACAGTAACCGAAAAAGTGACACCCCAGAAAGTAGCCTTGTGTTCCCCAGCCAGACAGGCTTCCATTATTGATGTCCATGGAGATGGGCTGTGATTTCCAGGTTAGCTAAGATAACAATCCATCTCATATAAATGCCATTTATAGTGTACATACTCATGCTAAAGACAACGTTTCTTTTTAACTACTGCCAACAAAATATTTCTAAGACCCACTTATGAGCAAATTTTATTAAACAAGAATCCAGGATGCTATGGTAAACCCTCACTGCACCACACCTTGAAGCTCACTGTAAACAGTATCTGATCTCTATAGTATTTATCTTTCTACTTAAGCTTTTCTCCAGTCAGCATCAAAACTGGTTCGCAGTGCCAAAACACACAGCAGGCTGGGTGACCAGGGGAAGAGTTCTGGGAAGTGCTCTGAGTAAGGGGCCAAATTTGGACCAGGATTAAACCGTACTCAAGATAACAGAGAGCCACACGCAGAGCAATAATCAAACTGGGCATGGCACGTGGAACGCGCCTTGTGGGATGACTCTGGCCTAGGACATGATTTCTCTTATCTTTTTCCTATTTCCCAGGTCAGAGGGGTTTCCTTATTAGCTCAACTACAATGGTTATTGGCAAGATAAAGAGTTTATTGAGTGGGTTCACTCACAATGGGAGTTGTGTAACACTGTGGAGTTGTGAGAGGTGCTATCATTTAATGCAAGTAGCTACCCTCATTTTATTTCCTAGGAAAATGATGCTATATGCGTGTGTTTGTGTGTGTGTATTTTATACACACACTATTTATTTTTATGTATTTTAGAAAAAGTGAATTAAAATTAACTTTATTAGGAGAATTTCATATCGTTCTTTGAGATTGCACAATCTGTACTTTGGAAATGGCCAGAGATAGTGGATGAGGAGGCAGCCTTAGAAACCTAATTTAAAATCACTGAAATCACTTAAGTCACAAGAAAGGCAGTCCTTAACTGTGGGTTTTCTCCTCCAGGCAGTGATGAGCTGAAGCCAGAACAACAGCACCCTCTCCCTTCCTACCTGGAGTACAGGCACAATGCCTCCATTCGGGTGTATCAGACTAATTATTTTGCCAGCAAATGTGCCGAAAATCCTAACAGCAACTCCAAGAGTTTTAACATTAAGCTTGGAACAGAGATGGAGAGCCTAGGTGGAAAATGCGATCCCACTCAGCAAAAATTCTGTGATGGACCACTGAAGCCACACACTGCTTACAGGTTAGATGTATTACCACTGTTTTGCTAGATGGAACATGCTACATTACGAGGCACTCAGCTGTCTGAGCATCTGATGCATGTGAGCTTCCATAGATTAATAACCTACGTTAGAAGAGTAAACTCTGCATTTTACTGGGTAATTTGTGAAAGTTGGATTCCTGCCTCCACTTGCAGGTAATGTGTCAAAAGGGACTTGAGCACTATGCAAAAGCTCCAATTCATTAAGGGAAGAACTGAAGGTTCTTAATAGATTGTTCTCTCTTCTACAACTTTTTTTTTTTTTTTTTGAGACAGTCTTACTCTTGCCCACACTGGAGTGCAGTGGTGCCATCTCGGCTCACTGCAACCTCCGCCTCCCTGGTTCAAGCAATTCTCTTGCCTCAGCCTCCCGAGTAGCTGGGATTACAAGTGCACGCCGCCACACCTGGCTAATTTTTGTATTTTTAGTACAGAGGAGGTTTCACCATGTTGGCCAGGCTGGTCTCCAACTCCTGGCCTCAAGTGATCTGCCTGCCTCAGCCTCCCAAAGTGCTGGGATTACAGGTGTGAGCCACCATGCCCAGCCCTTCTACAACTTTTTAAATATGAGTCCAATACTTTACGTTGCTCATTATTGTAAAAATGTCCAAATAAAATGACTGAGTTTAGGGAGATCCAAACAATATGAAGCTATATCTTCTACTTATAATGTGAACTGAAATTATACTCACTTATTTACCTTCTAAGGCATCTAAAGATGGAAGTGCTCTTTGGTCCAGACAGAACTCTGGAAGGCAAAGGCCCCTGAATGAATGGGAACACCTTTTTTTCCCCATGGAGATGACAAATGAAAAGGAGCAGCTGTTTGGCTTTGGCTCCAGGAAACATCATTGCAGTACTAGGCCATTCTGCCCTAGGAATTGGCAGTGCTCTTGTTCTGCACTGTGTTTTCAGAAGGCAGGTACAAGCAGAAGTATACAACATCCTAATCAGCATTCTCAAGAGAAAGGGAACCTAGGCTACTGTCTTGGTTATAGAGCTACTGACACCCAAGATTATTACTTCTACAGAAGTTGTACCTTCTCTGTTGGGTGTTGGAAGAGCTGATACCCAATCAATATGGCAGTAAATTAGGTTTTCCATGGGCCAGCATCCATTCTACTTTGTTGATGCTGAGGGCTTATTGATTCTCACATATTTGAAGTATCACTCCTAGGTCTCAGCCGAAAAAAACTCTCCTGTCAGTTCCAAAAGGAGACTATGACATAGCATTACACCTGAAAGAGTTCTTAGCTCCTCCCTCACATCAAACAAGTCAAGACAGATGTTTTTCCTAAAACAAAACACTTACTTTTGGCAAGAACTCTGTATAGCTACCTTTACCCAGGGCGCACCAGACACTTACTGTTACCTCCCAGGCAAGGTCGGCACCTCCAGATTAAACACACATAAACTTTTTAGTGATACTTACTTCAAAAAGAGACCATATGAGCCTACCTTAAGGAAACAATATTTCAGAAGAACAAGAGAGAAACAAGAAAGATTAGAAAACCAGGATTTATCAGTTCCTGTAAGAATCAAGAGATGCGGCCAGGAGTGGTGGCTCACGCCTGTAATCCCAGCACTATGGGAGACTGAGGTGGGCAAATCACTTGCGGTCAGGAGTTCGAGACTCGCCTGGCCAACATGGTGAAACTCCATCTCTACTAAAAACATAAAAGTTAGCCAGGCATGGTGGTGCACGCCTGTAATCCCAGCTACTCGGGAAGCCGAGGCAGGAGAATCGCTTGAACCTTGGAGGTGGGGGTTGCAATGAGCTGAGATCATGCCACTGTACTCCAGTCTGGGCGACAGACCGCAAGACTCCATCTCAAAAACAAAAAAAGAGGCCGGGCGCAGTGGCTCACGCCTGTAATCCCAGCACTTTGGGAGGCCGAGACGGGCGGATCACAAGGTCAGGAGATCGAGACCATCCTGGCTAACACGGTGAAACCCTGTCTCTACTAAAAACACATTTAAAAAAAATTAGCTGGGCGCGGTGGCAGGCGCCTGTAGTCCCAGCTACATGGGAGGCTGAGGCAGGAGAATGGTGTGAACCCAGGAAGCGGAGCTTGCAGTGAGTGGAGATCGTGCCACTGCACTCCAGCCTGGGCGACAGAGCAAGACTCCGTCTCAAAAAAAAAAAAAAAAGAAAAAAAAAGAATCGAGATTCCTCAGGCTCCTTGGTTACTTGGGCTCAAGGAAACTTGAGCAAAAGTCACCTAAGGGCTATTTTCTTTTTGAGTTGGAACATTGAGGCTGATTTAGTTTGTTTACTTATGGAAAGGGAAGGGGTGAAGATAACTCATTACTATATTTCAAAGAGAGAGTAAGAAGCTATAAAAAATTTGTGTCTGGACCAGAGCCCACCAATCTCCCAGCACCCATAGTAGCTGTGGAGGTCTTTGGAAGAGCACCTGCATTTGAGTTCCAACTCTGCCACTTTTTAACTATGTATTTTAACTTGTAAGCAGCATTTCAGTTCTCTAATCTTCATCTTCCTCACCTGCAAAGCTCCATAAGGGTGTCCTAAGTAGTGGTTTTGAGTATGTGACAGATCAAACCTAGTCATGTCACTTCTAAATTAAGGTTTTCCTGTAGTTCCCATTCACTTACAAGAGCAAGAGCAGATTCCAGCACAGGGCACACTAAACCCTGCTTTCTCCTGCCTCACCAGCCTTGTCTCCAACCATATATGCTCTAAGTACCCACTGCTTTCCTGCTACTCGTCACTCCTCGGAGTTCCTGAATGTGACATGGTTCTTTTATACCCCTGAGCCTTTGTATAATCTTTTCTCTCTCAGATGCTTTCCGTTCTTATCTGGCTGGCGAATTCTCCATACACTTCAAAAGCCAGCTCAACCCTCAGCCACCCACTCTATCCTGTCAACCCACAGCTGGGCGGTTGGGTGCTCCATCAGCTCCATGTCCACGTCCACAGCACCGTCTCCCTACATGCCTCTAATCCTACATTTACCAGTGGCTTTTAACCCTTTATCGAATTACCTGCCCTCTTCAACTAGACTGCAAGAACTCACAATCCAACAGGGGAGACAGATGTGTCATTGGTTACAAAACAATATGGCAGGTTCCTGGCACAAAAGATGTGCTCGTGAAATGTTTATGAACAAATACGGGAATGAGCCAAGATGCTCTATGGAAGTAACACATTCGTGTTATGGCTTCATCATCTCTGTGTACATGTTTGTTTTTCAGAACACAGCTTTCCTATATTTCTCCAATATATATGTTTACTTCAGTCCTGTTAAAAGCATGCCAGACAGATAATGCTTGATGAGAGGAGGTGTCATCTCCCAAAACACATCACAGAACCACATGCAAATCAGCCTCTTGTGTGGTGGCTGCTGAACTCAGTCCAGTCAGAATTCTGCCTGTCTCAAGACAATCATCACCAGTCACCCTCCTTGTTGTTAGGCATCCTTTTTTCCAAAGGGAATAGGTGGACAGGAAATAGTGTAGAAAAAGAATAATTAGGATTGAGAAATGGGAAATTCTAGGTTTTGCTGATACGCAAGTTTGTTATGTCAACAGATATAATGTGTTTCATTCATTGTTGGGTTCCTGTGATTCATATGTATTATTGCATTGTTCCATATGGAAAGAGAAAGGGCAGATCATTATGGTGAGAGAGTTGGAAGGTTAGGAAAGTGCTGGTCTGGTTTTGTTTTTATTCTAAATAAAAGAGCAGTGTGACCATAGTAAGGTGGTCAGCTTCTCCTGACCTCGTTTTCTTCAAAGGAAGGAAATTGAACCGCATGATCTCTAACTTTCTGCTATAGAATTCTAATTCTAGACACATTTAAAGTGGAAAAAAATTCTATCAGATATTTGTTCACTAAAAATAGTGTCTTGTTATTGTGTCATATTCATAATTATCTTGCTATAATATATTCAGCATATGTTTTCTTGCCTTCTCTGGCAATAGGTGTTGTTGGGTGGTAGATAAATAAGGTGGAGCACTGCCTTCAAGGAGCTTACAATGTGGAGACAGAAGCCACATCTGCAAAATAGAGGCAGAAATGTTGAAGGACATAAGGAATAAAGGAAAATAAATGCTGTGAAGGTTCAGAAGGCTTCTCAAAGGATGTATTAAAACATAGGAAAAGGATTTAGAAATATGCAGATAGTGACAGAAGGAGATTCAATGTGGAAGGAATAGTGGGAGTCAAAGTGTGGAGTTTTAAATACACAAATTGTTTAGAGTAGAACAAATAGTCCAGTTTCAAACAGAGGGTGAATAAAAAGGAGTAGACTGGGATGATAGGACGAGATAGGACTGTGGGTGGGTGCTAAGTGCTGGGCTGGGGAAAGTAGCTGTGACATTCATTTTTGGAAAAGTTTTAAGGGAAGAATGCCTGATGACCCATTAATTTTAAGCTGAACCTATACTAGGTCATTATCTCCTTCCTAAAGGTCCCTTTTATCTGCATCCATTCAGTACTTTGTATTTACACTTGTGATTTCAGAGCAGAGTATGTCAAGGTTGTTATAGCCAATGCTTTTATTTTACAGATGAGGCATAAAGAACTTTAGGGACCATCCAAGTAGCCAGCAACGGAGTAAAAGTGAGAACTAGATCTCAGATCCTCTTGTACCTAGCCCAGACTTTTTTCATCCTTCCTACAAAAGTCATGGCGTGTGTGTGTGTGTGTGTGTGTGTGTGTGTGTGTGTGAGAGAGAGAGAGGGAGAGACAGACAGACAGACAGACCGAGAGTCTTGCTCTGTTGCCCAGGCTGGAGTGCAGTGGCGTGATCTCAGCTCACTACAACCTCCACTTTTTGGATTCAAGCAATTCTCATGCCTCAGCCTCCCAAGTAGCTGGGACTACAGGCACGCATCACCACGGGTCTGGCTAATTTTTGTATTTTTAATAGAAATGGGGTTTCACCATGTCAGCCATACTGGCCTCAAATTCTTGGCCTCATGTGATCTGCCTGCCTTGGCCTCCCAAAGTGCTGGAATTACAGGCATGAGCCACTGTGCCCAGCCAGAAGTCATTGCTTTTAACCAAAAATTAAGCCATGAGGAAATAAGAAAAGAGATCTGCACTAGGAGCCAGAAATATGAAGTTCAGTTTTTGTTCATCATCTTTCTGTGTGATCTTGGAGAAGACATGGACTGTCTCCTAGCTTCAGGTTCCAAACCTCTGAAGTAATATAATAAACTTCTTTATTATATTGGAGAGGTTGAACATGATCAAACAGAACCATGTTTGAAAAAGTCCTTATGGCTGGGCGCGATGGCTCACACTTGTAATCCCAGCACTTTCGGAGGCCAAGACAGGCAGATAGCTTGAGCCCAGGAGTTCAAGACCAGCCTGGGCAACATGGCAAAACCCCATCTCTACTAAAAATACAAAAATTAGCTGGCCATGGTAGTGTGCACGTGTAATCCCAGCTACTCAGGAGGCTGGGGTTGGAGGATCACTTGAGCTCGGGAGGTGGAGGTTGCAGTGTGCATTCTGACCTGGTGACAGAGTAAGACCCTGTCTAAAAAAAAAAAGAAAAGAAAGAAGAAAGAAAAAGAAAAAAAGTCTTCCCACACTTATAAATACGAAGCTCTCATCAGAGACACTGAATTTCCAAATGTATAATAAATTAGTAACATACTTGCCAAGGCATTGGTGTTATAGTGGTTAGCATAGTTGCCTTCCAAAATTAGCAACACACACCAACTCCTCACCTTCCCCTTTAATGTGTGGTGATTGCTTGTTACCCTTTGTGGACCTTTCTCAATATACTTCCATTGACAGGCTGTTATTCCTGGAAGAACATCTTTTGACTTGGAATGGATCTTTTGGAGATGGAAGTTATAGATGTGATTTATCAATATGATCTTGATGTTCATTTTACAGGATTACACTCGGATCTGGGCATGAGTTAGAAGAAGTGGGCGCAGGGCAGAACAATTTGCCCTGGCCTAGTACTGCTTCAGCATTATCACAGGACATGCCCAGATACCTCTGGGTTCAAGAAATATAGATTTAAAAAAAAAAAAAAAGGAGTACTTCTGGTCACTTTCATAGAATTGAAATTAACACTAGAAAAAGTTTTCCCATATAAACCAAGCCTAATACTCCATCAGTTCAATTAGAGAATCTTCACAATAGGAGGGACTCAAGAAGTCACCCAAGCCAATCTTTAACTTAGTGCAGCAATGCCCTCCTCCAGCTTCCCTGGGACTGCTTCTCCTCCAGCCTCTACTTGAATCCCACCCCCATCCTCCAGCCCCCAGTGACTGGGAGCTCACAATCTAGGAGGTAGCTCATATTCTAATGTTAGAAAACAGCTTAATATTCCTAAACTCCTCCTTCCTTATAAATTCAGCCTACTGAGCCTAATTCTACCTTCAAGAAGAAAAATAATCATGTTGTTTTCCTCTTCTACACGGCAGCCTTCTTTAAATCAGAAGCTAACTATATTATGTCCCTTAAAGTCTTCTCTATCATTGTTCAGGTCAATCACCTCAAATGATCTCTAATTCATCCTAAAATATGCCCCCAGAAATTGAGTGCAGCTCTCCAGACTGGGCCTGACTTACGGAGAGAGCACGAGACTTAGGTCCTGTGATAGGGATCACAGGCTTCTCATTCAAGCAGAGGTTACAAATCTGTGTGTTTGTAGCTGCATCTTGCTTGTTTATTGAATTTAGGACCAGCTGATTTTCAGGCACTATCCCACATGGACACGTGGACAGCCATCTCAGCAACTCTCGTGCCCAGGTGACTGCAATAACTCCAGTGTCAGCTGGACAGTTCTAAATCAATGCCTCAATGTCCCTCTAAATCGAATATATCCCAAGCAAAGTATATCTTCCTTCACCAATCTCTCTCCCTTTTTTTTTGTTTTTTTTTTTGTTTTGTTTTGTTTTTTGAGATGGAGTCTTGCTTTGTCACCCAGGCTAGAGTGCAGTGGCATGATCTTGGCTCACTGCAGCCTCCACCTCCCATGTTCAAGCGATTCTCGTGCTTCAGCCTCCCAAGTAGCCACGATTACAGGTGCCCGCCACCACGCCTAATTTTTGTATTTTTAGTAGAGTTGGGGTTTCGCCATGTTGGCCAGGCTGATCTCCACCTCCTGACCTCAGGTGATCTGCCTGCCTTGGCCTCCCAAAGTGCTGGGATTACAGGTGTGAGCCACCGCGCCCAGCCTCTCTCCTCATTTCTATCAGTGTTCTCACTGTTCTCTTGAGTGACGTGAGCTCAAGTCTTAGGCCATCCTTGATTCCTCCCTGCTTCTCTTCAGTCTGGGCCCCACCTAGTTCCTCCTTTCAGTGCCTTTCACAGTCTTCTTTCCATTCTCATTGCCAGGGCTCCTGGCCAGGGCCCTGTGTCCTTGGCCTGATTATCCCAGCAGTCTCTTCATTGAGCTCTCTGCTCCCCGCCACCTCACCTCCTATGCCCACACACACAGTTTCCTCCATATTCTACTATTCCTCATTTGCCATTGTTTATATGCTTTCTTCTTTTGCTATTTGGCTGATTCCTTTATATTTTGTCTTTCAAGTTTCCAAGACTAGAGACCATGCATCTCTTTGTAACTTCAGCAATTTATAAAGAAGGCCTTTAACAAATATTTCCTGTTGACAATAAATATGATACTAGAATATATTTAGAATATATTTAGATAAAATGATCTTTAGAAAATAGTGCCAAAAGATGAAGAGATATGTAAGTTAAAATAACAACAGCAACAATAATAATATTGCTATTTGGTCACTTGACTTTTCTAATGGGCATCTCAGAATTACTTCCCCCACAACTGATCTGTCTGGATCTTCCCAAACCCCCCCGTTTACTTCTCCATAGTTTTCCCTCATGTTAGTAAATGACACCTCCATTCTTCCAGTTGTTCCTCAGCCAAAACATATGGAATCATCCATACTCTATATTCATTAACAAATTTAGTTCTTCTTTCGATATATCCAACACTTCTCACTCACTGCCTTCATCACTACCTTTCTGAATAAAGCAGTCCCACATGCTGTATTCCCATTGCTTTCCATCGTCCTTACCCTGCTCTTTTCTTTTTCACAGCACACATCTCGTCTGATTTATTATATTTATGTGTTTATTATCTGACTTCCTCCATGAGAATGTAACCTCTGGAATGGCAGGGACTTTGTTTTGTTTCTTGCAAAGTCCCAGCTCCTAGAACAGTGATGGGCATGTGGCAGGGGCTCATTAAATATTTATGAATAAATTGATGAATGAATGTATGAACCCAGGACTATCTGATTCCATAACTCATATTCTACCCTGCTACACACTGACCAGGAACCCACCCTATTTCTCCTTGAACACATTTTTCAGCTACTGTGTTCAACAACTAATGTATATTTAAATAAATCGGTTTGCTTTTCAGAATCAGCATTCGAGCTTTTACACAGCTCTTTGATGAGGACCTGAAGGAATTCACAAAGCCACTCTACTCAGACACATTTTTTTCTTTACCCATCACTACTGAATCAGGTAAGGCTAACCTTTACATCATGTTCTATCAACTGCCATATCACCTACAAGAGCCTCTAATGGAGAGATATTGGCTGATGATGGGGGAAACATTTTCATTTGGAACTGAATCTTTGTGTGGCCAAAAATTGATGTGGATCAAAGGGATTGCATAATTTCTCTAGAAGAATGGATTGAAAGGGAATTAATCTAAAAAGAAGGTGGAAGTACAGTATTTTTTTCTATTAAAAATGAATTATTTTCTAAATAGTGAATGAAAACCATTAAAAGCAAGAGTTTTCACAGGCGGAAATATAAGTTAGTACAAAAGGCTTTCAGTTAAAAATGAGAATGTATATATGCATATACACAGAAATGCTCAGGAAAAAAAGACTAAAAGAAAAAACACCAAAATATTAATGATGTGTATCTCAAAGTAATGGAACTACAAGTGATTTTTCTTCCTTTTGCTTATTATGTGTTGACTTTGTACTATTAAAAACTGTTGGCCCAGCGCAGTGGCTCACGCCTGTAATCCCAGCACTTTGGGAGGCCGAGGCGGGCGGATCACGAGGTCAGGACATCGAGACCATGCTGGCTAACATGGTGAAACCCCGTCTCTACTAAAAATACAAAAAAATTAGCCAGGCGTGGTGGCGGGCGCCTGTAGTCCCAGCTACTCGGGAGGCTGAGGCAGGAGAATGGCGTGAACCCGGGAGGCGGAGCTTGCAGTGAGCCAAGATTGTGCCCCTGCACTCCAACCTGGGCAACAGAGTGAGACTCCGTCTCAAAAAAAAAAAAAAAAACTGTTAATGTAAAAGACTATACATAACAATTTCTGAAAGAGAGACTTCTCTAGTATGTTAGAGGGAAAGCCTGAGTAATAATAGTGGCTAGTATTTACTGTTCACCTTCTCTGTGGAGACACAGTTTTAAGCATTTTACATAGAATAACTTGTCCAATTCTCATGACAGTCTTTTGAGGTAGATGCTATTATCATCCCCATATTAAAGATGAGGACATGAGGCACCAGAGATTAAGTAACTTGCCCAGGATGGTGCAGCTGAAATTCTGGCACTTTCTGCCCAAGCATACAACCTCTGCACTGCCCTGTCTCTGAATACTTCCACCAGGCTGAGAATAGCGTCATTTCATCCCCTTCCTTCTTAACACCATCGTCTGCACAGCCTTTTGCTGTAGCCCGTGTTCTGCAGTGCTTGATCTCTAGGTCTGGGAAGTTCTTTACAGCTAAAACCATCTCTCGTGCTGCATGACAAAAGATGACTCAGCCTCACAAACATTCCAATCTATTTATGCCAAATATAGGGATAATCTCCCACTTTTCAAGCCAAAGGGGGATGAGAACACAGTTAAGCGGATTTAGATGTCTTTACTTATAATTTAATGTAGGGACTTTGTAAACACAATTCTTTCCTTTTTGATATGTTGTTACATGACAAAAACTGCATGTAGTCCAGTACAGGAAGACAGTAAACATATATTCAAAAAATGATATTAACCACACTCAAGGAAAGATGATTGTGTTGATTTGATAAGTCTTGAAAGGCAACATGGAACAAACAAATCTAAGGTCTTAAAATGCAACTTCAAACATGGGCCACTTCACAGACCTAAATTTAAGGGGTAACACAGTAACACTTTTACAAGAAAACATAGGTATAACTCTTTGTAACCTTGGATTAGAAAATAGCTTTTAAGATATGACACCAAAAGCATAAGCTACAAAAGAAAAAAAAATAGACAATTTGGATTTAATTAAAATAAAAAGCTTGTGCTTCAAAGGACACTATCAACAAAGTAAAAAGACAACCTACAGAATTGGGAGAAAATATCTGCAAATCCC